>NC_064896.1:18478745-18783245 GCF_929443795.1 Astur gentilis
GTTGCAACCTCAGAGACAAGGGATAAATGTGAATAATTCTGTCACAAAAATATTTTAAAGGAAGAAACTAACTGTCCTGGTTTCAACTGGGATAGAGTTAATTTTCTTCCTAGTAACTGGTACGGTGTGTTTTGGATTTAGTGTGAGAACAATGTTGATAACACACCAATGTTTTAGTTGTTGCTAAGTAGCACTTATCATAAGTTAAGGATTTTTCAGTTTCCCATGCTTTGCCAGCAAGCAGGTGTACAAGAAGCTGGGAGGGAGCATAGCCGGGACAGCCGACCTGAACTAGCCAAAGGGATATCCCATAACATAGAATATCATCCTCAGTATGTAAACTGGGGGGAGTTGGCCAGGAGGTGCGAATTGCTGCTTGGGCATCGGTCAGCATGTGGTGAGCGATTACATTGTGCATCACTTGTCTTTTCTTGTGTTTTATTTCTCTCTCTTTTTACTATATTCCTTTTCATCATCATCATCATCATCATAATCATGATTATTATTGTTATTGTTATCATATTTTATTTTAGTTATTAAACCATCCTTATCTCAACCCACGAGTTTTACTTTTTTACCCCAATTCTCCTCCCTACCCCACTGGGAGTGGGGAGGAGTGAGCAAGTGGCTGCGTAGTGCTTAGTTGCTGGCTGGGGTTAAACCATGACACTAACAAAAACATAACAAGAATACAGCAAATGTCCCCCAGCTTCTATAAAACTTCTCTCTCTCAAACTCAGTGGGCACAATCTTCTTCAGGACTACAAGATACCCATATAGGACTTGCTTTACAGAGTAGCATGACAGGAAAGAATCTCCTTTTCTGCTTCCTGTTTTCCTCATAGCTCAGCAATACATAAAACTTGATGGTTTTCAATAATCTGTTTGAATGAGAGAAAGGAAAAGTTACATCAGGCAGAAAGTAAAATGTTCTTTTGATACATGTCCAGCCTGATCTGATTGGGACCACTCAGGAGAATATGTCTAATAATGGCTACTCTGCTAAGACTCAAAACCAAAAAGTTTGGGGGTAAGAGGTGATGCTGGTCCATTAGCAACAAGACCAACTCCTACAACAAGGCATTTGGTTTGGTTATGTATCTAAAATTTTATATTAGATTTTAAAGAAATCTGATAACTAACTCCCACAGAGTTTAATGGATAATGTTTTCTGGGAGTTATGTACTTAATTCCAATAGGATCCATTCTGGTCCCAGCTTTAGGATTTTCACTGATACATTAAGAGAAAAATCAATTAGACCCAATTTCACCCACAGACTATTATTTTTAACATAGTTAAATGGAAGTTTAAGGCTTACTAAAACATTGCAAATGTATCTGAAAATAGTGGGCTTTGCTGTGAAATACTATCAGCCAGCTTCATTTGTTTCAGTGATAGTTACAATTTTTATTTTGTTAGCCGTCAGTGTTTAGGTTTAGTTCTCTTACAGCAAAGCAAATAGAGGAGTGGCTTACAATCTTTTTTTGCAAGAATTCTAGGCTGACTTTTATGCTGCAGACAGTCAGCAAATAAATGAAGAATGTACATATTTTAGAAACACTGAGGAGCAGTATTTCAGTAACTTTTTAGACTACTAGACCCAGATTAAAAAAAACCCACAAGTTTTTTCTTTTAAGGTAAGTATATTTTAGGCAGCCTGGAAGTTTCCTGATTCCACTTTTTTTAGGGGCAATTGGGAGTTAATATTGCATGAATCAAACTTTTATAAATTACTCTGTTTTGGATGCAAAGTCTTTGTTTTCAGTTTTTGTTTTTATTTAGCACTAAAAAGAATTTAAGGAAATGAGGTTATAAGTGGCATTACCTCCCCATGAAAACAAATTATTTTAAGAACTGTAATACAAGTTCACAATAGTGAACAACGGTTCATTTGTAGTTTTTCTTCATTCTGGGGTTTTCTTTGAATAAATTGGCTTAAGACAAAACTGCAGTAATGTTATTTTATCTGGTAAAGTGTGTGCCTACGATACTGGACCCAGCTCTAAAATAGAAAGGACAGCCAAAGGCAGTTATGGGAATGGATATATCTGTGAGGTTTTTAGAGCAGAAGCTTCTCCCCAGTCACGCTACTGCAAGAACCTGGCACTCCCCACATCCCATGCTGGAGACAACAGTACAGCTGCGGCAGGAGAACCAAAGGGAGGTGGCACTTCCTCAGGGATTCCAGACCTGAAAGCTTTTACTTGTCTGGTCTCCCTAATTCAAAGCCTTGCGTTCAGCACGAGCTACAGTTACATTAACTTAACTAGCAGCTGTTTCCAGGGTCATTTTTAAGACATACTCTCCGGAGTACAGAACTAATATGGCCAAGGACTCTGTGACAAAAGAGAAAACAATACATGTATCTCCTTTCCTTTTTTTTTTTTTTTTAAACTATCTATACTGTCTGTTTTGTTCTTTATTGCTCTCCAGGTACTTATGCATATTTCTTAGCCAAAAGCAAGGATGCTTCTTCAGAAATGAGAAGAAACTGAAGTGAATATGAAGCCGTATGTTCAATCTTTCAAAACATAATAGTGAAAGCCACCTACATATTTCACTGAACTTACTAAAGGTTTATGCTCAAATCCTTAGAGAAAGCTCTGCAAAAGTGAATGAGTTAGAGATTTAAAATTTTAATTATGGTAGATCCTTTACCTCACAGGAAATTGCCTTTCAAAGCCGCATAACAAACCTTTGTTACACATGAAAAACAAAGCATACAAGCATGCCACATGCCAGAGTAGGTCATGAAATAGTCATAACTGCCTAACAGATCTTACCATCCAGAAGTTTTTCGATATGCCTCCTGCATTTTAAATTTCAACTAATCATTCCTAAACAAATTTCCTTTTATAATTTCAACAATTCTTTCCCTTGTTTTGTGTAAAAAAAACCCAACAAAACCACACACAAAAAAAACCACAAACAATTCCTCCAATGCAAAAAACCCCCACCACTCTACAATTCATAGATAGCTGTTTCCATAAGTACTGTTAACTTGCAAATAAAAATTTTACCTCATCCTACTTCTTATTGACCTAATTTTTTTTCTGTCAGTGAGCTTTCAGCTAGAATCACAAGAACAAGAAAACAAGAAGCAGAGCCTAGCCAGATGGCCTCTAGGAAAGCAGCTGGGCTGAACTTTGGGGTACTTTAAAATATATATATTCGGTGAAAAAGATAGTACATGTGATATTAAGAAAAAAATAGGCCCTGATTTATTCAATATTATGCACAAGTTAAAGAATTCAGCCTGCAGTAGCAAGTCTGATGATCAGAAGACTGTCAGATCTCAAGGCAGACTTGATATGTTTCTTAACTTGCAGATTATTTTTGATAGACTTTAAGGAAATGCAGTTTAAGGGAAGAACGTGAATGCATGGAGTGGGTGGATATTTGGCATGGAGAATAAGGATTTTTAAGCATAAGGAACAGCATATAAGAAAGTGTGAAGATAAGAGTGGGCGAACGGTACATTAAGTGTCATTCAGGAGGGTAGTTCAAAAGGAATCTAGAGCCAGGAAGTATCTGGAAAAAACCCTATTGTCTTACAACATAAAGGCAGTGACGTTAAAATAGGAGAAAATCCAAAAAAGTTGAAAATTATATGCAAGTAAAAAATGCAGCTCTCTTCCTCCTCCTAAACAACTTACTATTTGAAAGCAATATACAAATTTGTTTAGGAGGCAGCATCAGTCTTTGTTCCGTGGTCCTGAAAGATCCTTCTGATGCAGGACCTGTGCATTGATAGATCACCCAACAGAAATTGCTAATAATAGTATTAAGAATACCAGGATATAACATTACCACCAAACATGCTTTTGCCTAAATGAGCATCATGTACTCAGTAACACGGAGTCATTTGGGTTTCTTTTTCTTCTACCCCTTCTCACAGATTTGGAGAAACCTAGGTATGTTTCCACTGTCTGGACTGCATGTACTATACATCACATTTCAGTTATACAATTATTTTTGTCTATGATGTAGGCAGAGTTGGGAGCTTGAGACGATATTTTCTCAAATTGCCACTTGACTATATTCTTAGTTAATGTAAAAAAAGAACAAATTTGCTTGTAGGAAAGGGAGACAGATAAGATCAGGGGAAAAAAAAATTGTGTCCTTTGGTACAAATTCATTCTTGTTTAAGAAAAACCTTAAGGTCGTTACATGAAGTAATATTTTCAAAAGCACTTTTTACATATAAACATTTAATAAACTCTTCTGTTTTTCAGGACAGTTGGGTATGAACTTTATATAATTTGGAAAAAAAAGACTACCAAAGGCCTAACTTAAAAACATAAATAAGCCAAAAGCAATTAGGGCAGAACACTATTGCTTAGTGACCCAGAAGTCTTGTTGCTAGTCAAGCAAAAAATTTTCCAAATGAAGAAATTAAACAAAATTCTTTCTTTCCCGATTACAAAGGGTAATCCCAGAGGGCACACTCTGTTGAACAAACCAACAATAAATAGCTTTCTTTGGGATCCTAAAATGTAATTGTGGTCTTTCAAGCAGGGAGATTATACTCAGCTCTCCATCTTCCATAGATAAATGACAAAGCAGCAAAACTGTCATTTATGCTTCCTGGACAAAATCAGATTCACATTTGCTTACTTTAGTGACACAGGTACACATTTTTTGTTTGCACTGGAAAAAATCAACACATGCAAAAGAGCCTGCATGTGCCTCACTTCATTTTGTGAGAAAAGAATTATGAATCCAGTTCCACTGAGGTTTTTTTTTTAAATGGTGCTCTACACCAGGAAAGGAGTAACTATAGTATCAACTTATTCAAATAGTCAGCCACTGTGTGGACTTTGACTGCTGACTGCTTATTTGACTACAGTTAACTTACATATTTTACTGTATGATGACCAGACTGGAGGATCAATTCCCAGAGTCAAGGAATTCTTCAGGTTGAGGCAGTCATTTGGACCTACACCTTCCTTGAAGTAGGGTCAGCACTGAAGCAACTAGACTAACTTTGGACTTTTTCCAGGTGGAACTTGAAAACTTCCAAGGACAGAAATTGCAGAATTTCTCATAGATCTGATCCAGTGTTTAATTACCCCCACAGTAATTTCCCCCACCCTTACATCCAGTCAGAATGTCCCGTGTACTTTATGATCATTGTCTCTCATTCTCCTGCCAGGCACCTCTATAAAGTGCTGAGTCCATCTTTTTAGTAACATCTTCTTAAGTATTGCAAGACTGCAACTAGTTTCTTCTCCAGGCTAAGCAGTACCAGTTCGTTCCCTCAGCATCCCTTCATGGGATGCGTGCCTCCTGACTACCATAGTGGCTCGCCCTGGATTTGCTCAAGTTTATCAACATCCTGGGGACCCAAACCCAGATGTGATAAGACACATCTGATGAGAATGTATTCCTACTCATCCTCCATATCTAATAAATGGATAAATAGATAAATGGATAAATAAATAGATGCTCAAGGAACTTCACTTGTAATGCCAAGTGATATGTAATGCCAGTAGTATGAACTAACTACATTATTTGAATCTAATTATTCAGCTGCTTTTTCTACTGATCTGGTAGTTCACTCATCTAGACTGTAATGTCCTAACCTGGATACATGGATGCTGTATAATTAGATCACAAGAATTGTTCCTTTTGCTAGAAACAGTCCAATTTTATCCCTACATTACACATTGATTCTGCAGGCCTAGCTGTCTGTGAAGAAACAAAAACCAACATATATACCTCTTTCCTCCTGCTAGCATATGATATAGAACTGTGAATAAGCAAAAACGTTTCGTAATGCCATCTTTTAGGCTCTTTTGCTGGAAACAGAAACAACTTGAAAGCCAGCAGCTACACTAACTTCCCTTATCAATATCTACCTTCAGAAATGAGTCATAATAATAAAAAGACTATTCATACAAAGGATGACTGATCATTTCAGTATTATCCAACGGGGGCCTGTGTCTCAGCATCTCATTGAGGTGTGATGTCAATGCAGAATCAGGACCAAAAGCCCTGTTCTTGCTCAAAAGATGCATTAAAGCAATACAAGATTTTGCAAGCACACTTTACAGAAGGTCTTTTGTCTGTATTGCTGAATCATCTACTGTTTTCTGTGGGCTGTGTTATCCCTTGCTACCGAAAGTATGCTTCTGGGACCATATTAAAAATATGCCGAAGTGTACCTTTCAGATGTAGTCATACAGTATTATTTTCACACTATGAAGTTCTTACAGTAAGCATTCCCTGGCTTGTTTTTAATTTAAATTTAATGTTTAAAAGGTGTGATGGGAAGAGGCAATGTATTTACTGGACGGTTCAACTTACGTACTATATAAAATTAAACTTTCAGTAGTTTGGAGGAAGCTTTTTTTTTTGTACTGGGATCTAAAAACAAAGACCCAGAATATCTAGAGACAGAAAGACAACTATGTTACTGCTGAATTTAGCAAAAAAATTCAATGTGCATTTTACGGGCCACGTAATTGGATTAGATGACTCTCCAATAAGGTACCTATATTAGCTGAAACAGCAACAAATTCCTCAGATTTGTGTTTCCTCTTCTGCTAATTGTGCTAATTGAGACAGTTATGACATGACTGTTCTTATACCTTATACAATAAAATATTAATTTGCATTCGTTAGAAGAGTATTTCATAATGCAGCCACAGCACTGATTCAATCCTCATAAATAACATTTGGTGAGCTTTGTGAGAGGAACCCTTTTGCAAGCAGCCCACATTATGGCTTTCTATACTTTGTTTAGATTTCCAATCTGAATCGGTGCATGTTCCAGACTCCCAATGCAAACAAGTCTTTGAAATAAAAAGATTGAGGGCAGCTGAATTCTGACTGAAAGTTTTAATAGACCAGCGCATCATATTACCTTTACAACTAACTAATTAACTACATGGACACTTCAACTGATTACTTAAAAGTAAGGTTCTGCCTACTGTCCCTAGTTTGAAAATATCAGCATCCCAGAGGGAGACTTACTCTCAGGTAGTACGTACAAGCCTCTCTCAAGTAACCTCTGGCTGTATCTCCAACCAGAGGCATTAAATGTCATGGTTCTCTCCTGCTCTTAGATGCCATACTCCACTACTTGGCCTGAACTATATGTGGCCCAATCAAGGAACAGAAAGTCTGTCAGAAGGAGACCTCCCCGTGGCTGCAATCTAGCACCCACGGCTAAAATTACAGGAGAAATGATTTGCTTTTGTTTTATCCTTATTTGACATGCAGATGAGGTAGCTTCAGGAAAAATAAACTTGAGCTCTTTATTTTAATGTGTGGAAAAGGGAGAACACATACTGCTTTATCACTTCAGAAGGAAGAGATTTGCTGACTTGCAGAAAGGATGGACAGAAAATGAAACAGTTGTTTGTGAGAAAAGAAAAGCAAGTTCCCATTTCCTGTGTTCTCAAAACTCTGCCCTTAGGCTTCATTGGAATCCAAAATGAGGTATGAGAGATTATTGCTAGTACAAAAAAAAAGAAGATATTCCAGAGCTGCCTTTCCACTATACCCATCACACAAAGTCTTTACCTACAGAATCTCAGGATTGGGAAAACATGGTAATGCAAAAGTGACAATTCAACATTTTCTTTTGCAGGTGTCCTTAGAAGTGAAGAGCTCTCTTTGATCATCCACTCCACTAGCAGCTCAATCATTCCAAACTGCTTGACCTTCAAGATATTAACACTGAGGACCCAAAGAAGAATTTAACCATCTACTGCTTGTTTCCTCACTTTGAGGAACATGGACTACATTGAAGTCAGCAGTTTTAAACGTGCAACATCAAAGCTAAGCTCCTAGGCCCAGATAAAGGTGAATGAAATATATAATTCTTCCTACTTTTAAATCCTTCTCAGCAGGATTTATGGGTATTCATTTGGAAGAAAATGAGGCCCACTTTGGTTACTGGCTAAAGTTCTAGATTCAGGAGCTTTACAATTTGCACTCTAATTTGGAAACTATCATCATTGGCTTGCATCTGCTAGAAAGTATGGCAAGAAAAATGACAACTTTTCATTTTCTTTAGAAAGCTACCAAATACAAAACTCTACGTCTTTAAGAACAGATGGTTTGCTCGCCTTATTTTTGCAGTTTTCATAGAATCACAGAATGGTTTGGGTTGGAAGGGACCACAAAGATCATCTAGATCTGCCCCATGGGCAGGGACACCTTCCACTAGACCAGGTTGCTCAAAGCCCCATCCAGCCTGGCCTTGAACACCTCCAAGGATGGGGCATCCACAACTTCTCTGGGCAACCTGTTCCAGTGCCTCATCACCCTCACAGTGAAGAACTTCTTCCTTACACCTAATCTAAATCTGCCCTCTTTCAGTTTAAAGCCATTACCCCTTGTCCTATCACTACATGCCCTTGTAAAAAGTCCCTCTCCGGCTTTCCACTAGGCCCCCTTTAGGTACTGGAAGGCTGCAGTAAGGTCTCCCTGGAGCCTTCTCTTCTCCAGGCTGAACAACCCCAACTCTCTCAGCCTGTCTTCATAGGAGAGGTGCTCCAGCCCTCTGAGAATCTTTGCGGCCCTCCTCTGGACTCACTCCAACAGGTCCATGTCTTTCTTATGTTGGGGCCCTAGAGCTGAACACAGTACTGCAGGTGGGGTAGCACAAGAGTGGAGTAAAGGGGGAGAATCACCTCCCTCAACCTGCTGGTCACGTTTCCTTTGATGGAGCCCAGAACATGGTTGGCTTCCTGGGCTGCAAACACACATTGCCAGGTCATGTTGAGCTTCTCGTCAACCAACACCCCCAAGTCCTTCTTGCTGGGCTGCACTCGATCCACTCATTGCCCAGCCTGTATTTGTGCCTGGGATTGCCCCAACCCATCTGCAGGACTAATTTTCAACAACTGTTCTCTAAAACTGGAACTAGGAAAGTTAATAATAAAGATCAAAGCTATCAGAACAAGAAAGGAATTTTTATTGATTGACTGGCATGTACTGTACCAAAAAGCCACATTTTTCTGCGTAATTAGACAGTTCAGAACAAAGCTCTGAGGCAAACAATAACTCTGCTCTTCTGGAATAGCACAAGCCAAATGTAGCAAAACATTCCTCATGTCCAATTTGTCAACATCTTTCCCTGATAAAATTATTTAGCCAACACCATTCCATCACTGATTATATCCAGGAGTTGATCCAAAAACAATGTACCAGCTTTATGCATAATCTCATCTCAGCAACAGCTAAAAATCCCACACTCATTTATTATGGTTTTATCAGTGTTGTGCATAGGAAGCCCCTAGCAAAGAGGTGAGCTTAAAACAAAGAATTACTTCTACAGGGAAAGAAAATTATAGACTTTGGGGTTTACATTTTACATGCTAGGTTTTAAAATTTTGGCCTCAAAACCCAAAATGAAAATGGGGGAGGTGAGAAGGGAGTAAAAGGAACAGAATTACTCATAGAAGAGACTTTTTAAAAGAGAAACAGAACATATGATGGGTCAAGATTTGCAATAGAAATGTAAGATCCGCTCCAGTTGTTCTCTGTGTCTCTTTCAGACTGCACCATCTCTATAGTAAGAGCAAGTAAATAAGGAGCATACTTGCCTTTCAGTCATCTCAGTTTATAACCAGCAGTTTAGCTCAAGCTGCTAATGATGGAGGTTGTATGATGTGTCCTGTTCCACTGTAGCTGCTAAAAGTTTGATAACTTCTGGCAGAGGAGCAAGGTGACAATAAGGGGGAGGAAGAGCAGCATTTACATCTTGAGACTGAGCTAAAGCTACCAGAACTCATCTCTTAGTTCTGTATCATAGCACTTTATCAGCTATGCTAGAATTCAATATTGCTATTTTTGTTACTTCCTTAAGAAATTGTGATGTGTATCTAATTATGCTTATTTTATAACTTTATGTATAATGGTATTCTGTATTTGCCTACTTATAAACAATTTGTATACAATAAGTGTATAGTCTGTATACATTAAGATTTATTGTCTTAATATTTTTTATTCTTTCCTTATATTGAATAAACTAAAAGTTATATTAAAGTAATGGAATATGGAATATTTAAAACAGTTGTAAAAAGTTATGGAAAGAAAAAGATTCAATGATTCTAATATATTATGAAATAAAAAATAAAAGACCAGGGAAAATATTTAGAAAATGTGTCTTAAAAGAAGGTATACCAAGTCATTGTAATTTTAACAATACCATAGAACTACACAGATAAGACTAATCTAAAATAGAAGAAATGCTGAAATACCAATTATTCAAAACTTTTATTATTAATCAAAGTTTTGGGGTTTTAGAATGCCTCTGAACCTGGGAAATGCCGAGACAAAAAGCTGCACATTAACTACCTGAGGTAATGCATCACAAATAAAAAAAACCTTAAAGAGACTGAGATAAAGGCAAAAAGCAATGAATGATGCTCACTCTTTCCAAACACCTCCTTCAATATTTTGATGTTGATGTTGAAGTGCTTTGCTATTCTGCCAAAACACAACAAATCTCTTGTTTGAGGACTGATTGCTTTATAATTTTATTATCACTTAATGTTTTCATCCTAGTTCCTAACTTTAAGATAACTGTCCTACATAAGAAATTAATGTAATATTTTATTACTGAATAGATGCAGATATGAGAATGATAAATTAACACAGGGCTATACAGCATTCCAAACTTTGCTATTTCATTAAATTTCTTTACAGAAGTCAACAAGCATTTTAATACAGGCAATATGTATTTTCAAGGAGAGGTTTTGACAAAGTTCTCTACCAAACATCTTAAGGAAACTCTGCTCTTACAGCACAAGAAAGAAAGACCTCTTGTAATTTAAGGAAGAAAATAAAGAGTAGGTGTTACAGGCCTGCTTTTCTGCTACAGAGATTACACTCCCACAGGGACTGTGGTGTTCAACACAGTCATGAAGAATCTGGAAAAGAGGGTGTGTACAGCTGATTAAAGGTGAGATGGGATAATCAGATCTAAAGCCAGCCAAGGGTGTTTATGGGATATTGAGCATGTGAATGATAAAATGGCAGGTGAAATACACTGCTGAAAAATGCAAATCAACACACATGGGGGAAAATAACTGTAAAATATACTTAGCTAAATCAGAACCCATCATTAAGTTTTACCAGTCAGGAAAGGCATCTGATTCATTCAGGATAGTTCTCCGAATATAGAATTCAGCAGCAGCCCCAAAGGCAAAAATGTTAAGAATTAGTAGGAAAGAATTGAGAACAACATAGATTATGAGCCTATTATGCCCAAATCTTCAAAACAGTTCTAGTCACATCTCAAAAAAAAGTAACATCAATATAAAGGGTACATAGAAGAAAGAATGGTCAGAAATTGCAAATGATTTCCACGCAAAAAAGACTAGAGCACTTCAACTTGAAAAAGGGACACTTCTGGATAGAAACAGGTTAGCAATTTTAAAAAATCATGAACAGACTGGAAAAGGTGGCCTATTAATTATTTGCTCACAATTCCTCACAGTACACAACGATGAGGACAACTGCCAAAAGCAGTTATTAGGCAATAGATTAAGTACAAAAGAAGCTCCTTCACAACAGTATATAATTAAATAATTGAATTTGTTATCACAGGAAGTTGTAAAAGAATTGGAGCATTTAAGTGAGTTCAAAATGGGATTAGATGCACTGAGGAGAGGTACAGTGGTAGTTACACAGCTCTGGATCTGGAAAGCCCTAATCTGCAGACGGTTGAAAAAAGTGAGGGTTAAAAAATGTTCCTGCTTTTGGCATAATGTAAACATGACCCTCATGTGGGATTAGGTGAATGGTTTGCATGATCTGGATATGCAGTTCTAATGTTCACTGGTGGAAGCAGGTTAAATTTCTGAAAGAAACTGATTTTGAGAAAGTGAACAGAGGAAAATTGCCTTTATGCCCATTATGAGTAATTAGCAATACTGAAGGAAGGGATGGATAGAACAACAGAGAGATGAAAGTAATGGGAGAAAAAATACTTTTTTTTCTTACATTTTTCTAGTCAATACAAGACAGTACATGTTAAGACCACAGCCAGGACTAAGATCCTGCTGCCATAGAATGGTACTGTGCTGGAGTCCTAAGTAGCCTTCTTGAAGAAGTAAACATATCTCAGTCTGAAGAATGTCTGGCATCTCCCTGCTTTGTCACATTTCAGATTCTTGCATATAAACAAACTTCAGACATTTTTAAGAGGCTATTTGGATGGCAGGCCACTAAAAGTATTTTCAGTTAAGATTCATACAAGAAGTACAGGATTTCACAGGAGAAAAGACAGTGAGCTAGCTCTTTTCAAACTTTGCAGTCTTACACATACATACACACATTTGCTCGCACACACACTAAACGACATTCCCAATTTTATAGCTGTATGAAGAAAGTTCCATTAGACTGCAATACTATTTAATAGAAGACACAGGTGCAAATCAGTATAGAATCTTCTTCCCCAGCTTCTTTCCCCAGAAGATCAAGAAACTGAGACTAGCATGATCATTTACACACCTCTCAATTACAAAGGATTATTGCCATTCTCCACCTTTTTTCCTTCTTATTATCTTAGCCTATCAGTTTCTTCCTTTGCCAACCCCTTACCTATCACATAAATTCTGTTGCACAGTGCTGCCTACACGCCTGCTCCCAATGCCTCACGTGTGGCTGAGTCAGAAAAAACATGAAAATAATCTCTTCTCAAATCAGCAGTACAAGCTGGGGGAATGTTTTAAGACACTCTTTCAACTCCCACTGTTTTTTCTCCCACAGAATCTATACCAGTAGAGTTCAAAGGAATAAATCAAACTTCCTGAGATAGAGGCTGGAAGTATCTCTTCTCTTTCTCTAATTAATATTTCTTTCTAGTTCAGCCAGTATAAAAGTCAGGTCTCAGTAGGCAAGGAAACATTAAAAAAAAATAAAAAAATTGGTCTCGGATACGATGGATGGCCTTCCCCCCTCAGATGTTCAAATTTAAAAAAAAATAATAAAAAAAATTAGAAATACTATATATCAGCCACATGATTTTACAGCTCTAGAATTTATTTCACACTGTAATATTTCCCTTGTATACCTAGTAAGCTGAATCTATAAGAGAAATTCCACAATTAGATTGCTTTAACAACAAAGAGATAATATGTAACTTTATAACTTTTCACTAGCTATTGCTAGATTCTACATCATAGGCTAACTGTACATAGACAACTAACAGTCCCTGCATAAGATCAAAGCAGACAAACTGAATTCTTGTCTACCAAACTTTGTAAGCAACCTACTTTCTTTTCCAGTAATAAAAAGCACAATCAAAGCTTCTACTCATTAAAGTAAGGCTCTGAAGAGACAGACTGTACATTTTGTTTGCCTCTAAACTTCCAAGTTTCCCCTGTGCTGGAATGCTGCAACACTAAGTTAAATATTATGCCTTTAACCTTAGAGGGCCACATCTTATCCTCCTGTTGTAAGGCCTGCAGGACAGGACTAAGCAAGGAAAGCTTACTAACATCAAATCCTGGGAGTACAGACAAGCAAAGGAACATGATACCAAGCAGGGAATGACTCATTTTTGAAGAGATATTATGCTTCATTCACAGTCTCTGAATACGTATTACATGATTACCTTCACCCAGAAGACAGTTACTCAGAAAGTAGCAAGCATCTGTCTTTTGGGGGTGGTGGATGGGGAATGTCTCAATATAAACACAATAATTGTATGTTAAGGAACTTAAAGCAATTCATAATTTCTAAATTAAAAAAGCCAAAATTCTAACCCACTGACATCACAGTAGCTTTGCTTGACTACTCAGGATATGACCCATGTGAAAATTTTGGAGAAAATGTCATCTCTTGATAACAGACTAATGAGGAGCTGCAATACCGCCTCCTTTTCAACCTAATAATTTTACATGAAACATCATGTTTTCTAGAAAATTATGTAATTTTCCATGCTTTTACCATATACTTGGGTTCTATTGTCTAGTCCCTTGTTATCTTGCAGACCATCTTCTTCAGCTACATAGCACAGTGCATACTGATAGCCACACCTGAAACAGCTCATGAAACTAAGTAAAGCTTTATTTTGAAAAAGTAACCAAACACATCTTTTTAATCCAGGTGATAAAGGTTTTAAAATTTATCATGGAAGAGGAGCGAGAAAGTGGAATAACAGTTAGTATTCATGCAGAATTGGTTTGGACAGGAATACGCTCTTCCAGTTCACTGCCCCTTCAACTGAGGTAGGTCAAACGCAGGCTGAATTATACCTTTGTGGCACTCAAAGTATAAATTTCTCAGTAGCTACAATCTGTCCCACAAAACTGTAGCACTCCTAACATAATATTGATAAATGAGCTAAGACTGGGTTTGTTTACCTTTTTTGCACATGCATTCTCAAAATAGAAATTACAAGTTAATGTCTGAGGACAGAGAATAGCTTTTTGTCACTAATTCATTAAAAAATATTTGCTTCCAATAAAGTTTTACTATATTTCCTCTTCTTGGCTGTAAAGAGAAATTGTCTTAAGAACAATTCCATTTAATTAAACTACAAAATATTTTTTATACATCATTAAAGCAACAGATTTATTGTAAGGAAAACATACGTAATTTCAGTCTACCTTGTGTGATTGCTTTCATAGTCAGTTTTACAGGTATGCCTTTTCTTATTTAAAAGATTTTATTCCAGTTCTTGTCTTTGGCCCAGGGAGTAATTGTTATGAAATGTTAGTCATCATCTTTATCACATATGTATTCCAAGTTCAAAGCTTCTGTCATGCAAACATAACGCTTTAGTATCAAGCATATAAAAAGGTATATTTTTCTTCCAATTAGAAGTCATTGGGATTGAGAACTTTAGATAAACAAAATATATCCACATATATTTGCTACAAAGTAGGAGCAAAATATAATCTGTTTGTTCTATCACTACAATGACAATTTCTTCAAGGAAAAAGAAGAGGGGTTTGTAAATATTTTTGCTTGCGCACATAAAAAAAGCATTAGAGAACTTTTTAAAAGAAACAGTTTTTCCAACATATGAAAGTCAAATTCTCGTCTCAGTATCCCTCTTCCCCATTAAGCTCTCATGTTTGCAGTTTTGCCTTAGAAATTGTGTTTTGGTAACCATTATGAGACTTTCTCCAGTTTACTTGTATCTCTCTATTAATTCAGTTAAACTTAGTGAACACTAGCTTTACATTAGTCCTATTATAGTTATTAGGGTTGATATAAAGAAAGCAAAACTTGATAAGCTGAGGAAGCATTTAGGGTTTGGGGGTTTTTTTCCTTACAGAAAACTGAGATATTTGCTTTTACTTGTCAGTTGAAAATGCTGTTTTCATTCAAAGATTTACCAGTTTGGATATGGCTGGATACAGTTGCTAAATACTGATCTAAGCTTTCTTTCAAATGTTTCTACCAAAGCCAGTAACACCAAATTTGATGTTCTCTGTGGGGGAAGGAGCAAGAGAAGAAAAGGAGCATAGACTTATTCCATTCTGTACATCATCTTCAATAAAAGAGCTATTTTATTACCACATGCCTTCAACAGACTGAGAGGCATGAGAATATGTATAAAGGGGACCTTTCAGGGAGATTCACTTTAGCCTAAGGCCATTTGTCTCCCTAAGTTTTCTGTTTGTTGGTTTGGTTTGGTTTTTTGTTTAAGTCAACTTAAGTTCCTGCCCTAAAATGAGGAACTTGGGCTCTCTGAATTGCACTCTGGAGGAACCTCTCTCTTCTCAGCTGACTCTAAGGGAAGCCCAGGGAGACAAACTTCATTAGGCTAAAATTAACCTTTTTTATGTTATATAGAAATTTTGGAAGTGATTTACTTCAGATTACCTTCCAAATAAATTGCTCAGGACAAGGGAAGGAATAGTGGGCTAAAGAGAGATAGGTTCTATCCTTTTAATTCTTAATTTTATTGGCTGAGAAATTAATTTCTTAAGAATTAAAATCTTCTCTTTATTAGTCTTCTCTTCTATCCAAATCCAAGGCTGCAGTCATTAGGAATTGATCTTCCCAGTAGTTTTCCCTCACAAATTGAAAGAAATGAGAAAGCTAGAACTAGAGTTACTAGGTTTTCTATAAACACTTAATGTATGTTCCATTAATTTTTTTCACATCCTTCCTTTATTTCTTACTTATAATACGTAACAACTGACTATGAACAAGTAACACTTGCCAAACTAGCTTAACAAAAAAGATATATAATGCGTCTATGAAAAAAAAATTTAAATCTATCTAAAGATAAATTAATACCAATGATACTTTGATCTGTGTAAATAAGATGATGTCAAACTGTGTTGAGCGTGTTTCTAAGGCATGTAAAGATTTTTTTCCAACACAAACTTTTTTGTTGTTAAAGTTTCTTAGTTAGAACAATGTTTATTTTAATTTCCATGGCGTTTAATGGCAACCCACAAATTCATTTCTAAGTGTTCCTTCTAAGTGTTTTGTTTTTAACCCTCTTGGAGAAAAAAAAAAAAATTTTTACAGAGCGAAGAGGATAAAGTTACTAACTGAACATGCCATTTTCGTGTTTTTGTTAATGAAAATGTTTAAATTTAAAGTCAGAGCCAGCTATGTTGTTGGGGTTTTTGTTTTTTTTTTTTCAAAATTCTCATTATCCAGTTAACTCAGAAATGATTTTCTTAAGAAACAACAGAATCTAGAAGATAAACAAATGGGCAACTACAATACTTTCCATAACAAATCATTTGCCAGCCTGAGTGAATGGTACCACACTGTTCTATCACACACGTGAAAAAAAACCCACTTCAATTCTAAATGCACATTAAGCACACTTTTGAACTAAGTTGAAGCAAAAAGCAAATTTCAATCACATAGCTTGTTTTACTACAACCAATACCCTAACTGAACATTGTAGTACAGAGCTTCATGAATATTCAATGACAGAGTAACCAGTTACACAATATTAGTGGTTTTGGTATTTAAAATTACAGTTTCTTCTTCAATTTTTGCAGCAGAGTGGAATAATAGAATTTTATTTAGTTTACTCATCAGGCTCATACTCTGTCTTCATTTGTATTTCTGCAACTATGCCAAGCCAAAAATCAGTCATTAGTAAGTCACATAATTTTTCTAGTCAATTTATTCAGCAAAGACATGCAGAAATTATTTGTTCAATTGACTTTCACAAAGCTACACAGTTGTAACCCTCGCTATGATGGCTTAATATTCCTTAGGGAGTATACTGAAAACATGCTGAATATCCTTTACATTGGTACATTACTCAATCTTTATAACTGAGCGGAACATTGAAAATTCACCAATTTAAATCACTATTTCATAGCGCAAATGCAGCAGAAATACTAGAAGTGTGTGTTTAAGAAAGCAAGGGATGCAACAGTTCAGTTCTGAACTATTCAAGAGATCTGGTTCTTCACTGTATATTTTCACGGTATAATAGTACATCTTTCACTATATTCTGCAAATATTTTGGGAAAGTTGTGTTTTGGGGGGGTGTTGTTTTTACATGCACAAGACTCCTATTAACTTCACTGAATGAGACCCACAAATGAGAAATTAGTCCAACTGCTTCAAATAACAGAAGTAAAATTTAAAATGCAACCAGAAAGCCAGATATTACCTATCAGAGGAATTTAAGGTCTGCAACTGTCATGGTCAGCATAATGCCCTGTAGCACAGGTGAAGAAAGAATAGTGAAAGTTCAGCAGGCTGATGGTTGGAATGCTGTAGGCATGAGCTTTCTATTTTAAACAAAAAAAAAAAGAAACAAATTTAATGTTATCTAGACAGAAAAGGGGGTTTTTTGTTTGTTTAAGCAAAACAAACAACTCCTTCCAAACAGATGATCAAGCTAAGAAAGAAAACAGGATGTTACCACAGGTTAATTTCTTTCAAATAATCGCAGAATAACTAAGCAGTGGCTAACAGAAATAACATATGTAGTCAGTTTGATTAAGAACAAGTGAGATCTTATTCTGCCATTTTTTACTGAAGTTAACTTCAACAAAAAGGGTCTCTAGAAATTTCTGAAGAGAGCTGGAGGAAGCCAGAGGGGTTGCTCCTTAATAGGATCACTATCTCTGGGTTTTGTGAGCATCTGTTTAGTGTTGCTGGTTTTCCCAATGTTCTGCAAAGCCCATGAAATCAAGGGCAGGGGGAGAAGTACACAATCTAACCCATAAACCCAGTATTTGCATACTCTGAGTAATCTTCAGAGAAAGAGTCCAGTATTCTGCTGTATATTTTCAAGAAAAAACCCCAAATCTATGACAGGTGATTAAAAGGGTAGCTAAAGGAGCAGGTGCAAGTGAGCCATGTCCATGATGTGGAATTCCTGGAGTTCTATCAACCTTAGACCTTGCATATTGACCTTGTATATGCACAAAGGGACATCATTAGTGGAGAAACCACTTCAGATGCAAGGAAATTTTCAGGGAACAGATTCTTGAGCTGATTGAGCTGTCTTCTTCAAATGACAGGAAAGCAGATGAGGGCTGCTGTCTCTGAATATTACTTTATTCTCCCTGGCTGAGCTTCAAAACCTCTGTTGCATGAGCTTCAAAACCTCTGTTGCATAAGGAAAGTCTAATTAGAATGGCTGCCTCTACTCAGACAGCTGACATTTATTCACTATGGGAAGAACCTGTCCACTAACAACATTCCCATGAGCCCGACTGACATGCCTGAAGAGCAGACTGAGTAGAGTCTATAGCCTGTTCCCAACGACTGCAGAAACCTCAGATCTTTTCCCTTTAGGCATTGCAGCCCTGATGGAAAAATCTGCAAAATAGATGAGGGTCTGTTTTACAATCTAACAGTGCTCTTCAGTGCTTTGGAAAGAAGACAAACATATGGACTCCCACCAACTATTAGAACTTAGTGTGAAAGCACAGGACAGTTATCAGCATGTAGCTTTCATGATCTGTTTCACACACATTTGCCAAAGTTTTCCAAAATAAAGTTAAGATATCAGTGCACAGACAGACAGTTTTGTAACCTATGTCTCTCTACATTAAGAAACAAGTTGTTTCTATGCAGCTGAGCTAACAAAACCTGTTCTTCAGGTATTTTATTTTAATGATTTTGTATCTTATCTCCCTCATAACAAGTTCGTGTGTCTCCTAGTCTCCTGCCAGTCCGGAGGGACAAGAGACAGCATTTGCTGTGCCTGGTTTTAAGCTTCACACATGCCAGGTTGCCAGCTGGCAGATCAAACAGACTCAAAGACAATTTCAGCTCACAGTGGAGCCTTTTCCCCAGCAGCACTAAGCTGAGTCTCTTCTCTCCTACCACACCACTGATTTTCACTTGTAGGAACATAATACCTTTGAGATCCTCTCTTGCCAAAATCAACAAGTTGGACAAGTTCAAAGGCTACTGGGAGGGAATGAAGAGAGGGCAGAGAAGAAGGGGGAAGGATACTTGGCTGATGACCAGAATAACAGCATAATTTTTATTCCAAGGAAAACAAGACCAAAAATAGATTTTGGAAAGAATAAATGCATAGCTAACACTTAAAGAAGGCTAGTGAACAACACATAATGAGAAATGTGTCTCTAACAAATAGCCATATAATTTTTTTTTCCCTGAAAAAAAGCTTATGTAGTCATGTTGTCTATTCAACTCTTCCCCCCTGCACTGCAATAACTTTTGAAGCTTGGTGACCCAGGGAATGGCAGGTATATGGCAGTTTGCATTTCCATGGCAGATGCAAGTTCAGCAGCACAGCATCTGAAACAGAGACTATATAGAATAGCTTTGAAATATAGAATAAACTGACATCATAACAATTGTAGCGAGGGTGTTATACATATAGGACACAGTTATAAGGAAAATCAGGGGTTTGTGTTTCAAGTATTTGACAGTTTCATGAAACCTAAAAGCTACGGTTTACAAATTTCACACATCTCCCATTGCCTTCTCCCCCTCCCCATTTAGGTTATTCATATAACCAGGTATTGTCAACAGTAAAAGTTATAATATTGTAAACAAAGCATAGATGTGCTAATTTTACAGGCACAGTGTGTAACCACAGAAGCATCTCCCAAGCTTGACATAAAAGATAATAATTGGAATCCTAAGAAAAATTTAATAAACAAGTATAAATAAATATTTATAGATTTAATGTTTGTACTCCTCTATGAGATCTGTTAAAAAAAAAAAAAAAAGGCAAAACAAACCAAACCCACAATCAGTCCTGTTGACACTTTTGTTTAGGAATAAACCCATTTGGAAGGTGATTGTCCAGTACCCTGTGCAGAACAGTTGAGAAGGAAAGTAAACAAAGAATCCACACAGAGGCTGAGAAAGACACACACTTCCATGAACATGGAAGTTTGTACAGCTATAAAGCTACAAAATGTCAAAATTTCTCAACTGCTAAAACCAAAATTGAAGTATTAAAATTAAATCCAAAAGATGTTCAAAATTCATTACAGAAAAATACTGTAATGAGGTTGCAAATAGCAGATATTCTGTAGCAGAAATGAGAGGGGTGCTACTATCTATGTAACATTGCAACTCTTATTTTGAGAAAAAGTATAAGCCATAAACATGGTAGTAATTTATTCAGACTTTTTAGAAAAATAAAGCAAATGTACTTAGAAATATTAGAGGATTTAGGTGTGCCCTCAAACTATAGAGTAGCATAGTGCCCCCAAGAATCACTTAATCTATGTGTTTATCAGCATAACGACCCTTGAACAAGAGTATTAATCACTATCTAACAACTAACAAAAAATAAAAATACATATTTCTACCACTAATACATTCTTGATATCAGACCTCGCAATTAGACTTCAAAGCTTATGTTAAGCAAAATGCTTGAAATAATTACATGACAGTTGTGGATTACCATATTCAAAGTGAACAGCACACTGTTACGCCAGTTAGAGCCAATCTTATTTGAACCTTGAGGATTCTTCAATTAGGAATAAAGAGAACAGAACAGTTATAATGCTTTCAAACAAGGTTTCAATTTTTCCAAGTCTTTTTTTCCCTAACTTGTTCCTCAGCAGAAGAGAGAACAAGGCATAGAAATGCCTCAAGTAACAATTCAGTTCCATAACTGAACTTAATGGTTGCCAAAATAACATGCCTTCCTTTACTTGCTCTGTTTAATGAAGGAAGTTGAATTTCCTGCTCTCTTCATGAAGCAACTGAATGTTCAAGGCTTTGAGCCCCAGAGAGATGCTAAGGATTCCATTAGCTACTATTTCATTTCTTTTCTTTTTGATAGCGGGGTTCCCATAGCTGCCCCAGGAGCAAGGGCATTTCAGACTGACTATTGCAATGTTACAGAGAGGAAATCTACACAGTCCGATGCACTCTCTATACTGATTTTCACACTTGATACCATGGGACTGGAAGAATTTAGAGAAAGGTCAACATTTTCAGCAACTTCTCTTGCAAAGAAATGGGAAGTTGCTCAAAGTATTGAACTCTGTCACACAAGTCATGAAAAAGCAACTGAATTAAGTAGGGATCCAACTGTCCCTTTTGACACAGCCACTTTGGGATTTATACAGTTAGGCCACATTTTGCTCGCAGATAATAGCACAGGGTACCTGGAACTACGTTGCAACTCTGCCCTCTAATACACTGAGCATCTTTGTCATATTCTCAGTCCCACAATCTGCTTGTCCCAGAAAGGGCTGGTAATGCACTATGGCAAGTTGTACATAATTTTTTATATTTTTATTGCTATAGCAACTGAGTGTAGGCATTTAAACATAGCAACAGACTTTTTATAGCACTTTCTTGGATGTCAAAATGGCATGTTGTTTTATTTTCTAAGCAGATGCTCAGAAGATAAGTACACAAGATGATTGTACAGTACCCACCTTCAAAAGGAAGAAAAAACCTCCCAACTTCACAACCCCTGAATCATATGAGCAGACAGGTAAGTGTAAGGCATATTGTGAGTTTAAAGGATTTTGTTCTGAGAAAGCATATCACTAACTACTACCTGAGAACAAGATTAGGTGAAAAACTTTGTTGATTCGTGCCCATTTTGTAAAAATACGTGCAAGAAATTTACAAGGTCCTGCTCTCAAGGGAAAAACTTTCCATCAACTCTGATCTTTACCTGTTAAGCAACAGAAAAAGGGAAATTGTCTTCGTATTAGGTGGAGCCAGATTCTCAGGAGGGATCAAAATCCACTGAGACAGACCCTTAGTTCACGCACACAGGCAAAACTCTGCACATTTGAAACGCAGCAACAGTGATTTACAAGAAGTGAGAGTTTGACCTGGTTTGTGGTTTAAGGAAATACAATTCATCATTTTCATAAGAAAGGCTACTTTGGTATAGTATTTTTCTGTGGGTCTTTTAAGTTCTGTATCATTTCTACAAGTGATCAGTGAAAAAACACCACTTGGTGTTTAATGTAATTTCTGAACACATTCCTAGACATGGAAACACCAAGCAGCAACAGGACAGATTTCCTGTGGGATCTTTAGGTATTATTCACCTTTCTGTTATGGTTATATATCAGCTTTGTATAGAGTGGGCTGGTTGATGTTTGCCATTTTACCAACAAAAAACCATTTTAAATCTGTTAAACAGCAAATATCAGAGACTTTAATAAAAAATTAATCCAACAGGAAATGCCAAGAGCTTCTTATAAGGGTACAAGGTTGTTAATATTCCAGTGAGTCTATTTCATCAGCACACAATATACAAATTTTGGAAGGGACATTTTAATGCTGTGCTTTATGCAGGAGAGATTTCAAACAGGCAGATAAAAATTGAGTTTCTAGATTATATCACACAAATTCTTTCTCCCTGTCCCTCACAGATATTTTCACTTAATTGAGTGAGTAAACATAGAGCAGTTTTCAAGCCTCCCAGTCTTGCTTTAAGTGTCCTAAGATACTTGGGAATTCTGATACATTTGCTTGGTTTTCTACAGTCTTCTCCACTGACTACTGTGCTTACTAAAAAAAGCTTTTGGACCAATGCTTATGATTATACCTATCAAAGAATAGGAACGGTAAGTTTATTAACTGCAACAGCTTTCAGGGAAGTCAAGATGATAGGCACAACTATACTTGCATAGGGAACTGAGCAGAGTATTTAGATTTGCTTCTGATATTTTTCCATTCTGAGATGATGTGCAGAACTTCAACTCGACCTAGCACCTCCTCCTAGGGCTAACTCCACCCTCCATTGCAACTAGGCCACTAATTATATTGTACAATTTAGATGAGCCCCAAGGTTGGTTGGTCACATTCTTTCGCTGTTTAAAAAGAAAAATATGGGAAATTCAGTGGCTGAAATTGTGAAGCATGTGTGCATTTTTATACATCGTTAAATTATTTCTCTTCCTCTCCAGAAGCTCTCCTTCAACTTATGGTTAGACACTTTATTTTTAATTTTTCTGTTCAGCAGTTAGAGCACAGTTCAGCACAAATTTGGAAGTTTTAACAGGAGATGTTAATCAACATATCATGCTTTATTATATTCCACCACCTGCACACATACACGCCCTTCTAAAAAGGCCTTTTCAGAGACATTACAGAGAAACCAGGGGAACATTTGAAAATGAAATAGCAGATTTTTCTTTTCCAAAATTTCAGAAACAGATCTCGTTCTACAGATCCTACCATTTGTTAGTGCATCCCTCTAAGTCCAAAATAAGATGGGCGAAAATAGACCCACTGCTCCCATTCAAATTCTCCTGGAGTCAATGGAAACTTTGGTAATGATTTCAAAAGCAAAGGCTCAGAGCCAAATTCCCCATGTATAACTTCAGTGTTACAAAACATTCTGCAGAATTATATAAACAGCAATAATTTTACTCTGAAGGCAAGCCCCTAGCCCAAAGCAATTGCTGTACTTGACTCAGCAGCACAGAATTTCTACCATGTATCCATTTCCACAATGCAAAACCTTATAACTGGTAAGAAAAAAGTGTGTAACTCCTACATAAACTGCTTTCCCCCCCACCACTGTTTGTTACATCAACTTTTCAACTCCTTTGCTCTTTGCTGAAATTGCAGTTACTAGCCCACTGGACCCCATTTTATAGCCATGAGATAGTGGCTCCGTTTGGACAATCACCAAGATAAGTATATTTGCACATAAATTAGAGGACAGCACAGTGATTCTAAAGTATAACCTTGCATCACGACAAAACACAAAAGAACATGCTTCACCATTAGTTGGGGAAAGAAACTTTCATGTTTACATACACACTTGGCATGCATTAGCTGCCAAGTATGCATGTTTCCCTTCCTGCCCCTCTCATGCTCCCCCCTCCAAGCAACCATTCTACAGGCCTTACTTGTCCAAACCCACAGTTGATCATATCTACAATATTACATGTCCCTGATGACTTGTGATACCTAAAGACTCTGGGGTTTGTACATTTTAAGGGGAGGTAAAAGTTCTGGCAGATGGTAAGGTATTCTTGATTTCAGCTATTAGGTGTGTGTGTGGGGTGGTCATTGTTGTTGGTTTTGTTGCTCTTTAAATCTTTCAGATACTTAATACATTTGGTAATTCCTAAGTAAAATAAAATTTCTCCAATTATTTTTCAGATTGTAAAATTAACAATAGACACATTGAAATACACAAAAGTAAAGAAAAAAAAAAGAAACATCTACCTACTGAAGACGATTAAATCCAGGGATGCTGTTAGAGCCCAAGCTCTCCAACAAAACCTGAGGCTACAAGTCCACTTGCTTTAAGTATCAAATCTCCCCCTCCTTTTCAGAATTCTTAGGACATACTTTCCAGGGAGGGAAACTGAGTTATTATTTCGAACTGCTACCATAACAGTCACACTCTTAGTTCTCCATAACATACCACTACACATGTACACAAGCAATAATTCATGTCTTGAGTTACTAGTTTATAAGCTTACAAAGATCCATCACCCACTCAGATTTCCTTTCTGTCAGTGATACTGAGATCCAAAATATCTCTTTGACCCACTTTTCAAAGGAAGTACGAGCAGAGAACACATCACAAGGAAATTCTTCTGCTTAATTTACAGGAAGGCTGCAAGTTAAGACAGAAAAGAGAGATCTCTCTACCCACAAATCCCCCAGATCTTTAAATAACCCACAAACCTTGAAACAACAAGGATTTTCTTTCCCCTTCCACTTAGAAACCATTTGATGGTTCTTTTTCCTGGACTTATACACTTCTCTAAGAACAGCAAACAGATGAGGCAAGACAACTCCATGATACGTAAGGAACATTCACGTGATCCTTGAAATGAGAAGCTTTCGCATCTATCTCTTCTCAGTACCAACTCCCGATACCTCAGTTGCCACACTCTGTCTTATCCAGCTTTTCAAAAAGTGATTTGATACCATAATATCATTAAAAGCTGTCAGAAAGCAGACTGATCCAAAGGAGGATGGAAGAAGCTGGTGCTAAAGATTGCAACTATGAATCTGGCTGCTAAGTAATTTTTAACTTCCATTGCTTTGGTCCCAGGTAAATAGGACTATAGTTATTAAATCTGACTCAAACATATAAAAAGATAGGAGGGAGGTATACAGGTTTCACATCTGCAGCCAATTTAGAGCTTAATCCAGAGGGATGTAAAGCAGATAGATTTATGTAAGTTAAATACATTGTACATGTTATTATATAAGTCAAATAGATGTACAAATGAGCAACTTGAACTTTTTGTATTAAATTACACTTGTTGACACCATAACATCTTTACTGAAGATAAATTTACACATGGGCACTATATTATATATTCTAAGTTAAAAAATAAAAAAGAATTGTATGGAATAAGAACAACAGTTGCTGAACTGCTACAAGATATCATATATTAGAAATATATACTTAGTTCAGACATGGAGGAGTTAGATGCAGATTAGTTATTCCAGTCAATACACAAAGTTAAAAATAACTTATTAAAACTTAGATGCTTTGTAAACACTGTCTAAAGTTGCACATAGTTGCACAAGTTGAAGGGGTGCATAAAACGTCACAAGGAAAGTAACACACGCAAGACCAGCAAATCAGAATGAGGGCCTTTGGAGGCTAGAAATACAAGAATATTGAAAGAGCAAGGACTCTAGTATTCAGCATTGAGTATATTGGACTGTTTCTTAATTTTCACTGTTAAGTCTAATAAACTTAGATTTCTATGGGTTGCATTGTTAAATTATTAAGCTCCAAGTTTAGTATAATTGTTGATTTGGGATATAATTGTTGATTTAAAACATGAAAGTCAGCTAGGAGATTAACCTAAAAGTACTAACTTGTTCACTAATGATAGTCCAGAGAAAAATAAAAGGAAAATTAATTGCAAGTTTTGCAAACAGAGCTGAAATGTTTTAACAAATAAGATTCATTTATCACATTCTCTTGAAGGTGGATAAATTTCTTGAAGTGAAATTTCATTAAAGTATACACAACACCTACCATATCAAATATAAATGCAGTAACTGTTAGCACTTGCAGGAACAGTCTATGCTCAGAACTTTAAATTCACCCAACCTTTGCATAGCATAAACTAAAAACTACTGTCTAATCACTCCATAAAGATGGAAATTTGCTGCTGATTGCAGAGATTTTTTTCACCAAACGAAACCATGCTACATACAATTTGAAAAATCAACTCACTAACACAAGTTGTTACTAATATGATTTAGTAACAGAAACCTAAGTCTTCAATTTCAGCTATCATTTCCTTGTACTGACCTCATTCTTTCAAGCTGTTTACATACTGCTGCCTGAAAAGAAGAGCTTAACACACACATTAGTAAGACAAAAAGAAAGTGTTTTAATTTGCCAAGAAAATAAAATACACTTCAGTGCAGAGTACCTACCAAATAGCACAGATAAAACTAAAGACCAAAATACTAGGAAATGTAAATATTGTTATTTTTCATATTAAAGCAAATATGCTTTAACATTTGAAGGTGTTGTGGTTTTTTTTTCCTGTACAGTATTCCAATTAGACAAAACTTCATGGTATTAAATTACATCTAATAGGATTAAAAACAAACATGTACTGTATAAAGAAATGGCTCTGGAAATGCCTTTTTAAAAGATAGGTTCCAGACACAAGAAGCTAATCCACCAAAATTAACAACTCTGTCACTGTTAAAAAGCAAGCATGTGGGAAGGAAAGTCATACAATTAAAAAAAAATATTTTAAAAAATCTGTTAAATATCTGTTTCCCCACAACATGTATTGCTGTTAACTAAGACTCTCTAATGGTTAGCACAATACAGATGACAGTATCTGTGAATCAGGTTGCCTTGAATTACTGACTACGTACCTTTGTTAATCAAGTCTCAGTATAATTAACACAGCTTTTTCTTTTTCATTCTTCTATGTTCCCAAACAGTACGTAAGAAGAACTAGGTTTCGTTAACTACACCCACTTTTTAAGCAGCTAAAATCTGAAGAAGAGGTAGAATTTGAAGGGGGTGGGAGGGAAGAGGTAGAAAGAGCCAACTACTCACTATCATAACAACAAGGTACTGTACCTTTAAGGAGGAAATATGGTTCCGTTCTGTTTCACAGCTGAAAAAGAGCTTATTCTCCGTTATAGAGATTACTTACCTAAAACTTCAGTTATTCCTCTTTTTCCCCTCAGGCCAGCCTCTCTTTCACTCTTGGGAGCTTTTACCATTTAAGGTCAATGTTACATCTGGCTCTAGTAACTAATGCTGAAGCAATTTTTAACTCAGAGATCCAACAGGCTGTCTAACATTAGAATGAGAGTTTAAATTTAAAGTAACTCTTCAGAAAGCCTTCTTCTTGTCTCTGAGAATTACAGCATAAAAGGCTTTCCTATTCTGGCATAAATACTCCGAGTGCAACACGATGCAGACATCCCATTAGCATTCTTCAAGTTCACTGCATATAAGGCTCTACTTACTCATTTCTGATTAAAATGGGCAAGTAGGAAGAACAGATGAAATAGTTTACATCATGTTATGTTAACCCTTAGAATTTTTACTGAAACAGCTGCTACTATTTTTCATTCCTTCCCCCACCCCCCACTTTGTTTGGTTAGGAGTCTAAATTAGAGAACCAATACAAGGCATGTGAACTTTTAAAGAACATTGGCTTCAGTCCAGTCATGGGCTCTGCTCTCTACTTACAGAGTATGAATAATTCCCATTGAAGTCCACAGAAGCTGCTTGTATCCCATGAGAGAATGTAGCTACAAATGGGGTATGAATAGGGAAAAGAAACCCAAAACATTTACCATGCTATATTCAGGTACCTGCAGGAGAACCATATGCATGTGATTCAGAGATCTCAGCTCTGACACGGACATAGATCTTACTCCAGCCCTTTAGCCAATTTAGATTATTTATTTCTAAGTATTACAATTACATCCACAAACCCCAAGAGTTCTGCTTATGCCAGGTGCTGTAAAGTTACTAAATATAAGTAAAGCAAACCCTGTCCAAAAAACCTTTCATAATTCAAGTAGAGACAAGAGAGCTGAGGGTGGGAAACATAAAAAAAATGCACCAGAATGTATGTAAAACTATTAGATAGTAAGTTTGGAGGGGACATATTAGGGCTGCTTTAAGAGAAAGGAGCAAACGATGATATTAAATTAACTTCCTTTTGATAATGGCTAATAAGAGTAGCAAGACAGAAACAGATCAGCCAAATGAAAGTAAGGATTTGATGATTTGACTTGGAAAGCACACTCCATAGGGGAGTGATGCATGGAAACATGAAGATGCTTGTAGAAGTGGGCAAAGATGAGTTGATTGCAACATAGCACAGTCCCCGTAAAAGGAAGAAGTAAGAGGCTGGGCACCTCACTTTTGCCATATCAGGCTTGAGGTTGCATTAGGAAGTCTATTATTCTACACTTAAGACATTCTCTGCCCCCCAAATCAAATGTAGTGAAAAATGTACTGAAAAACTTCTCTAAAATTGGCATTTAAGCTTGATCCCAAGATAACAGGAGTAACTAGGTGTTTCAAAAGCCATTTCAGGTTTTGATGTCCTTTGTTCACTTACAGTCCCTTGCACCATTACTGGGTCTCTGACAAGACATTTTAACATACCTTCTTTCATCTTGTTGAATTACTATTTTATTACCCACAAACTCAAGTACTGAAATATTCTCTTGTGGGTCAGCATGGTTACAGTCTTCCATCTAGTTATCTGCAAATACAGGTCTTACTAGTTTCTGTAATTCATTTTTTCAGTTTTATTTTCTCAGAATTTCTAGGCCACAAGTGTCAAATGTTTCATTTGTCTGCAACAGAAGTTGTGTTTCTCTTAAATCTGCGTGCATCCCTTTCATAGCAACAACTACTTTGAATCCAGCTGGGGCAAGAACAAATTGCTTACTGCCTTTTACCACTACCATCCTCTGGGAAATAAAACTTTTTGATTAAATTGTTCATTGATCTAGCATCCTATAACCACTGTTGGCCAGATTTAGCCAAAGTTTGTAAAAGTAAGGGATGTCTCAATATTTTCAAGTTCATAGAAACTCCATGAAGTCAGTAATTTGTAAAGGAGATTTAAGCTACTGCCCCTACTATGGGAGAAACCTATAGCAACAGAGTTTTGGTTCTCTTTCGTTTGGTCCATCCACTTGTACCACACAATCACGACCCCTGCTGTTTAGCTAGTATTTAGGGAACACAGAAGGACCCTGGAGGTACTCACAAGAAGGGAAAAATGATGCTTCCATTGATCTTCAGCTCCTGAAGCTGCTTGTATGTTTTTGTATGCTATAGCATGCTCAATGCTTTGGCAGGTGCTTTACCCACAGATTTGTTTAAAATGAATGATCTTGGGCCAAATGCAGGTGAAACTTGCTAGCTAAAACCTAAGTTTTTGAATAAGGGAATCTTAGCATCTAAAAATTAATTATTTTAAGCAGATTGCTAAAATTGTATTAAAAAGGCATACAACATGTACCATATAAGAAACATTTTTCATAGGGCTTTTTTGTTTGTTTGCTTTGTTTTTGTTTAAGATCTGGTGATACCAGCTTCTTTTAAAACATTCTAATATAGATGGCTGGCCACATAGAGTAGCAGCAAACTCCACCCCAAATACTTATTTTGTCAGTATTACAGTAGTATATTCCCCAGGAATAGCATAAAACTATTATTTTATGAATATTCTGAACTATTTCAGAGTAGCTAATTGTAGTTCTCTGGGGGATACATATGCCTTGGCAGTGGGATGTATGTGCCTCTACCAGTTAACTTCCTGTTTTCTTGATTTTCATAGCTCTGTGACTTAAGAAAGAAGTAGTGCAGTACGTATCAACACTAAGTTTCATGAGTTGGGCTCCCTAAGTTTGAAGATTTTTACTTGTGCCTTTGAAGAGATGAACACAAGCACTAGAATCCTGGTCATACTGAAATAATTGAGAGTTTCTGCCTTTAGGGCTGAAGCATAGGTAAGATTTCATGCAGGAACTTCGTTTTGGGGGCACAACCATTTTCAAGTGCAAACTTTGTTTGAGCAACAGCAGACAAGTGATCTTGCTACACTTTCTTTTCTAGTTTTGGCTTTAATTGGGTAGTCTGGGTGATAAGAACTTTAACTCAGAAGGCTTATTTGGGTAGAAATAATTGTAGGTGTTTTCATTTGAGCTTTTGATTGGCTCAGAATAAAGTCATAAATTCTCCACCATATGTATAGAGTAATGCCTAGAAAAGACTTATATAAAAGAATTCCCATATTCTTTTGAAGAATTTATGCTTCAGGACTTTAAATTAAATTGTATTAAAAATGTTGCTCATCACCCTTTCTGCCCATACATGAATTGCCATCCATGTGATAAAAAGGAGCATGTAACAGCTGACAAAATATAAGCACCAAGACATGATTATATGGTCTATTCTTTATTCAGTGACTAAAGTATAAAGATTATTAATCAGGCAGGCTAAAAAATTGCAGCAGAAGTGATAATATTTGCATTTAAAACTGCAGTTCTTTGACATGATTTTTCATATTTAATTTTAAAAAATTCCCAAAGTATTTTTATCAGTTAAGACTTTTGTCCTACCTATCTAGAATGCATTCCTGTCAATCTCAGGTCCACCTCACAAGTGCCAATGAGCAGACAATTTTGTTTACTGAATCAATCGTATTAGCCATCCTCATAATCTCATTTCTCCTCAACTGTATGGAAAAGCTAGTTAACCAAGTTCAAGTTTATGCCCAATTTCTCTTATGTACCTTTGTTTTCTTGCACAGAATTTTTTGCTAATTTAAACATTTAATCTTGCATCAGATCTGTGCTTTTTGTGGGTTTCTGGCTTGTATGTTGCTACTGCTATAGTGCATACAATGTCATTTTATCTCACATGCTGGCATCCGTTACACAGATCTTATTTATGCATGCAACTCTTAACACTGTGTGGCAATCTTACTTGCCAGTTTCATCCAGACAGGAGAAAAAAACCAAAACAAGAACAGGTCTGATAAGTAAATACATTACAGAAGAAATATACAAGGCAAAACATGCAATAAACTTTCCACATCTAGGACTCACTCACTCTGCTGAATACTGAATCCCAACTAGAATCTAGAATACTTGAACTAAAATGTATGCTGGTTCAACAGGATCATGTTAGGCAACATTCACTCTGCCAGTCAGCTGAGCAGCTATGCTAGATTATTTATGCAAAAATGTAACAAAACTTTATGGTACTTTTAATAATGTTTATGCAGAAACTTTTCTAGAAGAGTCTTCCAAAAGACAGGAATTTTGCTTCCAACAAAAGAAAATAACTTCATATGAATCAGAAATGTTAAGTTAAAAGAATATGTAATTGCAGAATAAAATAAGAGCCTGCAGAACAAGATGAGACATATGATAGAGCCCAGTCATCTTAAAGAAAACATTTACATTGACAACAATGTAAATAAGGTTTGATTTAAGGTCATACAGATGTTCCTGTAAACTACTCCATGTTATGTGGAAAGATTTGAGACCTTAGAGAGAAGTACTTGAAGTGCTTGCAAAAAAACCTACTAATTAAGCCATAACGAGTCTTTTTATTTATAAAGCTAACATTTTTTTCAGTCTCAAAATAGCCAGCTAATAACCTCCATATGAGAAACAGAGTCCAAGAAACAAAATGTCAATCTGCTTACTAGCATTCATTGCCAGATAATCAATAAAATGATCCAAACTGACAAACAAAGTTTAAACGGCCAAGTCTTTCTGCACAAAGGTTACACAAAGCATTTACAAAAGACATTATATTTTAATTTCCCATATTCGTGTCTTGTCTTTTTTTTCCTCCTCCCCTTAAGAAAGTGGTTTTAAAAGTGAAGTTCCAATAAAAGTGCCATATTAAGACATTTATAATAGTTTACAGGGAAAGCAAAACAGTATCAGAAATTTAAACCTTTGTGGGCAAGAGATTCTGTTTCTGTGCCCTTAAAGTCTAGTCTGCCAAGAAGCTAAATACATCTAATACGTTTTAGCATACACTGATTCTTCCAAGGCCATCGATGCATTTCATTTAGACTAATGAACTGTTTTCTGAGGTTCAGCTTTAATTTCTGCTAATAGTAATTGAAACCTTAGCTTGTGTACAAGTGATATGTTTAATACATTGTTAAATGATTGTCCTATGGAAAAACCTTTTGGGAAGATGATCCAAAATGAAGAAAAATTGCACTCATACTTTTGATATTAAAAAAAAGGAGAAAAAAAAAAAGTTTTTCAGTCAAAGAAAATATTCCAGAAGACTTGACACAGTCACAGCCATGGGGTGAGTAATTATCCATAGAGAACACCTCCCATCAGAGCTTATTTTCTGTTTTAATTTGGGGGAGGGGTGAGGTGTTGAAAAGGGGTCTACAACAGCAAGATTCCAGGAAAAGAGGAGGGATGAAGTTTTACAATGAGTTTTCTGGATCTTTTTAGAAACCTGAAGGCATTAATCCTCACTGTAACTAAACGCCATCTTACCTTGTCTGTGAGAAGTTAGGCAGAAGTTAAGAATTAAGAGAAAAAAAATCCAAAGGACGACAGGCTTCTCCTTCCACATGGATGTACATACATATAATAGCATACTACTCTACTCTAAAGTACAAGTGAAGGAGACTAGTACTGCACACTAATCTAGACCAACATAGTAAAGTCATATGTCTTCCTGAATTCAGTATTCATATTGAAGTTTTATCTTCTTATCAGATTCCAGCCTAAGAAAAGGGAAATTAAAATATTGCAATACGATACTTTAACCAATACAAAGAAGAGCATGACTTTGCTTTTTCTTAGGAAAAGGATGCAAGACAGACATTTTTTAGGCTTTAAACTGACATTCCCTTGCTGAATTAATCCTAAATAATAATTCTTAATCACATGTGAAATTTGATATCAGCATATATCCTATCCATATTGAGCCACAATGCTTGCAGACTTAATTAACAGCCCTAAGTTTTAAGATTTAGTCTCAGGGTGAAGAGTACATTTACCACATGGTAAAAATAAACTTATCAGGAAGTAATGTGGGAAGCTTTTATCAGGCACACAGTAAGTGATCTCGGTTCCTACAGCAGAAAGTAGAAATAAGTACAAACCCTGAGCAGAGACTGATTTTGGTTAATACTTGTTTTCAAAGCTGGAATTTTACTCTGCATCATTTATTCTAAAAGTTCCAAGCAGCTTGTGAAAAAAAAAATAAGGATAGAAAACATATTCTACCTCTACCACTAGAATGCTAGAGAAAAGCTTTAACTCACATTTTTGTTGACTGGATGATTGCTGCTGCCAGACTGTTACAGGGTTCATTGGATGGTTTGTGTCTTTGTACTTCTCTTTAGAGAAGTTTAATGCGGTGCGCTTAAAAAAAGCAAACAAAACGGACAAATCCATAGGAATGTCTCTAGATAAAATTGTCTGTCACTTTCCATTGTAACACTGCAGTTTTGCAGTTTCAGTTATTTGAGATATGACAAAATTGTGATAATTTGTGTTAAAGTGACTGGCTTCAAAACACTGATTTTCAGCCACCATGGTTCAACTGTTTCCCCAACAAGAGGTAAAATTTGTTACATATGCTGAATATATGTAAGAACATTTTTGGAAAATTTTAAATAAGTTACTTGATATTTTACAGAAAGGGGATTTTGCCTGTCCCTTTGGAATTATCCATTTTTTACTTTTTTTTTTTTTTTTTTTTTTTTAAGTCTCAAATAACACATTTCTACTAAGCAAATGCTACGATTTTGGCAGTTTCAGAATACAACATTATCAACTGTGCATATCCGGTATCACTATATGTATAGGTATATAGCTAAATGTTTGTATACCTCAAAGAAGCACTGCAAGCAGAAAGCTAGGATTAAGAGAATAATTTATTCTACTTTTTCCTAGCTTCACATAGAAGTAGCTGTTGGGCATAGGACTGGTGCCTCATACTTTGCCAATATTCAAAAGGATGTATTTCTAGTGAGAATTTTTGCCAGATCACACTTAAAGCACACTGCGTTTCTTGTCATGCCTCCAGAACTGCATAAACCACAGTTTTATGACTTGTTGCAAAGATATACCAGTATCAACATAGGACTCTAAAATATCTTTTTGCTGCCTGCTCCTTTCCACTACCCTTTTTATCCTTCCCTCTGATCTAGATTGTATCTTTTTTACCTCAAATCTAAAACCTAATACCCCCTTCTCTAAATTTCTTCCCATACTTCAGTCTGATCATAATTTACTGGTGGGTGTTTCTTAATGGGCAACCAGGTGATCTATTTTTCTGTATGTTCTCTTCCTAGGATTCTCTTCAAGGGGAATGTCCTAGTTCTAAAAGACACGAGTGTTTTTGTTCAAAACCGCCAGCAAAATCAGGCTGTTTTGTTTCAGTTATGAGCAAGATTTTCTATTTTTCATAGACATATTTTTCATTCAGAGAATTATAAAAAATAAATGTTTATCCTTTTAAAAGAAATGTTAAATCTCTAACAGCAGTCTTGTATAAAGAAAATCAACACCAAAAAGTCTGATAAGCAGATACCCTAACCTATATTTAAATACATACATATAAAAATCAATGTCACCTTATGAGATACTGAACTTTCACAAGAGACTGACACGCTTTTACTAGAAAATGCGTATTCAGAGTTGGCTTATGTCGTGCTACAATAAGGCAATGAAACATTCATCAGTGTTGTGTTTTAATCACTAGAGCAAGTGATTCTGTTTTTTGAGATAGTTTCTGCTTTATTTGAAACATACGACCTCCATCCACAACTGTTTCAGACCTTTCTTTCACTTACTGTCCCATAACAGAAAAAAACCCCAAACCAACCCAGAAATCCAAGACAAAACCAAAACAACTCCAATGTTATTTAGAGACACCTACCTGAAGAAAGAGAACATATAAATAATAGTGGATATGTGAGAATCCAGTCACTTCGATGAGATATATTGATTTTGGAACTGAGAGAGTTAAACTAAATGTTAAGCATATTAATTAGCATTGAGTCCAGCCATTTTATATTCTGATGCTGCCATTGTAGTAAAATTTAGTAAGAAAAAACAATTGCCAGTATGATATACAAGTGTGCCAACAAGTATACCAATGTATATAAATTAAAGATGGGTGTTGCATCTGGGAGTGTCATAATACCATACTTTGAAGTGGATGTTGTAGCATAAGATACCAGTATTAATAGATGCACAGTACTCATGCAGGTCCCAGGCTGGCAGCAAGCACACGTTACCTCCTTTTCCCTCCAGCAGGGTTGGAACAGAGTGGAAACAGCTTTTCTATTTTTATGGAATAGGTCAAATGGGGCAGGCTGAAAGCCACTCAGCTTTTTACCTCCTATCCCACAGATGTTAATCAGAACATCTGGGCTTTCACCAGAAGGACAAGAACAGCTGGCAGCAGCTTGGCATCTAAAGCCCCCTTCTTCCACCCTGAATGGGATTCAAACACAAGCATGTGCTCAGATCCCCTGAACAGTGCACTATAAGGGATATAAACACAGCATGGCCAAAAACATGCTCCAATCCTCCACACAGTGATGGAGATTATGGTGGCGTAGGCTTTGACAGATTAATGTTTTCTCTAGAACAAGCTGCATCACTTTTACCAGGGGAAGGAAGAAAACTATTAAGTATTGCTTCATCATTCTCTCTTTACTGACAGCATTAGTTTTATTTGCAGAGGATTGCTTCAGTTAGGAAAAATTACTATCAGCATTCCTTTTCCCTGGAGATGCTCCCACTGTTTGAGTTAATCACATGGTTCCACAGCATTTTAGGTGCTATGTCTTTCTTCCAGAAAAGCCATGTACTTGCCCTAGGTGCCTGAATCATTCTCAAAAGCAGCTTGTCAAACAAAGGTTATGACTGCCTTTCCTCCCTGACTGCAAGCTGCAAAGCATTTCTGGTTTCCCTTCCCTATGAAGTCTGGCTACTGTACAATATAATTCAATTACATGTTCTTTGTGGGAAGAGTTGGAGAATAAAAGGCAGCTGCAGGCAGAGAAATAAACCAAGGAGGGGTATCAGTTGTAAAGTAACCAATTCCACAGCAAAAGTGCCAAGTTGTACGACATCGAGAGAGACAAATTATATAGCTATAGAATTAGAGCATTCCAGGTAGCCTGAGATTTAAATACAATTCACCCTTCTCTGAGCTGTTGCTGCAGGCTATCCAAATGTACTTAAAACTTCACTTACTTGACATACATTTCCCCCCCCTCAATTGTAAGTTAAGACAACATTTGTCTTTTGAAACAATACAGAATTTGAAAAATACCACATACCAAAGGCATTTACATAAAAATATGTTCGTCTATAAAAGCCACTTTAAACAATTAAGTTTAGTAGCCCATAAAGTAAGTATAGTATATCCTTCAATATTTTCAGATGCATTTGTAAGGAGAGGTAGTAAATAATGAACTAGAAAAAGGAAAATAAAGAAAGGCCCAAACCCTTTGTTTACCTGATTCGCAATCAATTCACACTCCTAATTTCTTACTGAGAAAAAAACCAGGCAACATAACTAATGCACAGAGGTAAATATAACCTGCTGATTTTTTGTTAAAAATAGCCACTAAGTTAACAATCTCTTCTTTTGAAATCTTAGTCCTCTTGGAAAATCATGCTGTTGCAGTTTTGACAGGAAGCAACTATCAGTTTTAAAAGAGTAAGAGACAATTAAATCAAAGGTATTATTAGGCACAAAAATTTTTTTCCCTCCCAACAAAACAGGGCTTCAGTGAAGAAAAGCACGCTAAAGATCATGTTCTACCCATCTACCTTTTAGACTATAGGGACAGCTCCTTTTTATAGACCTGAACTACTGATTTCTGTAAGGCAAAAGTTTGGTCTAGAGGACAACAACAAAAAGCATGCTGAAATAGCACATTAAAATACTGGGCTTCAAAGTGCTGTTTTGTACACTTTACTATTTGATCCCTCTTTGGGGAAATGCACAGTTGGCTAATAACTTCTGATAAACTTTTTAAAACTTGCTTTCTATCCTGCTTTGATGCCTCTTCAGAAAAAACCTACTATGCTCATTCTGGTTTATTCAAAGACTTATATGTTCTTTACATTTACATTTCTTAGACTTATTTGTTTCTTTTCCACAAAGGCTGCTAGTCTTTGTGTTCTTGAATCTATGCTAGATTCTTATATTTTCTTATCAACTCCTCAAAGTCTCACACCAAAATGTGTATTGGTATTTGTTTACACAGCTATCGCTGTGCTACTTTGCAGAAGAAAAATGGAATGCTGTACCTGGCAAATATGTTTTTCCCAATTGATTAAAATGTATTTCTATTTTGACAAAATTTTGTAGCCCAAAATATGTAAAAAAAAATAAATAATCCTTTAACTCAGATTTCTCTTTTTACACGTGGTTTCTTATAGTGACTGAGTTTATATCCAACTGAAATAAGCTCTGAAAACCTTCAGTAAAATGCAAACAATTGAGAAAGAACAGCATGAATTGGGAGAAATTCAGTCAATAGGACAGTGAAGTGCAGACAAGCTATTTCAGCTACAGAAGAGAATATGCACAATTATTTGTTATCAGGCAATGATACATATAAAAAGTTAAGATGTAAAATCTCATATTATCAGCTTGCCATCTTAAAAAAAAAAAGTGAAGTCTTAAATGAGCATGTACAAATACCATACAACTTTACAAGCTACAGAAATCAGAAAATATGTATAGCTAAGTCAACGCTCTGCATAACTCCATCCTTTTCCTTTGCTAAGGACACCTTAGGTAGAGCTAGATATAGCTATAAAAATAGAGTCTGAAACTACATTAGACGTCTACAGAAGCATCAGTAGAATTTGATCAGCTTGAATTTCATAGGGAATCATTCAAATCTGGAACAAAAAAAATATGTATCTTCTATGTTCTGAAATGAAAAACAAAATACCCAGTTACAACTCTACTATATAGGTAAAATAAAAATAGGAGGGGCTGGAATTCAGTCCCTGCCCAGGCTCTGCTTTTCTGCAGTTACACACTATCATCCTAGATTTAGAAGGAAAGGGAAAAGCAATCACAACTACCACCACCACTGACTGAAACAAACAAAAAACTGTAAACACACCTAGCAGCTTTTCCCCCTGTCAAAACAATAAAACTTAAGTACAACAACTGAACAACAGGTTCTTATCTGTACACTCTGGAGAAAATTCCTCTCAAATCTGAATTTGGCATCCAGTTTAAACTGGGCAGAGTGACCATAACTAATAATCTATACCAATTATAATCCATTCTATCACTACATGACCAACCTATCCCTCCCATACTTTTTATTTTAAACTATATGTAGAAAGCCTGCCACTACTACCTGGGAGAAAGAAGCTCACCATCAAGAAGAAGAGGCAACAGACATGTGTACACAAGTGGTTTGGTGATTAAACTGTTAAACCACCTGACATGAGGAGGGGGCAACAAAAAGTATGCAGAAGTCACCTTAGTGATTTGAATTTTATATATAAAATTCTATTAAGGTACCTTTGATTTGTGGCAATAAGCCTTCTTACCAATAGGAATCCAACTGGAGTGATGTGTAATTTTTCTTGCATCATGGATTGGAAAAAAGGTAATTAATTAATGACAAGCAAAAAAGGCTTCTTAGAAAGTCTTTTTAAGCTTTTCTGCTCTTTATTTACCACAGACCATGTGTATACATGCACATTAAGTGGAAGTCAATGGAACATATGTAATGATTTGGGGAACTGTTATATGTATCAATGAGGAATAATAGATCATACAATATTATCACTATGAAGATTGCTGTATCCATAGAACAAGTTTATTTCTGCTAGTAGAGCATATATTCACCAAGCTAGGAACAATGAAAAAGGCTGAAATTTCTCCACTGCTCTGACTGATAAAGTAAAACGTTAAGAATATTGGCTAGAGTTTGAAAGAGCTACTACTTTTATCCATCTCAGGGATGGGGTTTGGGATTCACCCTTCCTTAAACAAAACAAACCAAACAACAACAAAAAGGATTCTCTTGGGAAGAAGTCAAGCACTAAATCCACAGAAACAAAGAATAGACTAGCATAATCTTCACAAAGCTTGGAAAAGGAAAGGCAATAAGAAACAGGCAAGGTAAGTAGTAAAAACCTAGTCAGGTTAAAGTGTAGTAAGTTGGACAAACTTCATGGTTTAGAAGACAATAATGATGACAGAGATCCTGGACATCTTTCATCCCCCAGATTGTTTCAGGCAGATGAGAGAAGACAAAGGCAAAGGAAGATTATTTGTTGTTGTTGAAATTGGGTATTTTTCATGCCATTAAATAAAGCTTCATGTTGTTTGAGGACTCCCTCAAAACTACTAGTTTCTTGTATTGCTTCTATCATTTTTGGATGCACTTAGACAAACATATCTATGGAGTAATGTGAGGAATCCATCGGTTAATCACTTGCCCTCAAACAAGACAGAAACCCAAACATTCAGGATGTTTCCAAAACACCTGGGACTTAGACTCCTACTACTGTGAAGCAGCAACAGAGGAAAAATGCCAGAGCCAAAGGAGGAAAGCATGTCAGTGCATACCAAAATCCTTGGAATCCTTACTTCATGAAAGTCCTGTGCGCTCAGTCCAGAAGTCTAACAAAAGCCTGAACAAGAAGAGTATGACCACATTTGTGGCACAATTTGAGAGCACATCATATTTTTAAAGCCTTATAAGCAATAAGTCATGAGGCACCTCATCCAAGTATCTATTGTTTGCTAAGACATACAGTGAATTCCAGTTTATTTCTCAGCTTTTCCAAGAAGGAGAAAGAGGTAACTTTCAGCATGATTAAAACCAAACTACACTTGCACTACAGAAAAACAAAATGACTCACTTATCAGAACATTGCCACATAAACAGAAGGAAGTTTGATAAAATAGGAGTGCTACTTGAAAAGCTCCAGGATTTCCTCAAATAAAACTTAGGATTATTTTCTCTCTAAGAGTAACTGTCCTGATTTCAGCTGGGATAGAGCTAACTGTCTTCCTAATAGCTGGTACAGTGCTATGTTTTGAGTTCAGCATGCGAAGAATGTTGATAACACTGATGTTTTCAGTTGTTCCTCAGTATTGTTTAGACTATAGTCAAGGATTTTTCAGCTTCTCATGGCCTTCCAGGGCACAAGAAGTTGGCACAGGACACAACCAAGGCACCTGACCCAAACTGGCCAATGGTGTATTCCATACCATGGGATGTCCCATCTAGTTTAGGAACTGGGAAGTGGGGGGGGGGGGCAGGGAATCGCTGCTCGGGGACTGGCGGGGTGTCAGTCAGCAGGTGGTGAGCTATTGCCCTGTGCATCATTTGTACATTCCAATCCTTTTATTACTACTGTTGTCATTTTATTAGTGTTATCATTATCATTATTAGTTTCTTCTCTTCTCTTCTATTAAACCGTTCTTATCTCAACCCAGGAGTTTTACTTTTTTTCCCAATTTCCTCCCCCATCCCACTGGATGGAGGAAGTGAGTGAGCGGCTGCGTGGTACTTAGTTGCTGGCTGGGGTTAAACCACGACAGTAACTTAACTATTACTTGCCATTTTATTACCTACTTTTTAAACACTTTGGTCAGAAGTCTAAAGATGCCTTTGGACAAAATATAATTCTTCTATATCAGGTCTAGTTACCAGAGACCATCTCATGTCCCTTTTTTAGTATGGTAATATTGCCCTGCCTTTTGTGTACACCGCAATTTGCTTGTACATTTTGGTAACACATGCTATGACAGGTCGATTTTGTTATGTAATGGGTGACTGGGTCTCCACCCACCTGCAGACAAATAAATTCTAAGAATTTACTTAGAGTTTTCATGTTCTGTCCCTCTACTTTGCTATATCAACCTATAATCCACTAGATTTCATATGCTGTGTTCTTAAGAGGAAGTATTCTAACATTTTGTCATCAACACTGTTCTTTTAAATTAAGATGTGGTACAACAGGTACTTTTTAAAAAGTTTTTTTTCTAAACAGCTTCTTAAAAGCAGGTGCATAAAATCTTCTTCAGGAAAACTTAATCAGAACCACTCAGGGAACTGGGAACTGTCACCCATGCTGTCTCCAAGGCAGAAGCTGTCTAAAAGGATAGTTGCCATTTCTTCACTACCCATACAGTAAAGTGGTTTTATGAAAAACCTCATCCCTACTTGCTTACTGACAAAACATACCCTTTAGCACATGGATGTCCTAGTGTTGCTGGAGAGAGGCCAACATGAGACAGGAAAAATCTACCCATTTACAAATTGCATCAGAGACAGAAATGTGAACAATTTATATACATATGTATAAAAATACACAGGAAAAATTAACCTGCATGTATGGTACTGTAGATGGGGATGCGGGGGGATGGGAAAGATAAGAAAGCACAAGATTGGGAATAGTGAAATTTATAAAGGATCAGAGCTGTGAAGCAATAAAGTCAGAGAATGCAAAGCTTATGTGTGTTTGCAGCAGGAGAATAGCAATCCTTCATACAGACAACAGTAAAATTTGCACATATTTTTGCATTTACATTTGATTTTTGAGCTTGATATTCTTTTAAATAAGGTTGCATAGTTTCTCCCCAAAGTCCAAATGTAATGGGTTTTGGGGGTCTTTTTGTTCGACTGGTTTGGTTTTGGGGTGGGGTTTTGTATTTGTTTTGTGGTTTCTTTTGAAGTTTCAAAATCAAGCACATTTTCTGATCATTAGCATTAACTTAGAAGGTTTTATTTTGATATTGTCTCCCACCCTGTTCTCTTTCAAAGGTGGATTAACAGAGTTCAACACAGCAGCTGGAAGCCGGGATGAAAAATTTAGTTTGTCTCAATGTGTCTTAACACCTACCACCTTGCTTCTTGAGACTATCTCTAGTCCAATTTGTAAGATTCCTCTTTGTTTTTTCATGCAGCTTCAGACTTGGACCAGTATGTTTTGGTGTGCTAAAGATGCAAATTATAGAGTCCCCTGACACCACTTTGAAATCCCAGGCTTTCATAGGAGGCTGCAAATCCCTCACCAACATAGAGAAATACCCACAGAAAGCCTAAAAAAAAAAAAAAAAAAAAAAAGCAAGCCCCTGTTTTCTAGATACTGCATGAAAGAATTTTTGGTGCTGCTAAAATATATACCTATACATACAAACATAGGTCAAGCACATTAACTATAAAATGAGCACTTTAATTTAATAATTTGTTAAAAGAATATTATTTTTAAAAAAATAAATCTTCTTTTAGCCTGACCATGAGAAAAAAAACTTATGCTAATAAGATATTACTTCTTAGCCAAATCACAGGAACTTTAGGACAATTCTCCCATTAGAAAAACTTAACTCCTGCAAGGAACAGGAACAAGGAGTGGGGAAGAAGGATTGTTTGCATATGCATGGCAGAATGAAGATACAGTATTGCAAAGAAGGAATGTTAAGCAGATATCGTTCCCAGGAAAGGACCTGAAGTTATTAGAAATCCTGACCACAAGTCAACATATTTAAAAAACAGGATTATGGAATGTTTTACTGATGAAACATTTAAACAAACAAACAACCCCCAAAGCCTTCAACAACATGAGAATTAATTATTAGCCAGAAGAGGAAAAATCTAAAATCACTGAAATCAGATCCAAATGTGTAGCCCCTAAACCAAAATGCTAAAAGACAGTTCAACATTTTCTATTGTGAAGACAGATTTAATGCTCTTTTTAATCATTCAGAGAGGATTAAAGAAACCCACACGTGCTCTACATTCAAATAATATATATATGCAAATTTAAGAAAGGGAAGGAAGAAATAAACTAAAGATGCTCTTTTTAAAGCCTATTAGCTTTTTAACACATGTGCTGTCTTCTCTACAATGGGATAACTGCATGTTTGTCCTGTAGGAGTAACTTTATTCTTTTCCCTACAAACTCAATGTCATTAATTGACTTTAAAAAAAGAAGTCCTCTTCTGAACCTGTACAGTCATAATGCTCTAGGCCAAATATAGATAAGCCAGCTCTAAGTGAGATATTTAAGAGAGTCTGGGCATTGCAAGAACTTAATTAGCTCTATAATGCCATTGCAGGGCTAGTACTTAAGCTAGCTCGTTTGTGCTGCCTTAGTACCAGTATGTCACACTCCAGCCTGCAGTGCACAGGGGCTACAGTTTTATAAATTCTTGCAAGGCTAGTCATCTGAAGAAGCAGCCTGAATTACCCTACTTCAATTTAGCCCTTGTAATAATCCTGTATAAGCCTATAAAACTCCAAGATTTGGTGGAGCAGTACACTCAGTTAATGATCTGAACATGTTGATTTATACAAGTATAAAACCAGAAATTAAATTAAAATACCTGTCTCAAATTTAATCTCTTACCTTGCTGAGGTCTTACTTGTTTCTTTCATCTAAGATGGATTCTTCACATACAGAGTAACTTCTCTGTTCACGTTAAGCAGCAGAGATAATGCAACACTTCAAGTATACAGATATGACTATTAAACAGTATCTTTGAACTGCATGAGAAATGCTCAAATGGGAAAACTTTGCAAAAATGTTGTCATCCTTATACTCTGTACAAGCAAGAATATAGCATCTGCATTTGCCTTCTATATAACTCAGGCAACAATATCCTGGCAACCACATTTCAATGGAACAAATCCAGGTAATTAAAATGAATAGATCTAGAATCCATCTCTTTTTCTCATTCCACTTGATAGGCAAGATTTACTTATTTGGGAAGTGATGGTCAAAAGTCTGCTACATACAGTTAAGAAAGACATTATCTGTCTCTGAGCTACAGGGCCTTTAATTTTGTTTGCAATTGTCCATTTAGCCGCCTCTTACACAGCACTATCTTTCTGAAAACTTAAAAAGTTAACTTTACTGTTTTGTACATGTTGTACTTTTTAGACATACACATAGTTTGGTGGATTTCATTAATACTTCACTAATAATCCTGTCATGCTTTGTATTTTATGTGTAAAGGCTAAAAGGATTAAAATCACAGCACCAATAATCCACTTGATGCATTAACATCCTGCATCATGTATACTGACTCAAACGTTTTACTGGATTCCTAATACCATTAGTCAAAGCCTTGGCTTCCACACCTCTGCAACTGCACAGCTTAATCCCACTTTGGAAGCTAAACTTCTGCTAAATCAAACTATGGAATATGAGTTCAATAATAAAGAGCTTTTGGATTCACTTTATTTCAATGGTCATGTAAGCAACAGCTATGGCCTGTGTGTTGACAGCTGGAGACTTCCAACAGTCACACTGTTCCTCTGAAAAGGAAAATGAGATGAGAAGCAACTCTGCAGCAAAATACAAATGAATGACTGTTGATGTACTTCATATCACTCTTGAGCAAAACAGACCTCAAACTGACAGTGTTGTACAAAGTAAAAAAAGTGATCTTGCATTTTGGTTTTTGGATGCATAAATTTAACTGTAGGGAGGTATTTTATCTAGATACCTACATTCAAACTCATTATCTGCAAGATTCAATTCTCAACATTTGGTACCAGGCTATGACCTCACTGTCCTGAAAGAAACACTAGATGAGATGTTAAGAAACAGGCCTTAGGGTGATAGCACCCTCATAAGCAGGCACAACAGAGATGGTAACCTATACGAATGCTTTGTGTTTCCTTGCACCATATCACCACACACTTACCCCCAGTTCCCATAGTCTAACCTGTTAACAACTACCTCATTCTCTTCCTAAGAAGTAGCAACTTCATTAATGGAGAGGAAATTTCTGTTCTCACTTTTTATATCTAAGGTTGCTGGTACTGCCACAATGACCCATTTTAGCCAAGTCAAATACCCTGGGGAATCTCATGGGGAAGGGAGAAGAAGAAAGAAACTAACTCCCTCTTACAAGAAGCTTGACTTACCATTCCCTTTTTCAAGCTTACCTTCACAGCCCTAACTATCACGTTAAAATAGGTTTAAGTGCACAATGTGAAGTAGATTGGATTCCCTTAATTATATAGCCTGGTTAGGAGACTAGCCTAACACAACAGGTCTTAAGTATGAATAAATTTGGCTTTGAATTATGTACAAACCATAGTCCTGCAAATACACAGAGATGCACAGTGTCAGTTTTTCTTACGGAATCACAGACGAAACACAGCTTTGCAACAGTCTGTCCATATCTGTCCACACAGTTATCCTCTTTTTCTTCTCAAAGTTTACCTTGCAGTTTACCTTGCAAAAAAAAAATTTCCCCATTTGATTACATGCTCAATCGCTACCAGCTCACATTCTACTGCCCAGTTACTGTGCTGAAACATAAGACACCAGACCAGGAAAACCTGATAGCATTTTTCAAACTTACAGCAAGAGGAAAACACACACATACACAACATCCCCTGCCACCCAAGAGGACAAAACAGAACATGCCAACAGGAACAAAATACATTGCTATCAGCTTCTGCACAGAGGATGCCCTTCTCGCATTTGAAAAGGGCAAGAATAGTTTCATTACGAATCATGAAATAGAGCAGCTTTTGCTACAGATTCAGAACAAATAGCTCATACTTCCCCCATTTCACCTCTGTAAATACAAAGATTGCTTCAAATGGCTGGGGTATCTAATCTAAAGAGACTACAATGACCTAGCAAAAAGGAATAGATGGGAGTTCAAGGATTCCTTTTTTACTTTTACAAGGCTACTTTTGATTTAGTTTTTAAAGTACCTTAAGATTTTATTCTTTTCAATAGAAAGTTTTTTCTTTATTGGTCTTATTTCTTCACAGCAACTCCGGTGGTTTGAAAGTTACTGTCAGTTGTTCTGCAGTGTACAAGCAATTCTTCACATGGAAAACAAACTGCACCAATCTGACAACAAATGGGCTGCAGCTACCCATTATAGATCAAAGAACAAAAGAACAAAGTGGCAGCACATTTGCGAAGTCCAGTAGAGAAGATAGGTCTTAAATCTGTCTTAGAGATTACTAACATACATAATCGAACATGCATTAAAATTAATGTTAAAAATTCAAAGTTAATAAACTCATACTAAGTATGAGTGTATTAGACAAGGTTATGCTGATTATGCACTAAGTATTGCAATTCTTTAACTAGATTTAACTAAATCTACACAGCAGCCCCTGCAACATACAAAAAGCACAAGCATTACTTAATGAACTTTTCAACTGCTCTTGAACTTTCAACAAGAGGGGAGCATAAACTTCCAGTCTCGGAAACATTACTTTTCTTCAGCATTTCAAAGACAAGGAAAAGGCCAGTGAAAACTGTCAGCTGTTAGACTCAGTGATTAAAGTCACAATGATCAATGATCACATTTTAAACTTGCTGAAAGCTAACTTTCGTCAAGGTTCTCTTAAACAAGTGATGTAATACAGAATAAGAATATTGGTGATATTGTTATTCAGAAGAGAACAGATGAAAAGGAAGCACTGCAAAAGTGCTGCCAAGAGACTGCAGGTAGTACCTACGCTGCCAAGAAGGCCAATTTCTGTTATTATTAGAGCTGAGTGTGTATTCAGTAAATTTGACTTGAATAGTAAATTCAAGATGCAAATACTATTTTTCCCCTCTACTTCATGAAAAAATAGGCTCTCAGAAAGAGAAAACAAACATTTATAAACTACTAGCAGTAGCTCCCAGGGGGGTAAAAACAGTCTTCTAGTGCCACAACACTCTACTAAACCCTCACTTTGATGAGAGCTACACAGCTACAACCACTGCAACCAGTTATTGCCTCTGTGTACACTTGAAACAGAGGCACATTTGCCTGTTGTCTCCAGATGTTGTTCTGTAGTGAACACTTAAAAAAGCAAGCCTGAAAAAAAAAATTGAACATACAGCTGAGTCTTTAGGAGATAAGTCACTCCTTCATCACCTCCTTGTAGTACCTGCATTTCTCACAGCAAGTCTGACATTCTTTTGAGACTATAAAAGGCAGCAACAGATAAATTAATGCAATTTTTAGAACAGAGCAATAAAGTGCTTTGAAGTAGCAAGCAACTAAAAAAGGAAATCAAACAGACATTGCATCAGATGAATGACAGTCATCTGAGAATTGGTTCAATATTTAGCCTGCCATATTCTTATGTGAGAATATTATTCAGATACATGTTTAGTAAAAGGTTTTATTGAATTTTAAGACATTTTAAGCTTCTAAAGCCCCAGTTCCCAGAAGAAGTGATTATACATGAGTCTTAATATAGTTCAATGAATGATCAAATATCAGCTATACCTCATTAAGGTTTAAGCAAAGCATTTTTACCTCACATGGTAGAAATTTGTTTCAGTACCTGATTAGCTGCAGGTGAGCACATACTTCATGAGGTCTAGCAGATAACATAGGACAACTCTTGTGTGTTTGAGCCTTGAGAGTTGCTGCCACATGCTCCTACCTTGCTGACCATAGAAGATGACTTTATAGACTTTGTGTAGCCTAGTGGGTAGCGAGGCCAAAACAAAGAGCGTGAATTCTACAATATCAAATACCCCATCTCACTGACCTGGCTTTTTGGTTTACATTATCCATACCACATCTTGTATTCCTTCAGTAAAGACATATCTCCAAATAAGCAGCACATAAAAAAACCCAAACCCAAGGAATGGGACAGCTGCCATGCACTAATTAACTCTACTTCAGATGTCTTCAGAGACATACCTTTCTCCTCAACAACAGTATATTACTCATATGTTTAGCTCAAAAAAACATGATTAGAAACCCTGGCCTTCAATTGTTTCTCTAATATTGCTTGCCATCCCAAACAGTGTTCCATTTTTTGGTTTACATAATTCTTCATTATTTCATCTATCTTTATTTCCCTTTCCTCAGCTTTCTGACTATTTTGCTCAGAATAATGTATTTGCATTTTCCAGACAACATGGTTTTCAATTTTTAATTAAAATAACTGTTTTTAAAATTCAAAACCTAGAGCTCACTGTTAAACTCAGAACTGTGACTTCTCTCAGAAAATGTGAAAAATTGTTTCGACACTTAGCAATCTATCCCCAGGGGGATAAAACTTTGCTATACGCAAAAGGAGCACTTACTGAAACAAACCTGAACCAATATGGCTTGCCTATTTCTTTTACCGCACTCTTCTGTTTACATGCTAAATGGTCAAACCATTTTTCATGCTAATATATTGGTTTTTCCCACAGACACAAAGCCAGTTAGTGGATTGGGTATATTTACTATAAACAATACCATACACAGGGAATCTTCACTGTAAGATAGGGAGAAACTGAATACCTGAGTGTAAGATGAAAAGATTATCTCAGAAATCAAGTGTTTGCTAAATTGTACTGTATTGCTTTGCTTCACAAATTAAAACTGGATTGTGTTGCTCAAATAGCTTTTGCAAGGCAGAGAGATATTATAGAACTCATTCATATTTGTTGCAAACTGATTTTACCTAAAAGATACTCAGAAAAATACTAAGTTACATGAATTTTATTTTGCACCACATTTATGCTTCCACCAGCATAATTAGTTAATGCCAGATCCCTTCTTTCAAAAATGGGCACAGTTTTACATTAGTAAGGGCTTTGAAAATTCTACATGAAATATGCAAGCACTAACAAACATACCCTTTGTTTACAGCATGAAACCAAGAGCTGGTCACGTTTAACTTTGCATTGCAGACTGCCTTTAACTCAAGTAAAGTTGAAAGACTTGGTGAAGAAAGTTTTAATAACTGCAAACATAATTACTGAAAACACACCTGCTGAGAATAGAATTATGAGACCTCCCTACCGGTTGTTTTGTGGATTTTTTTTTTTATATATCTGTTATTAAGTGCTACTGCATTTTATTGATTTTACTTTCCAGGTTTATTCATGTTTTGGAAGACAATGATCCAAAAGTAATACAAGCACACATTTAAATAATTTTTGTGCCAGATCCCCCAGTGAAGATTTTCTTTTAAAAGTTGTACAGGTCAGTTGAAAGCTAAGGGGAGAAAAATGTAAGGCTGAGATGTTTTAGAAGACAAAGATGCAATTAATAGATCTTTTCTTTTGGCATGATGCAAGAAAAACTAAGCAAAACCAGAACCATAAAGTCACATGTGTTTATTCCTTTTATTTCCTACAAAACTTAAAATCCAATTGCTTAGGAAGGTTCCCAAGGCCAAATAGGTCTAGGAAAGATTGGGAGCAGCATGGGAACAGGCCCAGCAAGTGCCTTAAGAGACATTAACAGAGATTTTTGACAGCTTACAGAAGTTATACACTCCTTCTTTTTAAATAGGGATAACACTAACTAATCCAAAAATACTGAGAATAAATGTATGTTTGACAACTGGCATCATACTGTTACCTAACGAGTGTGTTTTAATTTTAATTGTTTATAAAATTCAGGACACTGATACAAACTATACAACACATACACAAACACAAGTTTGCGACTGCACTAGTTAACATCTGATTAAGAGGCTTTAAGCACAAAAAGCCTTTGAAATATCACTTCCTAACTGAGGGCTTAATTTTACAGTCTTTGAATTCTTTAAAAACAGGTTTTGTTTGAAGGGTTTGGGGAATACAATTATTACTAATAGCATGCCGCATCTGTGACAACCTTTTTGCATGCTTATGGCTGAAGGAACCATCTCCAAGGGAAAATGGTAGTATTTGTCACCTAAAAAAAAGCAGGTTTCGTACTAATTTAGGCCTCACATGTCATTTTATAGTTAAGAAGCAACAATATTTTATACATGCTAAGACATGAAAAAAGTATTCCCACTTAAAGAATCTTTTCCTCTATTTGCAAAGTTTTATATAAAAGTCTTCATATAGATTTCAAATTATTTGTTTGATGAGTATTCTATTACATTTCAGTACATTAGTAATTTATAAATTTATTAATGAAGTTTGCTTCCTTAAGATAATATGGCTTCAGTTAGATCAATTAAACATCTACTGTCCATTCCACTGGATGCAGAGATTTAATTTATTATAGCTAAAGTCCTACAAATTTATATATTTATCTGGTAATACTTTTGTGGAAGACTTATTTCTGTCTTCTACCTGCTGAAGACCTGCTCCCCTTCCTCATTGTTTTGAAAATGATTTTGACCTTTATCAGGCATTGTGGAAACCACTAAGTTTTTCACTATCAGAAAGCTGCAACTGAGCTGCTTGACGCATTTGTACCCTATTCTACAGTTTTCCTTCTACTGCTTTAAATACCTCTCCTAAATGTTTTTACCTGGTATGAAATACAGATGACACTTGACCTCGGATTCTGGTTTTATTTTGAAAACTAAAGTTCACATGGCCTGGAAAAATGGCAGAAATAAGTTATTCTTACTTTTCACAGTCTCAGTAATGGTTGGATTTTCTGCCTTTCTTGTACATTGTTTTGACAAATCCTTTATTTAATTTGATTTTTTCCAAGAGCAGAGGTTGTATTTTGATATCTTTGCTGCTGTATAAGCAGAACAATATTATTTATTAATATTTACTTTCATCATAAATATTTTATTAAAATGTCTTCTTTCTCCTTAAAATATAAAACTGAGCCCTCTGAGCACAGATGCTTATTTTACATCTAGAATGACAACTTTGCTAGTTTACAGCAGTTTTTCAATGGCTTATTTGTTACATTATAGTTGACTTAACCGAACAATATTGAAGTCTTTACATCTATAAACTTTAGGTATTTGTGCAATCTCCACTGAGTCATTCATAAAGAGTCTGCTGGAGACTGAAGCAAGTAAGTGTCATCTATGTCCTTTTGATAACACATCTTCATACTTTCAAATATTTAAAATAGCTTTACTTGGCAAAGCTATCTGCTTGGTAAAATTATTTAAGTCAGTTTCTCTCAACTTATTCTTACTGACTAAATATATCAAGAGGGAGCATGTTTAGATTGCAAGGTCTTCAGGATGGGGACAGTATTATTTTTACAATGTCAGGAACAACAACGTTAGGATCTTTGTACCCTACTGTTAATTAAATAAGGAACTCTGTTGCAGAAGATGGATGGGCAAGTATGATCAAAAGTTAGCACTCTGCCTGTTTCTCCTTGTCCTTCCATTATTTATTGAAGTTGCTTGGATTTGTTTACAAAAAAAGCAATAACAAGAAAGTTCTAAATATATTTTTTCCTGAAAATGACTGAAGAACAGCTTGCATCTCTTCCCTTTACCTTAAATAGAAGCAAAGCTGATTAGATCAAAAAGCCATTTCCATTAAAATTCAGACCACATAATTTCTCGTCTATGTAGAGCCACCCTAACAGTAGTCTTTAATCAAAAGCATTGTTATGATTATTTTATATGCCAAAACAGTAAAGACACAAAAGAACAAGTATACCTTCATAAAGTTTTCCCTTTTGACACCGCCCTTTGAAAGCAAATAACCAGCTTTCACTACTAAACACTAACTTACATATTCTACAAAATTCAGGTAATAAGAAGTTTATGTGGAGGGAAGTTCAAATTTTATAATATGTGCTTACACATTATGGTGGCAATCCTACACTTAAATGAAATCAATGCAAATTCATGCCAGGAATATAGAGACACATACAGGCATATGGAGTGGATGTAGGCCTTTTGCAGCCGAAGCAGAAGAGGAAGGAAAAAATAATGATGCTTAGAATTTATAAATTTCACAATTTACTTTTACATATGTAGGTAAGACTACTCAGTCTTTACAGCAAAAAAAGAAAGCAAACATTACCCCCCATTACAACGAAAATGCATACATCTGAGGTCCCATCCACTTCTGAAGTCAGCAAGAACTTTGCCGTTGATTTTAGTGACAGCGGGATAGGGCCTTGGGTGACTGACTACATGAAAATTACTGTCCTGTTCACAGCTTTATGCACAGTTCACTGAAAAAAGAGGCCTTTCAAGATACTTGTTACAGAAGGAATGCCTGCATTCCCAATTAAGTATTTTGACACTCATTCTCACAAATTCCTCACCAAGGAATGTTGCTATTAAATGTATTATTCTCAACAACCAGATCCTAAGACCAGCATGGCACTTTTCGTAATTATTATTAGCTATTATGAGCAGCTTTTATTTATCTTATTCTTCCCCTGCCTTAGTTATGACTCATTTTCTCCTCACATAAAAAAAAAGTAAAAGAGTAGTTAAACGGTGGATTAAGTTTCTCCCTTTGCTGCTTGAGATGGTTACTATCTATCCAACTGCTTCCTTTAGAAAAAAACAAGCACATATATGGCATGTTAGTGGGTGATAGGGCAACTAAGTGTAGAAGTGTGTTTTATCCGCTACAAATAAACTGGCTGTAACACCAATTAGCATTGTCATCACTCTGGGTTTTTGTTACACTTGCTGTAATGCAGTTGTGTTGCTACAAAAAATTCACCCCGTGTTAGTTATGAAAAGGAGAAATACTAGGCTGTTAAACGGCAAGAAAACACTGGTATAATTCCCTCCTGGGAAAACAAAAACAACAAAAATATCTATGCAACAACAAAAACCCAAACTGAACAAAAAAACTAAACAAAAACCCCTCTTTGCTATATACTAACAGTACCTGATTTCTAAAATCCTACTTAATTAGAATTTCTGCCTTTCTTTACAAGTTTGATACACAGACAAATGCTTACACTGCTGTTTTACTTTCAGTTACAAGAGCTTAGGTTTGAATGTGCTGCAGATTTTACATTTCAACCTCAGGCTTAAAAGAAATCAAACAAAAAAAACCCACCCCCACCCTCAACAATTTCTCAGAAAAGAACTGTCTCAGGAAAAAATTACTTTACTGTAGTAGGATTCCTTATACAATTGATGCTTTGCAGCACTGTGCTATTAGCAGACTGTTGAACTCTCGTGGTTCTATTTCATCTCTGGGTTTCATCATTGAAACCCAAATGAAGTCAACAGAAGTGTGCCAAGGCAAAGGTTTTTTGGCTCATTTACTAGTATCGTGCTAAGTGGTAATGTCAGGAAGACTGCATGGGGTGAGAGGGGGGAGATAGCAGTGGCAGGGAAGATAGCTAAGCATTAAACTATTAAAATGTGTTTACTTATCCCATCATGATAGGCTCCATTTACAAATGCTTAGTTTACTGAAACTTAGTTATAACTCTAAACCAGTGAATTTCACATGAAAGCTTTAAAAATGGTCTTGATAAAAAAATGGGCAAAAATTTGGAATTTAATTTTATTGCGATATGTTTGCAATTTTTTCTGTGGGTTTTTTTTGGGGGGTGGGGTGGGGGTGGGGGGGGTTTTTTAGGTTTTTGGTTGGTTGGGAGCTTTTTTTTCAAAATATTGAGAATTTTACCACTCATTAATACCCAGCAAAAGGAAGAGGGCAATCAATACAAAGTCAGAATACCAAACTTGCATCTTAATTATGATTTTGTAAGTTACTGCTTTTTATTTGAATATTAGAGTGGCTAGGTCATATAAGGTAAAGAGAAGGTCACAGAAGATTACAACTGGATAAACTGATGGTCTTTCAAGTGCCATGTGGTACTTGAAAAGCAACAACCTTCATAACTTCTCAATTGTAGTTCTACTATTCACTTCTGTACATATTTCACTTAATTATATTATACGTTGCTATTGTCATACATAGCTTTTCACCTGAGCATCTGCTTCTTCATCCACACCAGCTGCCTGCAGATATTGTTGTATCTATGCTGTAATGTATTTGAGTGTTCAGTCTCATCATCTTAAAATCCTTGCCTGACAAATACCACTCTTAATGAGAATTCTGGACATTTTCCTCTATAGAGAATATAGTCAGCTTTACCAGCCCTGCTGGTATTTTGGGCTTGTAATTGCTTCAGTTACTACTCAGTTTCCTATACAGAAGATAGTTTATTACACTGATAAGTTAGAGGAACACAGATGAGCCTTCAAGCGTACAAGCACCTCTCTTGGTCTCCAAAAGCCTTCTCTTTTTACACATATCAGTCTAATAAGAGATAATTGCTGTAAACTTCTTATTGTAAAGCTTGAATAAGTTTGCCCAGCCTTAAGCTTTCATAGAAGCATTATTATTTTTCACCATGCGTTGTCATAACTTTTTGGTCTTACAAGTTACACCTAAATATGTTTGAAAACAATTTCATTTATATGTAAACACCTTGCAATTGCTTTTCATTGCATATAATAAAACTGTGGTCACTATCTTTAAGTTATCTGCAATTGATTTTGTCTTGCTTATTCTTTTTCATAGATGTTAGTTAAGAGAGGATGGAGTTTACTACATTATCAGTTTCCCTTCTTCCCTCATTTCCCACCCCTATACCGCCAAATCTTCTATATACCTTCAAAGACCTTATTGATATAACTGAATCCCCCCATAGCATTCCCCACCAGGCCTAGTCCTCTTTCTCCTGTAGTCTTGGAGAAGAGAAGATACAAATCTACAATTATTAAACACTGAGTGCTTCTGAACCTTACCAGTATTTTTCCAGGTCTTTTTTCCTAGGATACAGCCTCTACAAAATTTATGTAATATCTATGCATTCTGTTTGGTTAATGAAATTAAGCTGCAGTGCAAACACTGTTTTCATACACATCTCTATGGGTTTACCTATGCCATCTTCAAGGTCTTAAGACTTCACTTTGTGGCCCATAAGTTACTACTACTCTTTCCTCCATTCAGCCATCATCATTTAGTACTCAGTGAGTAGGCTATCCTGATATTTTTGGAAAAAACCAGAATGTTTAAGAAGGTTCTATTATAACTAATGCACCTTTGATGTCCATTTAAAGTCCCCAGATGTTCACAAACAATTAATTAAAACTATATTTTTAATAAAAAATAAATGTCTTTTAGTCCCTCCAGGTGTAACCTTAGAGCTCCATCACATTATCTTTTGACAACTATGCTCACAAATGAGAAAAATCCTGTACAAAAATAACAAAAATTTATAACGCCCATCTTTGTTAAGCAGGACTAACAGAGAGAGATGACAAGAGCAGTTCTGAAAATCTTTCTTTTTTTAACATGAGCTCTGTTTCATTTTGTTCACAGGTACAGACGAGACAAAGAGTAAGAAAAAGTTACATAAGTTTCTACAGATGTCAGATGAGAAGGATCAGCTCTTTCAGAGGGAAGTTACGAGAGGAAGAAGGGACTAGAAGTCCTAAAGATTCTTGTTTGCATTTCAACTGGTATTCACAGGTCCCCAGAGGTGCCTTCAGTGTCCTGTGCAGCCTCTAAAAATCACAAATTCATGATTCTGTAATGCAATACAAGCACCTCTGCCAGAATTTAATCCACAACTACTCCACCTTTCTACCCTTCCAGAATGCCGAGATCTGCAATAGTTGGTAATTCTCTGGAGGATAACAGCTCAAAAGCAAACCTATTCAACGGCCCAGCTCTTTCTGTACATTCAATATAACGTAAGAAGGAAAAAGAAAGTTTAGAAGAGTTGAGAGAACATCGGATAGCAACACCCAAGGCCACCTGCATACTTCCCCTCCTAAATTTGGGCAAGTATTATTGAATTTTCTATATTGTTAAGAACAATGCATCCACATGGGCTTTCACCATGAAGCAAATATCAGTTGTAAGTTTAATAAAATTCTATGCTTGTGCTAAGCACTTATCTGTTTAACAACAGGACTTAAGGAGACAAGCAGCCACTGCTAAGGTGACCGTTTTTTAAAAAAAAAGGGGAGGGGGGGGGGCAATCTACTTACATAAGCCAATAAGATGGCACCCCCCCCAAACTGGGAGGCATAAATTTTCACTTCAATTGCATTAGTTGGCAGAGGATTGAATGCTTATAGTATGCAGTCCTTAAAATTTACCAGGCATGCAATACCCCTAGTATGTATACTTTTTGTTGTTCTTTTGCTAAAGCCTTACCCAGAAACTCTAGGCAACTAAAAAAAAAAACAAAACAAAAAACCAACAAAAAAACCAACCCCACAACCAAAACAAAACATGGATATAAACGTTAGCAGGCATGTTGCATGGTATTTTGTAAACCACGAGGCAGCACATGCATTAGCAGCCATTTACACACTAGTGTCTAACGTTCACATGAATAGAAATGGCAAAATCAAAAGAGAGGCTAAGGCTATGCTTTCAGAGGTGCTTCATAACTGAACAGAAAATTGAGTTTCCAAAGTTCATTCCAGAAAAAGGAAAAAAAAAAAACCCCACCAGAAAAAACAACAATCAACAGCCAAACAGACAGACCCCAAATGTACTTCTGTGGATTTTTAAGATATAACATGGGGGAAGGCACCATCTGCCACAAGCATACATGTAACATCTGCATCCAGTTATTTTCATGTGAACATGAACACTTATAAGACCAAAATTAGAACAGACCTAAATTTCTAGGCCCAAGATTCTAAAAGTCAAGCCTTCAGCTTCCCAAACACATCTGACCACTATAAAACAACATCAAAGGGAGCCAATCTCCCAGAACAACAACAGAATCAGCTCCACCACCCTCCACCACTTCCCTGCACAAAGCTTTACTTCTTTGGGAGGCTTTTCCTCCCCACCTTCATCACTCATATATGAGGTAAGATTTCCTGTCTTTTGCCTGCCCACAAGAAACCAGACTCACCCTCTCATCCCTCTTCAGAAAAGTCTGTCTATGCTACTGCCTTGTTGTCCCCTTCTTCCAAGCTTTCTGCATCTGGGAAACAAAGCCACTTTAACAAGTAGGATTACTTAAACCACAATCAGCCTCATTCCTCAGACCTGACCTAATGAGGGAGTAAACATGGTCCAGACAAACAATACAACAGATGCCACTACTCTCTATATTTCACCCTGCTGGCTCCAGCTTCTTGCCTACATAAGCAGTTGCCTGTCACTTCCTACCCTCCAGCATTGGCATTGTCTTAAAGCCACCTTCGTGCAAGAAGTTTTGCATTTAGAAAACAGATTTAACAAACTGGTTAGCATTTCATAAGCAGAACAAGAAGGTGCGACACTGAAACATTCAGCATAGAATTTTATCCACTTCCAGGTGCTTTTTCAACCCCTTCATTTGCTCAGTAGCAGGTTTGTATTTTTCAAATACACTGTTTGCTCGCAGCATATAATATTGTAATAACTCTACAAAGTTGACAATAAGTTTGTGTATATACTACTAAAAACCTTACTATTTTTGCAGTCATAGCAAGACAACATTGATACTGCTGCTCATGGGACACCCAGCTTAGTTCACATATGCATTTAGTTTTTAGGAGCTGCAGTAAGTTGCCCTACAGTTCACAGTGCTTAACTCCCCTGTAAGCCCTTTTCTCACTCAGACCGTAAAGCATCTTTGTCAGACATTGGAATAGGCTGCCCAGGGAAGTGGTTGAGTCACCATCCCTGTAGGTATTCAAAAAGCACATAGACAAGGCACTTCAGAACGTGGTTTAGTGCGCATGGTTGATGGTTGGACTCTATGATCTTGAAGGTCTTTTCCAATCTAAATGATTCTATGATTCTATGATCTTGTATTCTTAATTTTGCCTCCAAAACATTGATCCTTTTCATTACACATAATGTTTTTGTTGTTCTGATGTCACACAGAACACATACTGTATAGAACATAGTAAGTGCATTAGCAGAAAATATATACTAAATGAGTTAGCAGGCTTAAGTACTATCTGAGCATGGTCCTATCTTCTTCACAAGTAAGCAGAGTTAGCATTAGCGTTAGAAGGTTTATGGTTTTAAACTGACAAGTTGAGATACAGCATACTCACTGGAGGGTCCTTGAATTGGTGTTCTTTCCAAGTGTTCAACCACAGACATGAGAAAATGCTAGACAAAACCATAACAACTGATTTGGCTATCAATAGTCAGTAAGTCAAGCTTACTGCCACACAAGATAAGGTAGCCATTGCCCACTGCTCTAATTATGCATAAACTACCCAGACATTGAACTACTACAGAATTTCAAGTTGGGGTTTTTTTCCTTTTTAAAGAATCTCAGGAACAAGAAAAATAATACAACTTTAAAAACAGATCACTTAAATAACATCAACTCGCCAATTATTCCTCATATGTACCCATCTGCTCAGTACTAAACCTCCATTCCTACTTGCAGTGTTGCAAAAAATGCCATTAAGTATCTGTGAGCTGATTTAATGGTTAAGAACGTGACTAAAAGGATATAATAGAATTTACAAACCTTAACCAAGCTCAGAAGCCCTTTAGGACAGGCATTGTACAGAACCAAGCACAGACACACCTTCTCACTTTTGGAAATAGAGCAATTACCTACCATTTCTTCAAAAAAGGATGAATGAATGAAAGGCAAGAGGCTTGCTTCCTTCCTTTATACAGTTGCTCTGTCTACATTTCACTAGTAAAAGAACCCATAGATAATCAACCGTTACCAGTGTCAGTCTTCTCAAAATAAATAGAAAATTCCTACCAATTTTGTTTCCAGATCGGAGGTAGAGCACTCATATGAAACTTCTCTTATTAGATATACTGATCTAATCTGTTTGCTTTTGGAAAGTTTATTGTAGATAATTAGCTACATGGATTTGGGAAGATACACTACATACAATTGCTTCCAATTCCAGGAATTCAAGAAACATATGTTTATAAGTGCCCCTAGAAGTGTTTATAAGAAATTCCCCTCCCCCATGCTTTTTTTTTTTTTTTTTTAAAGGTTCAGAATAAATTTGGGGAAAGGAAGGATTTTAAATTCACTCTAACTTGTTCCACAATACAAGAACCTTTTAAACATCCTTGACAGTAAACCCCACTGATTTTATTGTAAACAAGATTTTTTGAACAAAATTCAAGTTGCCAAAACAAGAGCAGCACCTTGGATGTCATCCTTTTCTGTATAATAATGAACTTACCTCTTCCTTGAAAACTACTAAGGAAACATATGGATAATTTCACAGAGAAGTGTCACAAACTAAAGCCCTACAGAGGAAAGTAAAAACAAACAATATCCTCTTGTCTTCACTCAACCCATTAGAATAGTAACAGAATATAAACTAAGCAAGAGAGCAATTGGTCATCCTCATGGAAAAGTCACCAAAAGAGTCATAACTAAACTTTACAATATTAAGATAACAGAAGAGACCACAAAACTCTCCCTATAATTTGCTATGAAGTTGAAGTAAAGCTTGTCGTGTAAAACTAGGCAATGGTGTGCAATTATTTTTTTTCCTCTCAAAGAGTATACACAATAGACTCACATTATTCAAGTACAAAACTGTTTGGCAGCCATTTGAGGGCAATGTGCTAGGGTTTGGGGCAGGGGGGAGGAAGAGGAACAGCAAAACACGGGATGTTACATGAAGGATCTGGAGTGCTTGAGCCTAATCAATCGAATAACTTTGATCTCACAAAGTCATGACTAAAATAATTACTTGGTTTTTTGTAGATTCAGTACCTGTCTCTGAAAGCACTAGGGATAGGCTCCTTTTACAGTCTACCAGGTAAAATTCAGCTGCTTTCCCACATAATTTCACATATCTCAACTCCTTCCAGTTGCTGGATGATACAATGCATGACCTTACATTCCTTTTCACCAAGAACACTCCAAACACTCACTGCAAGAAGGATTGTCAGCACAAGTGCTAAATGTGCTATTGTTTACAATGGTGTTCACCACTCTACCTAGCGATAATTTAAACAAAGGCCATTCATAACTTCCATGTTGTTACGGTTTGTTCAGTGCCTCATCACTGTCCCAAATATCCCTTTTGAGTTACATTTTCTGCAGGAAAGGTACAAGTTTACAGTAGGGGTCCTTCCCACATTAGCACTGCTGGGACTGCCAAGTTCTGAATTTTACATTGCTTAAAGCCTGGCCATTATACAGTCTCAGTCAGTACTCAGAAAAGACAGTATTGTCATTAGCAGTGGTCCTAAACCAATTTTTCCTCCTCTGTGCCTTGCATGGCCACAAGCCACTCACACCATTTAAAAATCACTACAGAAGTACTTTCTCACCTCCATGCAAACATCTTCCATCACACTCAACTATCATATTACCTTCACAGATGTTTATGCCTACCTCTGTTCTACAGCTAGTATTACTCATCTGCACATTTAATATAAAATCTTTATTATTGAAATCAAATAGGAAAAAAGTTCTCTTCTGATGTTATCCAAACAAAAAATAGAGAGATCTTCAGCATTTTGAAACTAAGAATATTTCAGAATTTGTAAAAATATTGTTGGTTTTTTTAAATAACATACTGATTGGAAGTACATTTGCTGACTTTATATTATTCCTACATGACAAACATTCCCATCCATCAAAGACAAAAGCTTCTTATCAGTGACCAAAATATATAGTCTACTCATTTGGACCTGCCTCCAACTTTTCACTAATGACTTATTTTAACAGTGGCAGAAAGAGCAGTCTCATACTGCTTCAGGAACCAGAGATACTGAGAAGCACAGTGCTGATATGCAAACTGGGCCCACCCAAGGTGTGCAGGCCTTGAAGCAGTGTAACTACGCTTATAAAACACCATATAATCCCTGCCAAAGTTCTGAATACAACCAAAATACATACCATACTCAAGCTCTGCTGGGTACTGTTAACAGAACAGTTCAGGCTAGTCTGCGTCCACCTAAAGTCCCGACAGCACTTTCTAGTCTTCACCAAATTCCACATCAACTGGTATTTTCTCTTGCAAGGATATATACACAGCAACACTTAAAAATGCATGTGGCTCCTGCGGCCATTTGCCTGAGCTAGTTTAAACTAGTTTGCTTGGATAGTTGCCAGGAATCTAAACTGCTGATTTAACTAATTTGTGTTAATGGAATAGCTAGCCATCTAAGAAGAGCTAGAATTTTAGCTAAACAGCTTTCAAACCTAGCTGATTTAATAGAGAGGGAAAAGTGCTTTTAAGATGCCTTCAATCTCTTTATGAGTTGTTCCAGTTTGCCATCAATAGGAGTAGGCAAACATTTGTGTTACTTGTAAGAGTGACTTAGCAATACTCTTGATATCCACTTTCCTAGGACCAAAAGGAGAATTTAAAAAACATTTCTCCTTTTTAGCAGTTCTATTTAATATGTAGAATCACAAATATTTTGTCTGAATAAACATTATAACTAATAGTTTGTCAAAAAAAGATGGACAACTATACACTGAAATGTAACAACATTGCTTCTGACTGAAGACAGTAGTAAAACATTTGTCTTAAAGTCAATTATACAAATGATTAGTACATCTAAATGGTTTAAGTAAATGTCAGAAGCCCTTTTACATGACATGAGTGTCAGTAAACTCCCTAATGTAGCATTGGGTTTAGTATTTTATAATAGATATTTGTTCCACAGCTCGGAAGTCTGCAATTTTGTCTCAAATACATTCTTGAAAAGCATTGCAGAATTGGATAAACTAAAGGAAAATGCTGTATCCTACAAAATTCAACAGTTTACCATTTTAGCCAACAAAATTTTAGCTAATGTAAGCAAGCAGATTGCAAAAAGGAACTGGAATTAATTCAAGTAATGCTAACAGGCTAGGACTGTGTTTCTATTAAAAAAAGAAAAAAATTCGTTAATAAAACTTACTGATCTGGAGACGCTTCTGATTTGTATACATCTGTCCACAAATTCAATACAGTAAGTCTTGGGAAAAAAAGGTTTTAAAGATGAGAACAATATTCACTTGTGCAAATTCTTCCTGTCACTATCTATCTCAGGTCTCCAATAAAGGTGTAGGAAAAAAAAAATATTATACTATTGAGTAGCAAATACTATAGAAACTATACTTAAAAGCAAAAAAACCTAACAATAAGGCATTGTTTCAAGAGAAGCTACACAGATATAACCATGCTGGTCAATCTTGCCTTGCAGAAGTAACAGACAAGATACTTGTAGGACTAATTTTTTTTTTTCCCCCAGATGCTTGCCTATTATTATTAAAGTTCATGAGAACACATAAGAGCAATTATTAAAAAAATACTGTTTCCTGACCTTGTAAACAAAAATGGCTAAACATTTTTTTTCTAGTATTATTTACACAAAATAACTACCCTTCAGCACTGGGCATGCTTTGCATCCAGTCTCACAACTGGATGTTAAAGTGGTTTGGAGACAAAACTAATCTGATTGCAGGTTGTTATTGAACACACAACAATGTAGACATATTACCATCACCATATTGATTGTACCTAACTTTGAATTTGACTCTGAGACAGGGATTGAGCCAATGACCTTCAGAGACCCCTTTCATCTTAAATTATTCTGATTCTGTGAAGGAAAACTGAACACACATGGCAACACTTTTTTTTTTTTTTAGATTTGTTTATTATTATTGTATTTATACCTCAATACTGCCCTCTGCTGATGTTTATTCTGCTTGATTACTTGCACAGAAAAACTGCAAGGCTATGTTACATGACTGTTTTAATACTTCTGCAAATGAAAGAAGGAAACAATTGAAGAATGTTCTTGTTCTCTGATATTCAAATCTGTACAGCAGGCCGAATCTCTAGGTTTATGGCAGAGAACGTTAAGTGGTCAATACCCTTACCAGGTCAGTTTGGAGAGCATATATATATTTAAGGTCAAAGTAGGTCTCTTCTCCCTCACACCCTAAAAGTTTAGGTTATTTCACAGCAGCCTTCAGAGCCACAAAACAACCCTATCCAGAGCATGTAAAAAGCTCCAAAAAGAACTATCAGCCTCACTTGCAACAACAATAGCAAGTCCATGCAGGTAACTTGAAGGAGAAGATTAAAAAGGGTATGATGGAGAAACCTCCCAAACCAAAATCAGAGTGATCACAAGAATTAGCAGCCATTCTTCTCCAGCTGCCTGAGCTATAGTTTTACATATAAAAAACTGTGCAAATGATAGAAAAGAGACCTTAGTAAACTTATAATCTCTAGTACAGAAAGGATTTAGGTATAATTTATTGTTATTAACTCTTGGCAAGTTCTACTTAGGAGGGCAACATCAAAAATGCTTTTAAGACACAAGTAGAACGGACATAAATAAAAAAACCAAAACAATACAACACACTACAGGAAGTCAGCTTCTCCAAACACTTGTCAGGATCATGACTGGCTATTTTAGAAGTTTCTCACTTGTATGAGAATTAAATTTTATTAAATCTGCTATAAAGCTTTGCAATAGGAAGTCAAAACTTTCCCTTCAAAATGTTCAGTCTACTTAAATTTAGTTCCTAAGCAAAATTATTCTTTTCTCCAATGCTTACCCTAATGTCCAATCTTTGAAGTGTTCTGCAGAAGCGTTTTGTCTCATTTTAGACATATCATTGCTAAATTTGTGGTAAATTTTTTATTTTCTATTCCTACAGTTTCAATGACCAGTAAGAGATCCTACTAAATTTATTTCATTCCCTAGTTAATGAGGAATAATAGCCTATTAAAAGTCACCATGATTGAACTTTTCTGAGGGAAAGTAATACAGGTATTTTTATATTAGAGTTAAGGTATTAGCAGAAATATTTGCATAAGTGACATTACCAATCACATGTATATGAATTCAAAGGATTGATGGTTTTCACATCTCCTATGATGTTTACAAAGAACCAAACAGACCGCTCTATTTATATGCCCATGGTAAAATACAAATTACCCTTAAGAAAGGTAAAAAGACATCTTTTTCTTTGTACTGCTGAATGGGATGTAACAGCATTAAATATCAGCAAGGGAAATTCAGGCTAAACTTTCTGAAAAACATTAACAGCAAAGTTAAGCAATGAAACTAATCACCACAAAGATTGAAGGGTTGCCATCACTACAGTTTCAGACAGATTATTATCAGTATTGTATTCCTTGTGTACAGCTTCTGCACAAAATCCACAGCTAAATTAAGAAGCATATATTTTTAAGATTACATCAGAAAATAGAACCACCTTTGGCACTGTTAAAAAAGGACTCAATATTAGAAGTACATCTGACTAAAAAAGTGAGAATCTAAGACATACATATCTGTTCTTCCAGACTTGAGTCACATAGCTGTCAAATGTACTAAGTCTACCAATTTTGCCTACATGAGTTGCCTAGTTTGTTGCTTGAGTTGCGTCACATTTGATTAACACAAAGGATTTATGCCCGAACAATATTTAGTTATTAACTAGTTAAAAGTGTTTCTTGTCCAAGTTTTGTGTTTCCAGCACATTATTAATAACCATACATACACCTTGAAATTGCAAAATAATCTGCTGAGGTGCAAATAGGAGCCCCTCTTTAACCAGTGAGGTAATAACCAGAAGTAACTTGTGAAAGTTGCGTCTTCCTTCATTTAAATAATCTGATCTGTATACATGCATAGTCACTTGACTGATATAAATAAACTTTTACTCATACTTGCAGAGGCAACATAGTTCTGGGAGTTTCTTTACTGGCTTCTGAATCCACAGAATTCTTGACTAAGTTCCAGCAGCAGCTCTATTAGTGGTGATGTGCAAGCCAGAAAGAACATGACTTTACATCCCAGTCTGAGCTTGCAGATAGAAACAGTTTTATTTATAAATATACTGCATCATGGATGGCAATTCCAGCAGCAGAGGACTACAAGACACTAACAGTACCACTACTGCTCTTTGGCAAATTAAATCAGCTCTGAACTCCAGGCAGACATCCATATGCAGCTTACTGAGAGAGGCCAATTTCATTCCTCACACTATTCAGTCTTACTCACATTGAGGATGATAGATATTGTTCTATTAATATGCAAACCCAAGAATTTCCAGGCAGCTTGCAATACAGCATTTCTAGCCTGGTAGCTTGCTACTGCTGTGAGCTGAACCCTAGACTCCATTAACAACATGGGTCGACCTGCAGAACCACCCTGACATATCAGGGAATACTGATTTTAAAACATGCCTTGAGAAGGGGGAAAGAATGCCTGAAAACTTACAACTGTACATTACTTCTCTTCCTAAAGGCTGTTACCTGCTTCTGGGAAGTTACAGTTAACAGGTAGTTGTTTAGTTAAATTACTTTTGAATGGATATTCATTGCTGCTCACACACCAGCATTATCCACTTGCCACATGGCTTTAGAAGTTGAGCAAGAAAGTATACTCAGTGTAATACATGGAAATGGGTTCCAAATTATCTAGTGAACCAGTGCCTAGAATACCTCCTTGCTTCTGAAAATAACATTTGCTTCTGGCTGGTAACAGTTACTGGTTGTCTTCCAATCTGAGGCCTTAATTCAAGAAGATAGCTAGGCATATGCCTAGTCAAGTTAAGAATCAATGGCTCTACTTGCATGGATCAAATTAATCATAAACTTAAGTTACATGTTGATAGGAAGTATGAATACAGTCTTCAAGTATGGCATCCATCCACATTACTTCTCAAATAACTGAACAAAATGTCCCTGGCCTTCTAAGAAAAATGTGGAAATAAACACATCAAGTGCTAGACAGAAACACAGAACAGACGTTTCTTAAATTAATAGCTAGATACACATTGTGCTATTACGCTGGGGTTTTAAAGTAATCTGGTTTATGTTTTTCATCCACAATGTAAGATGATAAAAAACAAAGTGTTTTCCATTATTAATAGTAAGATGCATGTTAAGAAATTACATAGAATCGTTGGCATAAAGGTCAAGTTTTGAAAGTTTATTTTTTCCCCTCTTTGGATGAAGTAAACTACAGAAAATATACCTACTTCACAACTAGTAACTAGATCCAGTAGAATAATAGTTTCCATCTTGAGGAGAAAAAAAATAATGCTATTTTTTTTGCCCATACAAAGATCATCCCTGCCCTAAGGTTATTAGTGCGTCCAACAAAAATTAATGACTTCTATTTAAACAGTAAGAAAGATATGTTAATGAAACATTAGACATGGAGGAGGAAGAGGTAGACATGAAAATACACTGGTGAGAACATAAAGTAAACCTTAATAAAGTCCCAACATCTCTTACAATTAATGCAGTGGTTAGGAGTAAATACTGTTCAACCTGTAACTATGTATTCTAGCAATGTTTCTATTAAGGTCAAAGGAAACATCCATGACATCTAAGTTTATGGATATATAAATGGACAGAAGAGCTAGGTTACTTACAGTTTATCATTTTAAATGTATACATAATGTATTATATAACATATTATATAGTATATTATAAAATATATTATACATTAAATATAATATACATAGGTGTAAGGAGGAGGAAAATATATCTCTATGTGTGTACATATACTTTATTTCAAAATACAAATATTGCTTTATTTTGACATTCCTCATTTAAAAAATGGATCTTAAAAGGTTGTAGAATAAGCTTTTAATAGCTTTAAATGTTTACTCAGAAAAATATTAAAAAGACAGGTTTCAAAACTCAACACAGGATCCAAACTTCCAAGCTTGGGTCTCCTGTTTACATCTTAAACTTCACATATTCAGAACATCTACACAGGCAGGAACTCCAAAGCATTTATGAATTAAAATATAAATCATACCCAGTTTCTGCAACATCCATAACATTCAACTTTGTCCTCATGCAGACTTGGGATTTTGCTCTCCATGTTTTCAAGCACATTAGAAATGAGCTTTAAGTTTTCAGAAGAATTCTCTGTGCTGTAAAAGAGATTTATATCAACTTTTAAATATTTTTTTTTAACTAGACTAGTAGGTATTTGCATTCACAGGCTATTGAACAGACCTTTCAGATCTCATTTGGCAGGATAGAGCTCTGCCCACAAAAAGTAAGGGCACCGATCTGTTTAAACATTGTCACTTTAAGCGTTTAAACAAAAGTGGAGAGGGTTCTGTGGAAGAAGAAAAGAAGAGAGACACAGAAGAAAAGTAAATCATCAGCGAAGAGACTATGGATGTTAGAGACATGAAAATTAATTGCTTTTTCTATTTAATTTCTATGTATAGAAGACAGTATATAGTTTATATTATAAATCACAGTAACGAAAAGGACATTGAAAGCAACCAGCCACCCATAAGAAACAGAGAAAGATCTGTGCACATATTCCCAAAAGCTTTCTTCATCTTCAGGCTGATTCTCAGGCTTCATTCTTCCTGAGAATTTCAGCACAAGTGTTCATTGTTATTTTTGGAACTGACTTCTACACTGAAGTACTTGCTTGTATAATGTGTTTTCCTTTCCTTAAACTTTCTGTTAAAAGCTTGGGGTTTAGAGAGCATGCACAGATTTCAGGATGAAAATAATTGTTTTAGCAGTGATACAAAGCAAGAAGGGGATATTTTAAATAAGGTGTAGACCCTCCACTACTTTCATAACATTTTCAAAAGTGCAATTATAGTAACAGAAGACATTGATTTCTGTACCTATTCTGTAGTCTTTTCTTACCTTTGATTTTCAGTACACAAATAACATTCCATTGAATATGGAGAGCATGTTTTATTTTAAGCATTTTATGGAAATAACTGTCATTATTAAATTTCATTATTTTACATCAAAGCACCTGTCAAAAAAGCATTTTATGAAAAATAATTTTATCAAAAAGACTAGACAGTGATGGAGATGCTAGATCTCGATGTTCTTGGGTTAGCTACTGATATGTCTGTTAAAACATTAGATAATTTTGATCTATATGTTGAACAATTTCATTTCAAAGAACATGGTATCAGAACTCAGGAGTGCTTCTGGAAAAAAGCTTTGGCAGAGAATAATCAGTGTAGTCTCCATCTCAAACTTTTTTCTTTTCTTTTTAGAACTTTTGTTCTGTTCAAGTGCAAGCTTTTGGAAAACCAAGTATTTTAAAGAGAGAGAATACAGAATGGCAAAATTCCTGAAGTTCATCAAAGTTAAGAAAAAATTCGTATCTCTCTCTCTATGTGTAAAACTGATTAAAATCTTAGACCCTAATTCTTCCTAGCAAACAATCTATAGTAGAAATCAATGACACTTTCATTCTTTAAATTTCAGCACTGCAATTTCATCTGATATCTCTGTAGTCTTTTGTATAATCTTCACTTGTCCTATTAATTGCTGACATGCATTTAAAATCTGTAATACTGTTGCATAATCCCTAAAAAAGCCTTTACCAGGAAGAGAAGATGAAAAAAAAAAATAAAAATCCGCCTTTGCTAAGTAGCTCTTTGTATATCAGGTGTTTATCATTCAAATAAAATTTATCATTGAACAATTAAGTGTTTATCAATCAGAGCTTCCTGGAACAAGTAAGCATATTTTTTTACATGTTGGAACATACTAAAGCCAAAGAAAAAAAGATTACTCTAACAGGAAAATGCAAGACTGTGACTCGAAAAAAATAAACTTAACTCCACAGTATAAGCCGAAACCCTCTATAAACAGAATGCTGGATAGTGACTTTGAAAATGAATCATTCTTTTTGTTGCCTGAAGGTGGCAATAATGATACCGTACTTACAAAGCATTTCATTGACAGTTTTATATTTCAAAATTTTGTGAGTTTTTAAGCATTAAAAAATTAACTGTATAGAATTGCACTTGTACTGCCAGCTTTTTATGGCACTATTCATTTTCCATTAGCCCCACAAAGGACAGAATGAAAATCTGTATCGTTGTCCTGGTTTCAGCTGGGATAGAGTTAACTGTCTTCTTAGTAGCTGGTACAGTGCTGTGTTTTGAGTTCAGCATGTGAAGAATGTTGATAACACTGGTGTTTTCAGTTGTTCCTCAGTATTGTTTAGAGTAAAGTCAAGGATTTTTCAGCTTCTCATGCCCAGCCAGGGCACAAGAAGTTGGCACAGGACACAACCAAGGCACCTGACCCAAACTGGCCAACAGTGTATTCCATACCATAGGACGTCCCATCTAGTTTAGGAACTGGGGGGGGCAGGGAATCGCTGCTCGGGGACTGGCTGGGTGTCGGTCGGCGGGTGGTGAGCAATTGCCCTGCACATCATTTGTACATTCCAATCCTTTTATTACTACTGTTGTCATTTTATTAGTGTTATCATTATCATTATTAGTTTCTTCTCTTCTCTTCTATTAAACCGTTCTTATCTCAACCCAGGAGTTTTACTTTTTTTCCCGATTTCCTCCCCCATCCCACTGGATGGGGGGGGAGTGAGTGAGCAGCTGCGTGGTACTTAGTTGCTGGCTGGGGTTAAACCACGACAGTCGTGCAGCTACCTCTCTAGAGTTTTCTAAGCAAAACTATAAAACAAAGCAAAATCAAGACTGTACTGTTTCTGTGACTAATTTTTTTTTTTTTGTAAAAACACACTTCTATACCTACTAATCAAAGCTAGATATAATTCACAAAAGGTAGAAGGCTATCAGTGCAAAAACTACCCCTAAAAGAAAAAAAATCATCCTTTGAAAACCAACCATGAACCATACTGGGGTCAGACCTGGTTCTGCATCCACAAAAAAATAAACAGAAATCCTTCCCTACACCCCACATGAAGAAGGATACTGAAAAGAAGTGCAGCTATAGTCTCAGCTCCACAATATTTCTGAGACATTACATTTTATGCAACCCAGGCAAACTACAATGAACAGTATAGTAAACAGAAATAGAGCTGTACAAAGCTGAAATTCTTGGGATGCTAGTGCTAGGTGAGAGGATCTGAAGAGTAACAATTTTAAGTATCGCAGAATATACTATTCAGACCAAGTCTAGTGATACATCATTTTTCGTGAAGTTACTTGCACCTTTCAGGTCTACAGGACACAAGAGAAGTTCTTAATGTTAGGTGCTGATGTTAGAAATTAAAATTCAAGTTACTTTGCTGTAAGTGTTTCTTATGCTAGGAATTCAAATAAGCATATGGTTAATAGAAGTGAGAGTCCTAATAAAGGCTAGCAAACCAGTTAATTGACAGAGATTAGAAAGAAGTCAGTAGTACAGTTAAGTGTGTCTCATGGTTTTGTACCTTAAACACAAAAGCATTCTCTCTCCATTTTCAAGTACACAACTTACTTGCAAAACACAAGCTATCACAGACATCCCTTAAAGCTTTTGCTTGCAAAACAATTCTTTAGATTTAAGTGACTAACTGAATAGAACATAATTATATTTATCAGATAAATAAGGCAAATGCAATCACGTGAAAAAGCGTGAACAACAACAAAAAAAGTTACTAATCCTAGCAGCATAATATAACACAGTTTTTAGTAGCTATACAAAACATTGCTCAATCTGTAGAAATACTACTCTTCCAAGTAAAACATTAAAATAAAGCTGTAAAGACCATCCATTCTTACAGCTCTGTCTTGTTACATTTCACATTGTTTTATTAAAAGAAAAAGAGCTAGCTTTGTAGGAAAAGAATATCTATAACATTGCTCAAAGTACATTTAATAGAGCCTGCCTCAGTGTCCCCTTACCCGGAGAACAGAAATTCTTAACTCCTTACTGTAGCAAGTTTGAGATGCACAACTAATTTAATGGCCGCTAGAACTAGCCCAATATTAAACTATCTAATACGACGATAGCATATACCTATTAACTCCATTTTTAGCATTGCCTAAACCAACAAATACTGTCCCTTCAAGATACACATACCATATCAGGGCCTTAAGTGCATTAATAAGCTTTAATGGCCCTGACCAGCCCCACGTGGTGCATCCTGCCACACCCCTGCCTACAGCCCAGGAGCCCCATTTAAACTCAGCCCAGGACTCCCACTCATGGCCTGAGTTACACTGTGAAAGTATTGGTTCCTAGCTCAATCACAGGTAGGTGCCTGTCTAGCTATAAAGGTACACTCTTGGTCTGGACCTTTGCCTGAGAACTGATTTTTATCTTGACCTTGGATTTGCCTTGTCAGTAAGGACCTACCTGGAAAGCACTAGGCTGTATTAAACCCTGCCTTGCTGACTGGCACTTCTAGCTTGACCTCAGACGTGCCTTATCACTGTGGACTTGCCTAATATCTGCCCTGCTCAGGTACTCTGACAAAGCCCCTGACCTGCTGACTGTACGTGCTTACCTCCTAGGCTCCCTCCCTGAGCGAGCAGCAGCCCTCACTGCTCCCCAACACCCAATACTGAGTTCTTTAAGCCACCAATGTAGGATCTCTTTCTTTTTTTCATGGCTCAGAATAGGAAGGTCAACAAGTGGGTGCTGGTCTCTTCTGTCAGGTGCCTGGATATAGGATGAGAGGAAATGGCCTCAAGTTGTGGCAGGGGAGGTTTAGGTTGGATATTAGGAAAAAATTTTTTACTGAAAGGGTTATCAGGCATTGGAACAGGCTGCCCAGGGAAGTGGTTGAGTCACCATCCCTGTAGGTATTCAAAAAGCACATAGACAAGGCACTTCAGAATGTGGTTTAGTGGGCATGGTTGATGGTTGGACTTTATGGTCTTGAAGGTCTTTTCCAACCTAAATGATTCTATAAGTGACTACTGGAGTGATGGCTCACACTGTTAGAATGGAATTAATTTGCACTTTGAAGATTTCTAAAACCATGCTTATCTTAAAAAAAAAAAAAAACCACCAAAAAAAAAAACCACCAAAAACCAAACAAAAAAAAAAACCTGAAGAAAAAAAAGTTTTTTATTCTAACAATAAAAAGTAAATAAACTTTGCTACTAAAATACCCTGCTCCGAGCACACAACTGTTCTAAATGGAGGCTTATTTATTTAAGGATACACACCTCAAACATAAATGGTAATTTGCTTGCAAAGAGTAGTGGTCAGGTAGGTAGAGGCCATTTTTATTATTTCGTTAAAGTAGCTTAGTTAAGCTCAATTTTCATTCCTGAAGAAGGCTTATAATAATATGTGGTAATAAAGATTTTAAATATTATTTTTCACTGTATATAACATATCACAACTGGAAGTTCAATTTGCTATAGATTGCTTTCTATTTATATCAGTATTTCTGACATTGATAACAATCCAAGTTTAAAAGTAGTAATGTAAATCTTCATAATAATAAATTTCAATTAAATAAAAACAAAAGACAGCAAGATAAAACAAGTCTCTCTTCTTGGAATGCTCCTAAGCATTCAGAAGGTAACCCCCCCACACCAAACTCTTTTCACTAGAATAATATTTTATACATCAAAGAGGTTCTACATACCTAATAGTGATTTATTGTTATCAGTGTATATGGAAAAACAAGAGCCTGCTTCAAACAATATAAAAGTCAATATTTTGCATAGTATAGTAATAAAATTTTAAACAAATTAAACTGTTTCTACTAGATTGATACCAGGAAGCAAGAATGTTTTCCCTCTTTAACTTTGCTTTAATATTCTTAAGGCCTGACCCTATAAAATCTTTCATTTAAACTAGGGGGTTTTTTTTTCCATGAGGAAAGCTAGTTTACTACAGACACTAACTGGTGAACAAACACCTCAGGAACAGACTGCCTTTTCAGTCCAAATGGATTCAACATTAATCAAAATATCTAAAAAAGTAGTTTATTTGTGAAAAATCAGCCTATAAATCAGAAAAGCAGGCTTAGGAACTCTATTAATTAGCATCTTACTCTGCATAACATTGGTTTTGGCATGTTTTTAATGAAGAAAATGCACACTTTCACTCCTATTAATTTCAATGTTGCTCCACTTTCCTGCCACATGCAAAAGTTTCTCTACAAAAGATATTTATGGCACAAACCTACTATATGAGAGACCTATATGAGTAGGAGAAATACTAGTTACACTTCATTGGGCCGGGTAACTCAGTTCAGAATAATTAGTGCATAAATAAAAATCAAAAGCTGAGATTCAAAATGTTAAGTAATTAAAATTACTTTCTTTGTCTTCAGAGAACAGGTGACGCTGCAAGAAAGCTAGCCGTTACTACTGTAATATATACTATCATAGTAATTCACAATTAATTTTTAAAATCAAATTGAGTAATTTAATGCTTAATAGTTGTGACTGTCAGTTCAGTCAAAATTCTGTATTCTGTGGATGATTAGCTATAGGACAAAATCAAGTTTGTTTTAGGGTTTAATAGGCTGTGTAAGTAATATGTCAGAGTTTTTTGGGTTTTTTTAAATCTTCTTACTAGAAATGTACCAGAGGATCTTTTAATCTTACTACTTTTTTTTTTACCTTGGTACGGCTACAAAAGTAACTAAGATTGGTCATATGGTACTAAGCATGCTGAGTTTTATCCAAGTACATCAGCGCGCCTACCATCGTAATTGGAAAAAAACAGTTTAGGAACCCAATTTTGTAATTTCTTCTTTACTCGTGCACCTCCATGTGGCTGAATGCCTCGCACAAATCAAAAATAAATACGTATTAACAATATTATACCACCTAAGCTAGTCAGACAGTATGTATTTGGATTTACAAATTATTTGTTTTTCCACACAGACAGGGAAACGCCATACATTTTAACGCGTTTGGTTGGAAATCTTGAACGATTTTAAAATGACGTGAGAAGAGGCACAGCCTGAGGGAGTCGTGCTCTCAAGACCAGAGCGCAACCAGGTGCAAATCTATTCGATTTAGCAGTGTGCGCCTGTATAAATGCACAGAGTCATCTCTTGGTATGCTATATATATCTCCATGGGTAAGATGTGACATATATATGTACGAGTTATAGGGGCTAATACCTGCCTGCAAGTCCCCGGCAAGCCCTCACTCTGTCCTGAGGAGACCGCTCGCGTTTTAAAAGGCCACCACACGGAAGACCGCCGCGAGCAGCCGCACGGGAGGTCACACAGCGCAACGCGTAGCGCTCCCGCCTGGGCAGGGGACAGGGCTCCCGCCGGGGCAGGGGACAGAGGACAGGGCTCCCGCCTGGGCAGGGGACAGGGCTCCCGCCTGGGCAGGGGACAGGGGACAGGGCTCCCGCTGCCGGCCCGCCGGGGCCTCGCCGCTCCCTGAGGGGCGCCCGCGAGGCCGCCGTTGCCGCAGCAACAGGGCCGCGCGCGCCCGGCCTCGAAGCCCTCCCGCCTCCTCGCGCGCGGGGGCGGGGCGGTCCTCCAAAGCTCGTGCGTCGCTAGGATTGGCTCGTTGCGCCTCGGGGGCGGAGCCGGGCCGCCTCTCCACCCTCGGCCCGAGCACGTCCGGGTCAGTCGGTGTTAGTGAGGGGAAGTGCGCGCGGGGCGGCCGTTTGCGTGCTCGCGGCTCGGCGGACGGCGGCGGCGTCGTCGTCGGCATCGCCGGCATCGCCATCGCCATCATGTCGCGGGGGTCTATTGAGATCCCTCTCCGGGACACCGATGAGGCGAGTCGGGGGCTGGGAGGCGGCGGCGGCGCGGCCTGGTCCCGGGGCGGGGGAAGGAAGGGGTGCGCTGTTCGATGCGTGCCGGGGCGCGGGCGTTTGTCGGTTCCTCTGGTAATTTTGTCCCGGGCTCCAGGGGCAGTGTCGCTCCCTTCCCTGCGCGGAGTGAGTTGCTGGGGTCAGAGGTGTATCGCTTCGCGGAAAGAAACCCAGAGCTGCCTTCGCCGGTGCCCCTGGGTGAACGGCGTCAGCCCTCTGCTAGCCGTAACCTGCCTGCCCTTGCCTAGTGGCTTGCTGGTGCGGGAGAGCCGCTGGGAGCAGTCAGGCAGTCTGTCCGGGGGGCAGCCTCTTCTCCCACTGTGTATGCTTCGAGCACATGCAAGCCTCAGGAGCGGAGACCCTGCTGGGAACAGGATCCGATCTTTAGTTCGTGCTTGTGGACGGTGGCTTTGTCCAGCTAAACTCTCTCCTTGGTTCCTTAGACGCTGCTTTTTCTGGCTGCGCTGATTTGTAAACGGCACGCGTGTTCCTAAATCAGCGTGCAGACACAGGCTGGGCAGTGGGGTCCGCTCTGTGAGGGTGTTTCAGTGTGGGTTTAGAAATTTATTTACCTTCTCCTTATTTAAGGGAGACTGTCAGAAGGCAAGGTTAAAAAGACTTAAGAGAAGTATTTGGAAACTTACAGGGTATTGTAAAGTTTGAAGTTAAATCATTCTATAGCCGATATTAAATGAATACCGTAGCTAAATAAGGCATTGAAACATACTGCTTGTAGGTTGAAAAATGTTTTTTTTGTGAACATAAATCCATACTCTAGCAAATTTCCATACGACCACCATGGAGTTTTGAAGTCTCACGAATGTACTTAGTTCTCTGTAGGTTACATGTTGGAGGGCTTTTTTTACTGTGACAGAAGTTTCTGTCTGAGGTGTCAGCGTGAATAGTTGATCTTGGTGCTGCTGTTCAAGTTCTGGCTAGGACTGCTTGAATCCCAAAGTTCTGAATTAATCGCTAAAAAGTGCTATAAAATACTTTTTTTTTACTGCTCTTTTTTTACTTCTGTATTTATTTGCTGTGTTGGTAGTATCTATTTCTCATTAACTGCTATTTTGGTTTGTAGATGAGGGTTGCCCAAATTCAAAAACATCATTATCCATCGAACAGAATGTACTGTGCAAGACAAACTCAAAGTAAAATTAACAATAGTAGCAGAAATATTTTTGCTGGTACTCTCAAGTTTTGCATAGTCAAAACTATAAGCCCTTATAAACTGGATTGCTCGAATCCAGTCTTCAGAGAAAGAGTCCCTGCATTGGTAATCAGGGTACAAGCCTGGGTACATCAAATGCACCTCTTCCTTGCTGTAAAATTAAATTGTAATGTAGATGACTAATATTAAAGGCAGCATGACTGAGTAGCAAGTGAACTAACAGGTAGTTAAATTGTGTTCCCAAACATCCCACCTTGGGACTATCTGTTCCTTTTTACTCATTTTCCACATCAGAAGAGTAGATCAACATGGGAAAATAGTAATTGCAAAATAATACTTGTGTGTTGAAAAGTTGTTGATGTCTTTTGCTCATGATAACTATGGTTGTTAATATTCAGAAATTTACTCTGTTCTTTATGATGTTTGCTACTTCAATAATCTCTTAATTTTCTTGGGCATAAAGATGACTTTACAAAATTTCAGGGCTCTGAGATAAGTCTTAGGTATTGATTCTCTGACACCTGGTTACGTGGAAAATTTTGACTGTGTCCTAGATCTTTGTATTACCTGTAGGAGAAGTTTTAGAAATTCTACAGTGTGCAGTCAAGTTGGTTATTAGCCGAACTGTAAAAATTCTAAGCCTGAAGTCTATAGTGAAAGAAGTTGAGTTAGCATCTCTGCTTATTGTCCCCAAATAATATCCAAAACATAGGGCTGTCTTTCCTCTGATATTTGATAGAGACCATCACTTTTGTCTTGTACAGAATACAGTACATCATCACTTCTTTCTTTGTCTATAACCGTGTTTTAACACAATTATTTACATTTTGTGCTCTGAAATGTCCAGCTTCCTTTGAGCTCAGTGATAACATTGTTAATGCTTTCTGAAAAGAAAATCTGTGTTGTTTGGTTCTAGGTTATTGAGCTTGACTTCGATCAGTTACCTGAGGGTGATGAAGTTATAAGTATACTGAAACAGGAACACACTCAACTGCACATATGGATTGCCTTAGCGGTTAGTAGATATACACATTGTGTATGTGAATATTACATTCAGATAATCAAATGACGATTTCCACTTCCTTACTTTTATGACCAGGGATAACTGGATTCTGAACAGGAACTTAATGGGGTTGTTCAGTCACTGATTGTAGGCCAGATATTTCTGATTGGACATATGCATATTAAGATTTTAATTTAATCTTTTTTCATGAAACCATGCTGCTTGAGGCCTGCTTTCTAAATTGTTTTGGGTTTGTTTGGGGTTTTTTTTTCTCCTCAATTCTTAGTTTTCCTTGTTTGTGCCTTTGATTATGCTCTTCATATAAAAGTAGGGGGCAGTATCTGTACTGTGGAAAGCATGGTGTGTGCAAAAAGTCGAAGAAGTTCAGGGGAAAAACAGTTGATTCTTCACTTATAAATAGTTGTAAGACTTGTTTTAATGTAAAAATACTAAGTTGGGATGACAACAGAAAAATATTTGGTGCTATCGGAATAGCTTTTTCTGATTTATTCCTACATCCTGGAAAAAGAATGTGTGTGACACCTACAGCATCAACTTGATATGTTATGTACTTGCTGGGGTAGTTAAAACTGTATATTTTATAGCTGGAATACTACAAACAAGGAAAAACAGAAGATTTTGTGAAGCTGTTGGAAGCTGCACGCATAGATGGTAACTTGGACTATAGAGACCATGAAAAAGATCAGATGACATGTCTGGATACTCTGGCAGCATACTATGTACAGCAGGCTCGAAAGGAGAAGAACAAAGACAACAAGAAGGAGCTCATTACGCAAGCTACTTTGTTGTATACTATGGCTGACAAAATTATCATGTATGATCAGGTAAAACCAAAATCTGTTTAAAAATCCATATTTGTAAATTATTCAGAGATTGTAAAGAAAACAAGTATTGATTCACAAAAGGGAAGATAGAAACTGCTCAGGCTTCAAAGTCTGTTAGTGTAGTACATGTAAGCAAAACTTGTAAGTATCTGAAATGTGTGCAGTGCCACCAGGAATAATTATCTCTAGCTTGGACATCAGATATAAGTCAATTTTTGAGGCTTGGGAAGGAAGGATTGGTTGTTACTCTCTTGCTTGATAATATGTGAACTTTAGAAGTGGATGATAAAGACCCTTTTTGTTTTATTTTTCTTCCTGATGTAAGAGAAATAAATTCATTGTAGAAAGCATTATAGCATAGCTGTTAATCTTTGTGTAGTTTAATCTTCATATTTTACAAAGATAAATCTATTGGGGCTTTTTTGTTTGTTTTTTTTTTTTTATTTCCTTATCTAGAATCACTTGTTGGGAAGAGCCTGCTTTTGTCTGCTTGAAGGTGATAAGATGGACCAAGCTGATGCACAATTCCACTTTGTGCTCAACCAGTCTCCAAATAATATTCCTGCCCTTCTTGGTATGAGTTTATGGGTATTTGCGTAAAAACCTGCTCTCTCCAGTTGAGTTTTGGAATGAATTATGTGCTTAAGAAGAGGTTGCATATGTGAGTAGAGAGAAAGAATGTGATAAAGAAGTGTGCACTTTTGACCAGAAACATGTGACAGATATTACTTTAAACTTGGGAAGTATATGTAGGTGGAAGAGCTAGGAAAAAGTATAATGCTAGCTAGCATCTTCTGAGACCTGTGGGCATACATCTAGTCCAACTACTTATCCCTGATGATGCCAATGAAGCTGTATACTTTGTCAAAGGTGAAGATACCAGTAGTGAGGGGTCAGCGGGCTGTAACTATTACAACTAATACTGAACAAGTATTTTAACTTGTTCGCTAATTAATCTAGTCTTAGTAAGCGTCTCTCCTCTGGACCAGGAAAGGATTAAGTTTCTGCAGAAAACCATGAAAATGTAAATTTAATGTGTTCCCATGTTTGACTTTTTTTCACTTGACATCATCAAAGATAATAAAAGTTGTAGTTGTCTGAATTTTCAGTTAGTTTTTAACTGTAACTTTTGAAAATCGTCACAGCACAAGTTTACCAAATAATACTTATGAGCTGATTTGTAACTGCTTTGTTTATGTTTCTGATTTATTTGTAACTGGTATGTTCTAACAGGTAAAGCATGCATTTCTTTCAACAAGAAAGATTATAGAGGAGCCCTTGCCTACTACAAGAAAGCATTGCGTACCAATCCAGGTTGCCCGGGTAAGACAGAAAGTATTTGCTAGTGGAAGTATTTGCTGTGCTTGCAAACTAATTCAAGTCTTCCTAATTCAAATACCTATGGGCCTTTTTGTGATCTATATCTGTCAAAAAAACCCGGCCCTCATTATAGAGGAGTTCAGCAGTTTGATGACTTGAAGTGTTCCTTAACTGAAGAAAATTGTGCTTAAGAAAATACTTTTCATTTTTTTTCTGATTATTACCTTTTAAAGAGCTATTAGAAAATGAGAAGGTGCATGTAAGAGAAGTTAAAATCATATGGGGAGGGGTGGAACTGTTCAAGACTGTTGCAGAACATATCTGTGAGCTCTTGGAATCAGGGTTAAGAAAATGATGCACTAACATGAATAATGAAACAAGACATGAAAAGTAAGATTCTACCCATAGTGCATGATGTGAGTTTTCCTGGTGTTGTATGATTTTAATTAATGCAAAAATCTGCTAAAGCTATTGGTACCAGCTGTAAATGTGCATGTAATTTAGAGGTATTTGTTCAGGGTGTTTGCATTAGGATCATAAATACTCTAAAGTCTCTTGAGAGATGTAGTATACATGGCCATAACCTATCTGAAAAATAATTTATTACAAAGTTGATGTGTATTCTGTAGTCTGGTTTAGCATAAGACTCATTGCTGCAAAAGTGGATTTAGAAATGCAAGCCTTACTTTTAAACAAACATCTTTCATTCACTCCCCTTTTTCACACAGACACAGATTTGAAATTGCTGTATATAAATGTCTCTGTATTCTTAGTTCACAGGCAGTCTGAAAGGGCAATATGATGCGAATTCTCTCTATTAGGTCATCTGTACATGATCATGGAAGTTAGAGGATGATAAGCAGCATTTTGGTGGCAGTGAATCAGTTGATCATTTGAGGAGAAATGTCTAGCTAACTTGTTTATTCATCTATGTTTTCTGAAGGCCTACTAGTCTCAGGTGAACTTACCCTGCCTAAGAAATTTCCAGCCCTTTCATCTGGCAATTTTTTTACTGCCTTTCTCTATCATTTTTTAAATACATTTCCATAAAAGCAATTTTTTATTTGTTTCATATCGGTGTCTTTTGGAGATATAGACCAATGTTCTGGGGTATATGAAGAAATGAAGTCTTACTAATCTGTTAAAGTTAGTTTTCCTGCCAAGTGTGGGAGGCTGCCTTTAAAAACAGCAAATTGTTAGATTGCTTCACAGGTTTTAAAGAAGTATTAAAAATTCTGCTTTCACTTTAGTTGGTGTCCAGAATGTAACAAAGTCATGAAGTTGAAATTTTGTGATTCTGAATGGTGTCATCTTGTTCTCCAGCTGAGGTTCGACTGGGTATGGGCCACTGCTTCGTGAAACTGAACAAGTTGGAAAAAGCTCGCTTAGCATTCAGCAGGGCTCTGGAATTAAATTCTAAATGCGTAGGGGCTTTGGTTGGACTGGCTGTTCTGGAACTCAATAATAAAGAGGTGAGTCTGACTTAACAAGAATCCATACTCAGTTTACTTTCTTCTTATCTGAAAAAGCAGACTTTTTATCCTTTGAAAGGTAGTCCAGTTTTTAAAAGGAGTAATAACTTTTGTGGTTAAATTGTTTTAAGTCTGTGTCACTATTGAATGATGTTATAGATGTGTACTTGTGATGGGAGCAACACATTCTGAGTAACTTCCTTCTGTTGCTAAAAATCAACACTGTTGCTTATAGAGGTGTTAAGTACAGAAAACCAGTGCTAGCTATTTTAATTAAAATAATACAAATCCATGGTGAGATGTGTGAATGCATGCCCAATCACTTAAAAAAAACCCCATAGTGCTGGTTTCAAAATCTTACTTTAATGAACAGTAGTTATAATATGTATAATAGCCAGCCTTACTCAGTCATTTGTGACTCTGTGAAGGTTAACTAAATCATTTTGTACTCAGGATGCTCTGAAAGCCCTCGGATACTTGGGAAACCTCACTTGCAATGGCAGCTCTATTCCAGAGCATCAGGAATTTTTTTTTGAAAGAGCATCATGCTAACAGGAAGGTCAAGGTAAAAGATGTAGTCCCAGGAGCTTAGTCCTGGACTTTAAGGAGCATAAGCTTTCAAACAAGTGTAAAAGTTGTATTCAGGCTACCTTAGCATGCATGCCAAGTGGTAAACCAAAGAATAGGCAAGAACAAATTTTAACTAGGCTGATGAAACTATGATAAAGTGGTGATCCTACCTCACTATATGTTGTATCACTTGGAAAATATGTATGCTCATATAGCTTATTTGAGATCATAAGATCTGAGATGGTTAATCCATGCGAAGGAAGTTATCAGTGGAAGATGGGACCTTTAAGTGTTTAAAAAAAATTGTTACATAATTGTATGTTGCTGAAATTCAGTGTTACGCTATCTGTAGAACACATAGCTCCCTAGAAAGGTCTTTTGTTAGCACACAATGTCTGAAAATTACTTAGTTTACTACATCATGGGAAAAAGAATAACTGTTAGGACTTCCATGAAGAATTCTGAAAAATGTGAGCATGAGAGTTTTCTTTCCTAAAACTACAGAGACAACCAAAAATGTTCTAAAGTAAAATTTTATTAAATAGTTCCATGGGTGAGAAACTAATGAAACCTGGTATCTTTCTTTTTTTTTCTGAAGGTGTTTTGACTAAAGTCAAGGGATGAGTCCACTCATCTTAAGCTTCAAAAAGCTGTGATAAAAAGCTGACGCATTCAAATATGTTATTTGTTCTTTGTAAGAAATGTATCATCTGTGCTTCAAACTGTTTTCAGAACTTGCACTGCAAAGTTAGTATAACATCAAAGAGTTGACATGGGGGAGGGAGGGCACTTTCTGTGTGGAAAAGATTCTCTCAGAGCTGCAAACTACTGATTGACATCTTTTCTGTGCTTAGATATTTCTAACGTTTCTCTCTCCTAGAAGATGTAATGATGTCAAATCAGGGTTGAGAGTACGCTGTGTTCTTATTGAGGTCTGTCTTATCTCTAGTTTTCTTTAACGAAAGTGCTTAGAAGCTCTGAGACCTCTAGCCATCTATTGGCTATGGTTGAAATTGGATATGAGACTCAAATTATTGGAGAACCCAGACATATACATAGTGTGCTTATAAAAAAAACCTCTTTGCCATTGAAAATTAAACCAACAAGGATTCAATATCTTCTAATCAAGGTATATTGTTATGCTAGGTTTGGAAAGATAATGCCTCTTCAAACTGAAATTAATGTTTTTTAGCTGCCTATTGGACTTCATCTTATGTCTCAACTTATAAAACCTAATCTGTTCAATAAGATAGCTTTCTGCTGCTAATTATTACAAAGTAAAGCACAGATCTTACATGATTACTAGATACCATTTTTGGTGTTTCTGTTCAGAAGTAAATACAGATTTAAGTTGATGTGCCTGTGATACATGGATGTCCCAAATAAATAGCAATTATTTTATCAGTTATGGATTTGAACTTGTAGGTAAGTCAAATTTGTACCCATGGAAAACTTTAAATAAACTGTAAAGAAAAGAGTAACTTGATATAATGATATCCCTATGTAAACACAGCAAACTTTTACCATTTCTTTAATTAGAACTAAAGTTCTGTTAGCTCTTAATTCAACATTGGAAGTTCCTGTTTAGAATTTGAACAGCAGAATATTTTCATTTTGCTGTTGGATGAATTGTGTAAAATGTTGAAACCTAAACCAAACAGGAACTGGGGACATTGAACAGTAGAAGGAAGGCTATCGGGGTGTGAGTGTGAAATGTCAGAGGACACCAAGACTAAGTTGTTTTCTTTTTTTCCTAGAAAGTCCTAATCTGCTTTTTTCCATCCCTGTTTGGTGGCTTCAGTTCCCATTTTCCATCTGTATGCTGCAGGGAGATAAGCTAGTAGCTGAATTTACTCTTTTCTGTGAGCCCAGCAAGTTCCTGCAGCACCCTAGACTGAAGAATAGTTTTGAAGATGTTAATAAGATATAGCTATTGAGATGCTGCTGATACCTGTCAATGTTTCATTTAGGCTGATTCTATCAAGAATGGTGTTCAACTCCTCTCTAGGGCTTACACAATTGATCCCAGTAATCCAATGGTGTTGAATCACTTGGCTAATCACTTCTTCTTCAAGAAGGTAAGAGGTCTGTGGAACTTTACAGTTAAATACTTGATAACCTCTGAACAGCAAGGATTCCAGTGTTAGATTCAATCTCATTTCATCAGGCTAAGTGGTGCCTAATATGGAACTGTTAATCTACATGGACAAATGTAAAGTTTTTGACTTAAATTTTGTATAAACCTTTCTAAAGAAAGCCAAGAAAAGGTACACTGATTTCTTAAGTCAATGTCACCTTTGTGTCCTGAAAGTTGTTGTTTTGCTGTTGTTTTTTTTGCACCACCACCACCCCCCTCACACACACACACACACACACTAGAGAAAAGAACAGTAACCACTAAAACTATATCTGTTGTTATTAATTTAGTGGGTGCTGTGGCTAAAGCTTTCCTCTATTTTCCAGCTGTCCTTGTTTAAATAATAAATCACTTGACCATAAATAATGTGAAGGCTTTCAAATTTCCTTTAACTTCTTGTTTTTTCAGGACTATGGTAAAGTACAACACTTGGCTCTTCATGCTTTCCATAATACAGAAGTTGAAGCAATGCAGGCAGAGAGTTGTTATCAGCTGGCTAGGTCTTTTCATGTACAGGTGAGGCAGCTTTTTAAAGCCCTCTTTGAGATTACACTTAAAAAATCTGTGTTATAAATGTTCATACAAAGCTTATATATGTAAACACTACCTGTTCTTTATTTACTACTTTTTAATTAGGAAGATTATGATCAAGCTTTCCAGTATTATTACCAGGCCACTCAGTTTGCCTCATCTTCTTTTGTACTTCCATTTTTTGGATTGGGTCAAATGTACATTTATCGAGGGGACAAAGAGAATGCATCACAGTGCTTTGAAAAAGTTTTGAAAGCCTACCCTAATAATTATGAGACTATGAAAATCCTTGGATCTCTTTATGCGGCTTCAGAAGACCAAGAGAAACGGGATATTGCAAAGGTGAGTTTTGCTGCTGCCAGCATCATACTTTTACATACAAGAGTAGAACTTGAAAATCAGACTTGAAATCAGACTGTATCTTAAGCTGCGTAAAACTCAGGGTTACCTGGCTGTAGGTATAGAATATTTAATATTGGCTGTCGTGAGGGATGCTCCTAACTGTGGAGAGTCATAGTGTGATGGGTTGATGCTAGCCCACCAAAGCTGCTCTGTCACTCCCCCTCCTCAGCTGGATTGGGGAGAGAAAATAAAACAAAAGGTTCATGGATTGAGGTAAGGACAGGGAGAGATCGCTCAACCAATTACTGTCACAGGCAAAATAGACCTGACTTAGGGAAAATTAACTTAATTTATTGCCAATAAACCAGAGTAGGGTAATGAGAAATAAAACCACATCTTAAAACACCTTCCCCCCACCCCTCCCTTCTTCTCAGGCTCAACTTCACTCCCGAAATCTCTACCTCCTCCCCTCCAGTGTGGTGTAGGGGGATGGGGAATGGGGGTTACAATCAGTTCATCACATGTCATCTCTGCAGCTTCATCCTCTTCAGGGGCAGGACTCCTCACACTCTTCCCTTGCTCTAGTGTGTGATCCCTCCCATGGGAGACAGTCCTCCACAATCTTCTACAATGTGGGTCCTTCCCACAGCCTGCAGTTCTTGACGAACTGCTACAGCGTTGGTCCCCCGTGGGGTCACAAGTCCTGCCTGGAGCACAGTGCTCTAGCATGGGTCCCCCATGGGGTCACGAGTCCTGCCAGAAAACCTGCTCTGTGGGCTCCTCTCTCCACGGATCCACAGGTCCTGCCCGGAGCCTGCTCCAGCGCGGGCTTCCCACGGGGTCACAGCCTCTTTTGGGCATCCCCCTGCTCCAGCATGGGGTCCTCCATGGGCTGCGGGTGGATATTTGCTCCACCGTGGACCTCCATGGGCTGCAAGGGGACAGCCTGCCTCACCTTGGTCTTCCCCATGGGCTGCAGGGGAATCTCTGCTCTGGCACCTGGAGCACCTCCTCCCCCTCCTTCTTCACTGAACTTGGTGTCTGCAGGATTGTTTCTTGTACATGTTCTCATTCCTCTCTCCATTTCTGTGCCACTGCAACTTTTTTTTTTCCCTTCTTAAATATGTTATCACAAAGGCGCTGCCACTGTCCCTGATTGGCTCAGTGTTGGCCAGTGGCGGGTCCATCTTGGAGCCAGCTGGCATTGACTCTGTTGGACATAGTGAAGGCTTCTAGCAGCTTCTCCCAGAAGCCACTGCTGTAACCCTCCTGCTACCAAAACTTTGCCACACAAACCCAATACATATAGCTTCTGGACAGAACTGAGACTCCTACTGGGTTCTGACTAAAGCAAGTCCAGGAATTTAGAGGACCCCTAGCCTCACATTTGTATTTGGTACTATGAAAAGGACATTAAAAGTCTCTGAAGATGATAAGTTAGCTAGTGATTTCCAGAAGACACTTGTCTCAGCCTATCTGGAAGGAACCCTTAAATGAAAGGGGTTTTAAATCTAATGTTGGGTAAGTAAATGCAAAAACTGTTAGACATCACTTTTCTAGCTTCTCATGTTGGTATAATAGTTTCTGCTTCTCTAGGACTTTAAGCAGGTGTTAGGTTCTACAGAAAAATACAATTATGAAGGAAGGCAACTAATGCCATTTTATGGTGACCAAATTGTGCAGATGTTTAGGATGTTTTCGTTTGCAGTACAGTATAGCTTTCTAGTGTTAAGGTTAATACCTTCACTCTTTGATTTTATATATATGTTTTTTAAACAGTGTGTGTCCACAAAGAGGCATAATTATTTAATGCTCTTTTTCAGGGGCATCTGAAGAAAGTCACAGAACAATATCCTGATGATGTAGAGGCATGGATTGAGCTAGCCCAAATTCTAGAACAGACTGATATACAGGTATTATTAATATACACTTGGTGAATTACGTGTGTACTTTTCATAAGAGCATAAGAGCTCATTCTCTTACTTCTTTTATCCACTTTCCCTTTCTTTATAAAGGGTGCACTGTCAGCCTATGGTACAGCCACGCGCATTCTGCAAGAGAAAGTACAGGCTGATGTCCCACCAGAGATTTTGAATAACGTGGGTGCCCTGCACTTCAGGCTGGGAAACCTAGGAGAAGCAAAGGTATGTAATTACTCAGTTTGAATTGAGTTTCTTGATCACCCAGAAGTTTTCCTTTAAGAATATTCTGGAGTGCTTTATTCCTTTTTTCTTTTTATACTTTAGAAATATTTTTTGGCATCACTGGATCGTGCAAAAGCAGAAGCTGAACATGATGAGCATTATTACAATGCTATCTCTGTAACAACGTCCTATAACCTTGCCAGACTATATGAGGCGATGTGTGAATTTCATGAAGCGGAAAAGCTCTATAAAAACATTTTAAGAGAACATCCTAATTACGTTGATTGTAAGAAACATTTGGTATTTTAGTTCCACAGTCCTCCTTATAATACCAAAAATCTTCCCGTTTACAGTGTTTTCTGGTCTCCTTATATCTCTCTTCACTTCTTTTCATAGTAGTTTTGGGGCCTGCTTACCTAGCTGCTATTTTCCCTACTTTTTTTTTTTTAAGGCCTGCATCATCCTTATAGTCCAATCTCCAGCTTTAAGCTTTCTATATTATTGGTAAAACATACTGTACTAAAAAATCTAGCAAAATTAGCTTATGTAGATTTGCATGCCTTTGCTCCCTTGCTCTCCACTCCCACCAAAGCCGAAGCACCTCAGCACTTGCGTGCAATCAAAGCCATCCACTTCATATGCCCGGGCTCTGCAACTCTATGTGGGTGGAAATAGACACCCTTTGGGAGAATCACTTTATCTTGGGTCTTGGCCTTCCTCCAGGGAAGAAGGGCTGTTGAGGGTGTTAGCACAGCTTCTATGGCACATCCTGTTTTTTCTCCTCACTCTGCTCTTCCCCTTGCCCCTAAGTAGCTGACCTGTGATATTTGCTGCAAAGGCGAGGTGGTAGCCCTTGCTCAGCAAACTGCAGCACACAGCATGACCCAGCCTAATCTATAGCCTTTTCCCTGCTTGTTTTCCATTGTCACCTGCTGATACTTTCCCCAAAGCTTGCAGAGATGGGAGAGCTGTTTAAAGTGGAGGGAGAACTATGTAACTGATGTATCCTTCTTTCTTTGAGATTTCTCAATTGTCTTTAACTTATGAAACCAATTAAAAACATTTACATTACTTTAACTGTTAGAAATCTGCAATTCTGTATCACCATTGTGAACAGACGTTCCTCTTCACATGGCGTGTCTCACTGTGAATAGAATATGAAAGGTGTCTTAATGTTTGCTGTCCTTAGCAGATCAAGAAAAAGATTGCTTTTGAAATTCATGCATGGCCAATATTTTCTTTGTTTGAGATTACTTTAACCTGTTTCCTGATTTATTTATTTTTTTATTTTATTGTATTTTCTATTTTTATTCTTAGGCTACTTGCGCTTGGGAGCTATGGCTAGGGATAAAGGAAATTTTTATGAGGCTTCTGATTGGTTTAAAGAAGCACTTCAGATAAATCAGGTTTGTAACCCAAGTTAAAACACTTGAAATACTACCTTAACTTAAAATTTTATTTTCCTTTTGTTGCGTTTTTATTTTTTTTTGTTCAGATAAACTAGGTGAAGAAGAGAGAACTACTGTAATCTGCTCTCTGTGTGTGTTGTTTGTTGGGTTTTTTTAATATGGAATTCTATTTAAGAAAAACAGCATTTTATACTTGAAAAAGTAACCTTGCAAGGGAAAATGATGCTTTTGCAACTTACAGTGAATTTGTATTTAGGACCATCCAGATGCTTGGTCTCTGATTGGTAATCTTCATTTGGCTAAACAAGAGTGGGGTCCAGGACAGAAGAAATTTGAAAGAATATTGAAACAGCCCTCCACACAAAATGATACTTATTCCATGCTGGCTCTTGGCAATGTCTGGCTGCAGACTCTACATCAACCCACAAGAGACAGAGAAAAGGTAATGGGCATCTGTCTGCCCTGTGTGCGTTTTATTTATTTAATTGTATGCTCTTAGTTACTCAAAGCCTTTTCTTGATGCCTATTTGGCATCTTGTAGTCCATAAAACTTATGGGTAGATCTTTTAATACCCCATTATAGAAATGAGTGATCAGTTGGGATACTTCCTTCTGCAGGAGAAACGTCATCAAGACCGTGCATTAGCGATCTACAAGCAAGTACTCAGAAATGATCCAAAGAATTTGTATGCTGCTAATGGCATAGGTGAATATTAGACTCTAATTTTCCTTGAGAGGTGATAATATTCTTATGTTTCATGCTTTAATATAGAATTGTTTTTGCAGGGCCTGAACGCTATGTAGTAGAGCACAGGAAAGAATAGCTTTCATATGGCAGCTTTGTCACTTAGTTTTTAATGGGGAACTTTATTCAGGCAATACTTTGTTTTCTTTGGTAGGAGTGCATAGTACATCAACCTGGAAGCTTACACTGTGCATATTACTTTCCCCTTAGGAGCTGTCTTGGCGCATAAAGGATATTTCCGTGAAGCTCGTGATGTTTTTGCCCAAGTGAGAGAGGCAACAGCAGATATCAGTGATGTGTGGCTAAATTTGGCACATATCTACGTAGAACAGAAACAGTACATCAGTGCTGTGCAGATGGTAACATCTCTAAATTGAACTACATAATATGTTGGGTTAGATGACTTCTGGATGTTTCTCTGCTGTCATAGCAACTGTGAAAGTTTCTGAATAATATTTTAACAAGTTATAGGTCTATTTCTAGCATGCTGTTGGCTGTTAAGTCTAGATTTAAAAACAAACTGCCAAATGTGGCTAAGGGGTAACAAAGCACCTACCAACTTGTACACTTGTTTTTTTGGTAGCAGAGTTAAAACATAATTAGGTCAGAATTTTGGTCTCGGAATTAATTTTTAGTCAGAGGGGTTTCAGTCATTGTAGTTGCTCTGTGATTTACATTCAGATGTTACTGAAGTAAGTAAATGCAATTTGCTGCTGAGATTTTTTTAATAGCAACATTTCCAATTTTTTTTCTTGCAAATGATTTCATAAATAACAATCAGAGCTGTCTGACAAGCTGCCTGTGCCATGATTTCTTTCACCACAGTTAACATTACAAGGTAATTCATGTTAGAAGAAACCTGTTGAGGTCATCTAGTTCAACCTGCTCAAGCAAACTACCGTCCCAGTAACCTATTCTAACTAAACTGACTCAGTTGATCAAAAGCATACAAGTAAGCTAAAACCAAAGCGGATGTTGGACAGAAGCTCAGAACAAACATGTTTCATTAAGACTGAGTCCACAGTGAGGATCTAAAATACTTAGTTCAGAGCTATCCTGAAGCTTTTTGTGATGGTTATAAGGAAGAGATACTGGGCCTTTCTTACCTGATCAAGACCTCAGTAGTTGCTATCCTCCAGGGAACTACTGTTACAAAGCTTTGGTAACATGATCAGATTCATTCTGTTGTGTTTGAATGGGGTTTGTTGTCTTTTTAATACCTCACCTGTTTTTATTGACAAAAAGCCTAATGGAAATCTAATTTTAGCAATTGTTAAAGCAGTGAATTACAATGGGAATATGGGTATCGTTTTCAGCTTTTGATTTGTCAGAAAAATATTGTACTCATTTGCTAATATATTTTAAGTAAAGCTGTTAGTAGAAACGTGTTTATTTACTGAGGTGCTTTATTGTTCCCTGGGTTCTGCTATGCAGCCAGTACAAGCCGCAGTCTGAAATACGCAATATTGGACTCAAAGGGAGATGAATTGAATTTAATAGCCTAGCCTACTGCAGCCACCGCAATTATTCTAGTGAGTTCTCTACCATAAAGCATACAAATCTGAGAAAGACTTAAGCTAAATACAAAATCTTTTGACTAAAGGTGAGTGAAAATTGGGCACTCACAACACAGTGTGATCCAAGAGTAGTGAGTTCAGGCATTACAGATCAGGGCAGTTTCTATATTTGAGCTGGAAATAAAAATTATATTTTGTATTTTTTACTATTTTGGAGGTTTAGAAAGGGTGAATGATTCCCTGAGAAATGAGTATGTCAAACAAAAGGCGCTGGTTACGCCAAAGACTAAGCTTCATAACTGTTTGAAGCTTTAATTCTAGACCCACAAAACCTACAGTAACAAGTCTTCTTTTACACTTTAGAACAGCTAGATATCCCTTGGTATGCCAAGTTATTCAGCTAGGTGGACAGAACAAATTTGACATTACCTGAAAGGTGTGGATTATTTATTTTTTTTTAACTAATTGCATCAGATATATGGAATTACTACATTAAATATATTTCAACTTGTAAAATATCTTGTATGAATAAAGAAAACAGATTCCCCCCCAGCAATCCCCCATACTGCAGAGAATAATTGAGTGCTCCTAAAATGAGTCATGTTTGTTGGACTATGTTACAATAGATGGTACTTGCAAAGTATTCTATTGTATTTTAAGACCTACAGAGCCTCCTGGACTGCTGCCAGTTTCCAGAAAAATCAGGTACTTGCTATGGAATAGCAGAAAGAATTTTCTGATCAGTGAAAAGGAGGCATCCATGTAGCATGACACACTTATTTAAAAAATAGAAGGCATATCAGCAGTAATGTTTTTTAGGAATAGAAACATTTGCTGGCGTTAGCTAGCCAAAGTAACTAACCATTGTCACCTCTTAATTTGATTTTTTTTTTCCATTTCAGTATGAAAACTGCCTCAGAAAGTTCTATAAGCATCAAAATACTGAAGTATTGTTATATTTGGCCCGGGCACTCTTCAAATGTGGCAAATTACAGGAATGCAAACAAACTTTGTTAAAGGTATGAATATAAAACATCATATATCACAGAATAAAATTACTGTAAGTTGATGCATGTTTGTGTCTCTTTAAATTCAGTAGTCTGAGATTGAAATAATAGTGCTTATTTTCTGTATGTCGCTTCAGTATACCTCTGTATCACGTAGCATACCTTAAAAACATGCTTATTATTTACAGGCCAGGCATGTAGCGCCAAGTGATACAGTCCTTATGTTTAATGTGGCTTTAGTGCTACAAAGACTAGCTACCTCTGTCCTGAAAGATGAAAAAAGCAATCTAAAGGAGGTGCTTAACGCTGTGAAAGAATTGGAGCTAGCCCACAGGTAAAGACAACTTATTTCTACTCGTTATAAACTGTTTTGTTGTTCCCTTACAGTAAATTTGCAGTATAGCTCACAAATCTTGTTAGAAGACTAATCATATTCTATGAAGCACTGAATATAATTCTAGAGTTTCTAGTAGGAAAACAAAGATTGGGCCTGACAAAACTACATATTCAGACTTTGCTTCAGAGCCAGTTTTGTTTGGCCAGGTGGCCAATAGTATTTCTCAGAGAGTTTTATATTACTATGGCCAAGATGCACTTCTTCCTGGAAGAGCATAGTTGAAAAAAATGTTGAAAATTATTCTATGAATACTTTTTTGGATTATTTATTTCAAAACAACTTAAAAGGCTTAAAAGCAAATCCATTTATATTATATAAGCATAGTTAATGACTGGTAGTCCTTGAAAACCAATTTTGCCCTACTGTTGGCAAGTAAAGCCTTAGTACCCTAATGGCTTAAGAACAGAAGCAGTTTCTTAAGTGTATTTGAGATCTTTTCATTCTCTTTAAAAAAAAAAAAAAAAAAAAGGTCTGGGCAGAAAACTGTGATTAATCTCATCCAGTTGTCACCATCTTTGAACAGAAATCTTACAACCATTTATTCTGCTCCTACGTATTGCTGGTGTAGCTGGTGCTTGCTTTATGCATTCCTAGCTCTGCTGTTATGTTGAGGATGGATGTTGCCTTTCAGTAATTTTGTCAACTAAAGCAAGCCTTTCATACTAGCAAACATTTCACAATTCTAGTGCTTTACGTAATGCAAACTAAACATTTGAACACAAATTCTAATTTACATTAACTAAAAATTCAGGTATCTATCACACTTTAGAAAATATTTTCCATAATCTGAAACTTCAGCAAGGAATTCCTTTCTTCATATGCACAAGAATTTGAGTTCAGTCTAGCGCACTTCATTTAAAATGTCTCTGATGGAATATGGGAAGAAATTGTGGCAACCTTGAAAGTTAGAAAGTTGTTTTCCTTTAAATTAATTGGAGAAGCTGTTATTGAAACCCTGATAATCATAGCTTACCCATTTACTTGAGGGTTTGTTGTATTTGCAAGGGCCTGTCAACTAGGTTTAAAGAGGCTTTTCTGGAAGGATTTTTAAAAAATAAGATTTCCTTCCTTTTCTTATGCTGGTTTCAGGCACTTAAGCTGTGTCAGATAAGGAATAAATCTACTGGGGTCAGCAATGTACTTATTGCTAGGAGCCAGTAAATGAAATCTTAGCACTCTTTTTAGAATTTTCTGAGTTTTTGTTCCGCTCTGGAGTGGTTTTAGAAAGTTTTAAATTTGGAGAACTCTGAATGTACTTTTATGCTGTTTTATTAAAAGGGGCTGCACACAGAGAAAACTGGTGAAGTTTCCTCATCTGTTGAGTTTTATAGGATTGTAATTCAGGAGGAAATGCTCTGTTTTAAGGCAAAATTATAATAAATATGTAAGTAATGCCATATTTGCTTAGTTTGGTTTGTTTGTTTTTTCCTGCAGGTACTTCAGTTACTTGAGTAAAGTAGGTGATAAGATGAGGTTTGACTTGGCACTTGCTGCTACTGAAGCCAGGTAAAAAAACCCAAACAACCAAAACCACAAACAAATCCTTCATTCAGATACCAAGTAGAATATTTTTGTCTTGTTTTTTTCATACTAAAACTGGATTCCAAAATTTCAACTGACAATGTCTTAGAACAGTAGAAATACAAGTGGAGGGTTACTCCCTGTTACTGTTTCATTCTTTTCCTGTCCTTGCTTTCTAACATTTTTTTGTGTAGTCTAAAACTCTCAACATGTCATGTCTGCCATTAGCTGGAGCCTGCAAAACTTCAGCTGTTTTAATGGTAAATTTTCCATCAGTGAGAGTGCAGTGACACTTGTTTAAACGTCTCTAGCTCTCACTGTTTTGACTTTAAACATAATCCAACAGGTTTGCTTTCATGGAGATTTTTTGAGGTAGTTCATGGGTGAATAGCATGGGTCAGTTATGGAAATACAAAAAACTTCTGTTTTGCAGAGTCTAGTCTGCTTTAATTTTTGTTCAGGGTAATGAGCTTGTACACAAGCCTATTCAAATCAGTTTCCTTGTAAGCTTATATCTCAGGTTTTCACTCAGTATGCCCCATGTTTCATTTATGGCACGTTCTTCTAAGATTTTTGTAGCCATATACAAGTAACATTCGTTGGTCATCATGCACTGTACATCTTAAATGTATGGTTAAAGCACTTTGTACAGAGAAAATTTTAATATTAAAAGAAATGTCATTGTAACATTAGCTAAGAGGGTATTGAAAGTGCCTTGCTTTAGTTTTTCATGAGACTTGAACATTTCATGCAACCTTAATTCTTACACAACTGGGTTTTTTAAGATAGAATTTGTACCTACCTTTCTGATTAGGTTTGCTAGTATGTTGTGATTAAATACAAGTTCTTATTAACCATACTTCTGAAGCTGCCCAAATTAGTTGGGATGATTCTTTGTATGTTCATGTGGGGTTTTTTGTATATGAACTGGCTAAATTTTAAGTGTGAAGCAATGTGTTCTGAAATTGTGTACTGCAAGATAAATTAGCTTACTAGAAAGTGACTTAGTTTACTCAAAAATCTGTACTACTCTTCTATTGTGCTATTTCAAGTAGCTTTTTTTTCCTTTGTTGGTTATATGAACATAGTGTGATGCATGCCCTTTATAAAACTGTTTGTTCTTGTAGTATGTGTCTGCCACCTTCCTTTACTTGAAAACATTGCATGTTACAGGCAATGCTCTGACTTACTGAGTCAAGCCCAGTATCACGTGGCTCGGGCACGCAAGCAGGATGAAGAAGAGAGGGAGCTGCGTGCAAAGCAAGAGCAAGAAAAGGAGCTGCTTCGCCAAAAACTACTTAAAGAACAGGTTTTGTTCTGTTGCATTCCGTATACTGTATTTTATAAAAGGATACTTTATTTTTAAAAAGTCTACATATCAACAATATATATGCTCCTGTTGCTCTGTTGTGGTACCTGGTATTACTAATAAAACATCTAGTAGCTATTTTTCTTAGTTATAGTAAGTGCTAGCAGAAAATGTTATAGGTAACAGGTGATACTCATTCTTTCTTCCACATAGCCTCAGAAATAGATCTTTTTTTTTTTTTTTTTGATAATGAAATCAAATTGGTGGCCCAGAAGGTCTGCCATCAAATTTCTATACTGACAGTCTGGATGAGGAAGCACTTGGTGCAACAGTTCTTTTGGACTTTTGCCTACTCTAGCATAGGTTTGTAGAATTTTATTTTTTTTTTTCCCATGTGGACCTTCTGCTATGACATAGACTGTCAAAAGTCAATTTTCCTGTTTCTTGTCAGCAAATAATTTATACGCCTGTGATTATAATCACTGTGATGCTGCAAATACAATAGTAATGGTTAATTTTCTCTCTGTTTCAGGAAGAGAAGCGTCTAAGAGAAAAAGAAGAACAGAAGAAACTTCTGGAACAAAGAGCTCAATATGTGGAGAAAACCAAGAATATTCTGATGTTCACTGGTGAAGTAGAAGGATCAAAAGAAAAGAAACGTGGTGGTGGTGGAGGCAGGGTAGAACAGAATTTTTTTTTTGTAATCTCCATTTTCCCCTTTCAATACATGGTCTCTTGTAGTAGTGCAGGTTTTTAATTTCAAGCTCCTAGGCTCCGCTGAGTGAAATTGCACAGGTTTAATACCCAAATGTAAAAAATTGGAAGATAATACTTAAAAGTTCCAAGCACAGTGGCATTGCCAAAATCTGTTCTATTCAAGCTGTGAAAATAACAGAAGATGATTATTTTATTACGTGCAAATTTGGAATCACTTTCTAAATGATATCAATCTAGAGGTTATGGGAAGGTTGGCACAAAAAGGTCTGTATTTTCATATTTTTGAAAACGTCTTCAGATAAAGTTTCTATTATGAATTGTTTTCTGATAGGTTCTTAATTAGAAGGTGAATAATAGCCTATATTGTGGGGCTTTTATTTATTGCAGCGTTCCAAAAAAGGAGCAGGGGAATTTGATGAGTTTGTCAACGATGACAGTGATGAAGATCTGCCCATGTCTAGAAAGAAAAAGAAGAGGAAGGGCAGTGGTAGTGAACAAGATGGGGAAGAAGAGGAGGGTGAGAGAAAGAAAAAGAAGAGGAGGAGGTAACTGATCCTTTAATGTTAGACTTCCCTGAGAAATAGTATGGCTTTTAAGTATATTCTTCTGCAGTCTTTCATAACAGTTTAAAAACTGAGCCGTTGTCAAGAGGTCACGTGATTAATTTTTATTTACACATGCACATTGTAAGACTTAAACAGCCACTCTGCAAAAGAAGTATGAGTTACACTTGATAAACTGGACATTTCTTGAGACTGCTATTTTTGCACGTGTTAAGGTTTTTTTGTGTTGTTATGCTTTACATAATATAAAATGTCTCTGTTTAAGACCCCAGAAGGCAGATGAGGGGAGTGATGATGAAGAGCATGAAAATGGTCCAAGACCTAAAAAAAGACGTCCACCCAAAGCAGAGAAAAAGAAGGCTGTAAGTTAAACCCCGAATAACTGCATCACTTTCTAAGTATGCATTTGGAATTCAGCATTACCCTAGTTGAGATATTTATTAATGTTGAAAATTACAACAAAACTTCTTGTAGCAAACTGCCTTTGAGCTTATTTTTATCCTCCCCTGTTGCTATTGCTGCTTCAAGGATGAAAAGGATATTTCCCAAGCCATCTAGAATTAAGTGATAGTAAATTGAAAATTTTTTTAAAAGCATGTCTGGTTTTCTGAATATGTTTCTACAGTTGGGCACTATGCTTTAACCAGCCACATGAACAAGCAACCCTTTTTTTTTTTCTCTCGCCACCTGTACAGCCCAAACCAGAACGTCTGCCTCCTTCAATGAAAGGAAAGATCAAATCAAAAGCCATCATTTCATCAAGTGATGATTCCTCCGATGAGGATAAACTCAAAATTGCTGATGATGGGTAAGAACCTTAATTAACTTTGTATGTGCTAAAGTTTCAAAGCATGCTTTCAAGAGAAACTGCAGTGTTAATAATAATGAGATAATGCAAAGATAATGAGAAGCCTTCCATTGTACTCACAACAATCACTTTCCAGTGCAAATTAATTCCGCTTATTCTTCTCATTCTGATAGTGCTAGCATTACTCAAATCCTGGTGTCTCATTTTATTTTTAAGCTAAGGATAACATTTTTTAATACTCATTTTTGTTTTCTTTTCCCTACAGACATGCTAGGAATAGCAACAGTGATTCAGATGATGGGGAACATCAGCACAGTAAACGCATTGTTTCTGATAGTGATTCTGATAACAGAAACAAATCTGGTAGTGAGGCAGGTAGTCCAAGGAGGTCCAGTGTCCACCCATCTGAGGAAGATTCTGACAGTGACAGGTCGGCTAGAAAAAGGAGGCGGTCAGATTCGGAGCAGTCTGACAATGAGTCTGTACAGTCGGGGAGAAGTCGTTCTGGTGGTTCAGAAAACGAATCTCGCCCAGCTTCTCGCAGTGCTGATTCAGACAGAGATTCTGAGAGAGGATCTGACAACGAGGGTTCCGGCAGAGGATCTGGTAATGAATCTGAACCAGAAGGATCCAATGATGAGGGGTCTGAAGGTGGTTCAGATGACAGTGATTAGATCTAAATTACAGACCATCTTTTTAAAAAGTTCATGTAAATATGTTTCAGTTATAGGGAAAATCCAATTTTTATATTTGAAAACTGTGATTTAAAGAAAAACCTTAATGTTTTAGTAAACTGTTGTGAGACCTTCCTGTGATTCTTTCTATTAGCAACTAGTGGATGTTTCTCTAAGTTGGCTTATGGTGTATTCTTAAATTGAAACTGCTGTAGAGGAAGAACAGAATCCCTGTACTATAATCAGCGCACCAAGGATGGAATGCATGTAAAACCTATGGAACATAAAATCTCTGTTTAGGTGGTTCCAGTGTGGCTAAAACTGTGTGTTCTGTGCTTATACATGCATAGATGGATCTTAAAATCCTACCAAATGGAACAAAGAGCTGTGGATATTTATCTTTTTCCTCATTCTGAATAAAGGTTAGTAGGGAGGTTTTTCTTACTTTCTATTAAAGAATACATTTGCCATGATGCAGCTCCTTGTGTTTCCAAGCGTTTGTTCTTTTGCTTCTGTTTTTGTGTTGAATCAGTTGAAAAGATGCAGATATTAAAGAAATTTTATAAAGTAGACAGATGAAATATTTAAATTGGCAGGTAAAAAAAAAAGTTTAGACAACTCCATATTACTTGAGAAAGGTAAAGTTGCCAGTGTCACAATAAACTGTTCCCGCTTATTTGCTTGGAGTGATTTATTTTATCCCTTAAAAGGTATAAGCAGAAAACCTGAAAATGTTAAATTTGACAAAGGAATCTGTTTTGAGAAAGTAGTCTTAACATTATTTTAGCTTAAGTACGTGGATTTTGGAATTAAGTCCTTTCATATAATGTGTTCAGGAACAACAGTGAAAAATTGCTGTGTTGTAAAGTGAATCTGATTTCTCCCTGCAGTCCTTAAAAAAAAAAAAAAAAAAAAAAAAAAATTTTGCACCAGTCAAAACCAATTTTTTTCCTAACTTTTTTCCTTGGGCATCAAGTTCTACGTTGAGCATTTGCTAAGAGAAAATTTAGATCTGGATAGTGTATTACTACTGTTTTTAATAGACTGTATAGCCTAAATTATGTTGCTTTGTTTTTAGAAGGTCTGAATCGTCACTACTGATAATTCACTTCAAGTACTAACAGAAAGTTAAGTTTCCCATGCTGCTATTTCTGGTTTGCTGTTCTCATTGTGTATGGTTGGTTTTTTTCATGTGTTTATGGGCTGTTGGTAACCATAGCAGGCAAAGCAGAATGTAGAACAGTTGAGATCTCTTTTTGTGCCTCAGTTTGGTATCAAGTTTCTATATGTGGTCTTACCTAAAACTTACATGCTTGGTAACATTCAGAGTAGAAGAACAGCTATCATGTTTATTGGATTAGAGCAAAACTGAATCTTAACTCGGTCTTCTTGTTGATACAGTCACTTAGGTGGAAGATTTGCGACAGTCCAAGACTGGAAGCTAGATAGCTTTGAAAACATGCGCTTGAAGAAAATTTGTGGCCCTTGTGGGAAATGATTCTCCTGTCAAGAGAATCATGACCCAGGTGCTCACCTCTCAGAATCACAAGGAAGCAGTGCATAGTTGAGGTATGTGCCCTTGATGTCACACTGCTTCACTTATGAAGCTATGAAGAAGTGTGAGACAAGTGCAACTAAGGAAAACTAATAAATGCGAGGTGAAACAAATGGAGCACTGACAGAAATGGCAAGTATGAGAGTAACCAGCTTTTAGCAATAGGAAGGAAAAAGAAAATGTACAGCTCTTACTGTGGGATCTTAGAAACTTTTTTTCTGCCTCAAATACATCTCTACTGTCATAGCCTTCTCTATCATGTTATTAATTGTATCTTAGTAATGAAAGGTCTGAAGGTCTTGGTTTGGTGCTGTATGTAGCAAAATAAATTTTCTGTAGGTAAAAGCTCTAGATAAAGTGCTGAGTGGGTCTTCAGATGTAACAGCCAGTTGGAAAGAAATATTTTCAGTAAGTGCAAAGTAAAAGGGGTTTCCATACATCTGTTGTCTGAGGAGTAAGTGCATTTTTTGAGCTTTCCACAGTCAGAAAGGAGGCTTGTAAGAGGAGGTTATGACTTGAAAGGGCTTGAAATGCATGATACAAAAGAGGCCAATCAGCAGGGTAAGAAAGGGGATGGGATGCCTTTGCTTCTCTCTTCCCCTGCTTTTGCTGAGCAAAAGGGAAAAAAAAAAAAAGAAACAGGAGTCAACTTTTCTTTTTATTTCCCTTTGATTAGGAGGATTGATGGGAGTATTAAGGTTACATAAAAAGTCACATGTTGCCGTAAGTGGAGAGAAAGCTGTCTTTTAGCTTAATTTGTGTTTTCTAATGCTTGTTTTTTGAAAGCGCAGTGGTGGAACAATGTTGCCGTCATTCTCTTGGCAGCATTCCTTGCCTTCTGAAGTAGGTGGTTGGCTTGCAGCTATTAAATTCCTTTATTTATAGCAGTAATTATTCCAGAATAAAATACAGGGAGTTAGAAGTATAATACTGCATTGCTATAGATGGGTTTTATTCCCAGTTTCTATTATGCATCCACTAACAAGTTGCATGTCTGTATGAAAAGAGCATTTCCTGTTGAGCCCTGTTGTAGCTTAGCGTTTTGCTTTCCTCGCATGTGAGCAAGTCTTCTCTAGAATACAGTAGAAAAGGATCGTGTAGTTTGCTGTTAGCAAGCAGTTGGATTAAAAAAAAAAAGTGATCTCATTCCTGAGATTTATAGACTAGGCCCTTCACAGAACAAACACTTCAAATGTAAAAACTCAGCAACTTTAATTATTTCTTTTTTATTGTATGGTTTTGGGTTTTTTTTTGGTTTGGTTTGTTTTTTTAAATCCACCTACTCAAGTTTTTCTCTTTCAGAAACTTTTCCAGGCCAGTACTTAGTGGGAAGGAGTAGCTGTCACTGCTGAATAACAAGGCATCTACATCTGCATGTAAATTGATTCATTATCTTTCTAAATGTCCACTTCTGCTAATTTAACTCTGAAAACAACAGTAGTCTATCCACATAGAAGCAAGGTGCAGGAATATATTTGGGACTGTGCTGCCAAGGAATGATTTGGACAAGGCAAGACCTATGGTAGGAGCACTACAACTAAAATTATATCAGTTCTTTTTATAAGGAAGGGCCTCTTTCTGGGAATAAGTTGCTTTCCATGTTAAATATTTCACTGTTTAGAGCAATGTTTAGTGTAGCAAGGCCTTTTCCTCCTGCACAGATTTAAACTGTTACATTAGGGGCTGATTGATATTCTTGTCATCTTACATCATAACTTGCAGGATTTCTGAAACAAGTTTCTACCCTACTTGGTTTTGTGCAGTTTCTTTGCTTCTACAGTGTAGTACTCTGATGATCTACCTGTTTGATAGTAGTAGCTAACTTACAGCAAGTCTTAAATTCAGAAGTTATCTGGAAAAATTCCTACAGCTGGAGCAGCAGTCAGCAAGGACAAATTCAGTATTAATGTGGGTAACAAGAAAACAAGTTGACAAAATGGATGTGAAAAAGGGGTATGTAACCAAATACTTATTCTTCTCATAACTAGTAGTATTTACCACTCTTCTAATAATAGTCATTTATTATTTAGCTAAACACTGTAGTTGCTCTACAGAAGGGGGTTTGAATTGGAGACAGAATCTGAGGGAATACCAAATATGGGAATACTTGGGAGAGAAATTCAAAGTAAGTATACTGAAAATGTGTAGTATATCTATCTTATCTGTGAATTTCAGTCCACATCCACTCAAACTTTGTGTGCTTTATACTAGAAATACTTGAAACTTTAGGATTTTTAGTCTTGGTAGAACCTATAGAAGGTACAGTTGTATAGTCATGCAGCTTGTAACATCTTTTTTTCCTTCAGTCCATAACTACTAGAGAAGTAAAGAGTGCTCATCATAGTTATGTTCTTCTTTGAATTAAGCCTATTTTATTGTCAGGGATAGACCTGTCCCTCTGGGTTGTTTTCTTCCCTCTTTTAATTTTTCCTTTACCCTTAGGCAAAAAATCCTCCTTTCTCTGCAGCCTTCAGAGCTTGGGACTGGCTAAGTATTTGGCCTGCGAACTATGTCATACTGGCACACTTGATTAAGTTTACCTTTTTCTTATTGCTCCATTTGAAATGGTACGTGCTAAAGAGTCCATATTGCTGCTTCTAAATATGTATCATCCTTGTCTTATGCATGTCCCTGTATCTGACTGTTTGGAGATGCCCCCAACATTGTTCTGGTGTTGCCTGAACTCCAGACATGCTGTGTTTGGCTCAATAGCATACACGAGTCTCCTATCTTCCCATCCATTCCTTGTTGATCAAAATACAAATACTCTGCTTTAGCCAAAGAAACAGTTTCTGTTAGCACCTTAGAGTAAGTGTCATGTGGTGGTGACCTCAGTGGTATTTTCTGTTGCTTTAAAGGGGCCAAAGTAATGCTCTGACTCTTTAAACATTTTTGAACCCTTCAGAGTTCTTAGCAGATGAATCTGGTCTCTTGCCTCTCTTTAAGGCTGTGCAAATACCATATGCCAACTGCAACACTGAGGACTGTCATGGGTCCGCTCTGGTTTTTAGGGCTCAGATCACTGGCCTCCTGTCAAAGGTCCAGTTCAGTGGTGTCACAATACCGTCAGTGACAGATGTCTGAAACGTTCTGGCTTTGACCTATTTTCCAATGCATAATTGACTTTCTAATTTAGGTCACAGAGCTAGTAGTAGAAAACTTAATCTTTGCTAGCTGCTTATTCTGTAATACTAGGACAGAGAAGGTTCTAATTGAAGAAGAATCTCTTGCAATGCTATGTTCTCTCTGGCTGTTTCCAGAAATCTATTCAAAGAAAATTTCTTTAGAGTCCTCTCACCTTTGCACCTGAAGGTTCTGGCTATACAGGCACTGCTAAATCAACAGACTGCTTTAAACAGGACTCTTTCAAGCAGAGGCAAGATATTAATAAATACCAGTCTTGACTTTTCTTGCACTGGTGACAGTTTACTACCGATTTTGAAGATGCATCAGACAATATGCAACATGTTCTCTTCATCTCTCTTCATCCATGTCCATTCATTCAAGATGGATAACTGTGTTTTGTTCCAACTTTCCGTACAGTTAGAACTGTACTGCTCTTCTGTCTGTATCTGCTATGCTGTACTAAATTATGTCTAGTACATGTCCCATTCTCATGGGAGTCTAAGCAAAAGGCAACATTCTTTTTTTCTTGGGGGAAGCTGTCCTGGACCAGCTGGAGAGGAAGAATTATTGTCAGCAGCTGTTTTCTAGCACTAAAAAAGAAAGAGGAATTGTGTCTCATTTGGGTTTGCAGGAGGTAAGCATATTCATGCACAAATTCAGTTTGGTGATTTTAGTCAAAATGATCTTGACTTTCCAGGCAGATATATTTTTAACCTCCAGCATACCTATTTCTAAATTTCAGCAAGGACATACTTGTTAAGAATACTTGCACTTAATGGTAGGTACAGGCTGCTTGTGGGTCATATTTGTCTGCCTTTGATGACGTGTTAACAGGTATTCAACTTGTTCACTCTCCTGATGACCTACAAGAAGTTGAAATTTGTTTCTCAATATCAGAGCTACTACTTCTGGTCAGATCTTACTTCTTTCAGAATATTATAACTTTGCTGAATTTCTATTAAATGCTCCTTGTAGGTGAAGACTGTGCTGGTTAGACAGTAAAAAGCATTTCCCTGGATGTATACCTGGATGCACTGGGTTTTCTGCCTAGTATTCATGCAGACTAGTTCCTCTCATCTTCATGCATCTGTTTTGTTTTATGGTCACTGCATCAGGGGAATTAATGTGTACTTGCAGGAGTCTTAGCCCATAACTTTTTCTTGGAGTGTTCCTCATTTTTCTTCAGTCTGTAGGCTGTTCATGGTTTGTGCAAGGCAAAAGAGCCTTACAGGCATCAGCTGAGTTACAGATGTAAGGTAATTAGGTGTTGCCACGTAAACAAAATGATATTCCTGGAAAGGACAGGGAAGGAAAGAAACAAAAAGAAACAATGTGTCAGATTAGTGCTTAAAATACATATTATTTATGGTCTTGCTACTTAATTACTTGGGTCTCTGTATTTCTAACTTGGATCTTCTATTTTGGCTTTCTTTTGCTCCGCACTCATTTATTCATAATTAATGCCCAAAGAGACACTCGCTTTGCCCATGAGTGTTTTAATTTCCATTGTTTTTAAACACTGCAGGGGAAAGGATATTTTCTTCAGTGCATATGCAAGAGCTATTGATCTATCCAACTGTAAAACCAGGGAGTGGAAACTGTAACAATACATTAAAAAAAATAGAAAAAAATGTATCACAAAAGAGATCAACTAGAGACAGAAAATCATTCACCCTTAATAACAGCACTCTATGGTTGCAGTTGTAGAGGTGCTTTCTTGTGTAAGCGGCAGCATTATCAGTGGAGTTAATGTGCCTTCCTCATGGAAAGTTAAGTTTTAATTGACCATGCGGAGAAAAACACGCCTTGACCACCTCTCTCAACTGCCATCATGGATATATCTACATCATGGATCTAAGCTGATTTGTCCAGTTCAGTCAAATAGTTCTGTGATCCAAGAAGAAACCAAGGCTCACATCAGCTGGCTGCAATGCAAGCTTGTACATAAGAGAAAGGTTGGTAACACTTAGTATTTACATAGAAATGATTCTTAGTAAAAAAGAATTGCAAATTTTAAGTTGCTCATTGTCTTGGTCTAAATTGCCTACAAATATTGGCAATTACCTTCAATTGTACTTTTGCAGAATGTCCTATTTGTTTATTCAGTTGAAGTAATGTAGTGCTTCTGTTTGCATACATTTTTGTCGTTGATGTTACTTTTAAGAACTGTGTAAGAAAGCGTAGTGGACAAGGAGGTGGGCAAAGAGTGTATATGAGGAGACCTGCATTTCACATAGATGTTCTCGCTAATACCTCTGCATGGAGAAACAACCACTCAATTCTTTTTACCCCTTTCACAATTTATGTGATTTGAATAGAATTTAAGCAGCTTTGGGCCAGGATGATTTCTTATGTAGTTGTACAGTACCTAAAATACTGGAACCCAAACTTGTTCAGATTTACAGCTGCTATTTAAAAATCACATTTATTATTAATTTTTATGGTTGTTGTTTTTAATAATAATGCAGTAACATCTTTTGCTGAACTATTGTACTCTTTGTAAGCATTTTATTTTCCTATATTTAATTAGATTATTGAAAGCATGTGTAGTCATTAGTGTGGCCAAAAAAAAAAGCCTTTACAAAAATAGAATAATACAGATTGGGTCGATGTTTCTCACTCAAATTCTAGATGACTTACCCTTTTTTTAGCCATTAACTCACAACAGGAGAATACAGGCTCCTGTAATTCATGTCAGACCCTTTTTGTCTGATCTGCAAGGTCCTTGGAGCATGAATTGTATCTTACTTGATTATAAAATGGCAAGCATTATTGCTTGATTAATAGTAGGATACTATTTACAACATGTACAACAGCCTCTTTCTCCTTCAGAGTAGAAAGGCTAGTGAAAATGATCTGGTTTTGGTTTTGAATGATTTAAAAGAGAAGAATATAAACACATAATTTTACTATTAGAAAGGTTGAAGTCCTGGCCAAGAGTATGAGTTGCAAACAAATTAGGTCTAGAATTGTCTTACAGAGTTAAACCTTTATTGCTAAAAGTTAATCTTCATTGTTGATCTCCATATGGAAGAGCTAGGTTTTGGGCCAGGCATGCCTTGATTCAATTCCTGTCTTATGTAAAGCTGCTTTGCTTTTACAGAGTACTTTCTGTAGGCAGTTAATCAGTATCTTCTGGAAAGCTTCAGCATAGGCTGTGGTCATAGTTGCACAATTATTGAGGTTGCCAAATAATCACATGCATTGATTTTGTTTGTGGAAACTTCCCATGAAGATTTGTTAAAAACAAAGCCAAACAACCCCCCTCCCACATACAGATAAAACCCCACAAACCAATCACTGCGGGGGGGGGGGGGGGCGGGGAGGTGGGTGAGTGTGTTGCAGTACCAAAAACCCACAAAAAACCTCCAAATCCCAGATGAGTATAAGTGAGCAGCTTGTAAATCACTGGAAGACTGACAGCTAACTTACCCTAACAGAATTATCATGCTGTAGTTAGCTTTTCTAGTGTAGAGGGAAAAGAGAAGATACTTGCCTGGTGTCCGAAGCATACTAAGACTTACCTGGTGCTGGAGGTAACTAAGATCTGTAAGGTTCCAGTTCCTCTGGTATTGGCACCTATAGTGCCCCGAATCACTTCAGAGGTAACTAGTACAAAAGGTTCCAGTCATGCCTGCATAACCCTTGTTCCCTGACAGCAGGGGACGCAACAGACATGTTTCAGCTTAGATGTTTCTTTCAGAATTTCTTGAAGAAGCTACCCAACTAAACAACTGTCTAGGAAATTTCTTCTCAGCATTTGAGTTGTGCTTGAGGCTGGGTTATAGAAATGTTCATCTCATCTTTGGACCTCTTGTAGCTGAGGCTAAAGCTATATGCTTCCCAGCAGAAAGCAGACCTGTGCTTCATGCTTAGGGGAGGTGTCTCTGGCTATAGTAGAGGCAGAGGAATCCTGGGCAGAAACTTACAACTAGGAGCAGCAATTTCAAGAGAAAAAGGAGGCAGCTGTGCCTGAGACAGTTTAGAAGAAGAAAACTTTGAGCTGAACAGAGAGGTGTAGACTTCCTGTCAAGAATACTTTACTTTCAAACAACTCGTAGATCCTGACATAAGTTCTGTTATGTCGATTATCTGGAAAAGCTTCCCTAGACAAACCTACAAGCTCACAGATGATATCATAATCAGTGAATCAGAGCTACATTAGATGCAGTCTAGTGAATGTATCTCCCTAGACTTAAGGGCTTATCCTAATATTTAGTATCCCTCCCCTGCCTTCCAATTCGATTTAGTTTAACACCTGATTGTAATTTTCTTTGCTGTGAACTCACTGGTCAACTGTCTTATGCTGTTAATTGCTACAAATGCAAAATCACTTCTATTAATAGTTAGGAGTATGCATTTTTATTATTTCTTTTCAAGAATTAGTAAATGTGATACGACTAAAACGAGCTATTGTTACAACTGTTGGGGTATGAAAGAAAAGGTACAGCAAGGCTGGTTATTCCATAGCCAATACATTTCTTTTTCTCAAAGCAGAAATCCTTCAGATTTGCATCTATCTGCTGGGGATGACAATTTTGATCAACATGTGGAATATTGTGATGGGTTGACCCTGGCCGAACAGCAGGTGCCCACCAAAGCCGTTCTAGCACTCGCCCATCCTCAGCTGGACAGGGGAGAGAAAATATAACAAAAGGCTTGCGGGTTGAGATAAGGACAGGAGGGAGATCATTCACTATTACCGTCACGGGCAAAACAGACTCAATTTGGGAAAATTAACTCAATTTATTACAAATTAACCAGAGCAAGGTAATGAGAAATAAAATGAAATCTCAGAACACCTTCCCACCACTCCTCCCTTCTTCCCGGGCACAACCACACTCCCGGATTTCACCACCAAGCCCCCCAGCGGCACAGGGGGACAGGGATGGGGTTTATGGTCATCACACGCTATTTTCTGCCGCTTCACCTCCTCAGGACGAGGGCTGATCACACTCTTCCCCTGCTCCAGCGTGGGGTCCCACCCACGGGAGACAGTCCTCCACGAACTCCTCCAACGTGGGCCATTCCCACGGGCTGCAGTTCTTCACGAACTGCTCCAGCGTGGGTCCATTCAGGAGCAGTCCTTCAGGAGCACACTGCTCCAGCGCGGGTCTCCCACGGGGTCACAAGTCCTGCCAGAAAACCTGCTCCGTGGGCTCCTCTCTCCACAGATCCGCAGGTCCTGCCAAGAGCCTGCTCCAGCGTGGGGTTCCCACGGGGTCACAGCCTCCTTCGGGAACCCACCTGCTCCGGCGTGGGGTCCTCCACGCGCTACAGGTGGAGATCTGCTCCACCGTGGACCTCCCTGGACTGCAGGGGGACAGCCTGCCTCACCAGGGTCTTCACCACGGGCTGCAGGGGAATCTCTGCTCTGGCACCTGGAGCATCTCCTCCCCCTCCTTCTTCACTGACCTTGGTGTCCGCAGGCTTGTTTCTCTTACATGTTCTCACTCCTCTCTCCAGCGGCTGTTTTTCTCCCCATCCCAACTTTTTTTTCCTTCTTAAAAATGTTATCACAGAGGCGTTACCACTATCACTGATTGGCTCGGCCTTGGCCGGCGGCGGGTCCGTCTCAGAGCCGGCTGGTATGGGCTCGCTCTCTCTCGAACACAGGGGAAGCTTCCAGCAGCTTCTTACAGAAGCCACCCCTGTAACCCCCCCCTGCTACCAAAACCTTGCCAAACAAAACCAATACTTTCTTGTAAATGCTCCAAGTAGCTCATAGGTTATACATTGAACAAAAAAAACCCCCTAACTAACAAAATTCAACACTGTAAGCAGGATTCAACTGCAGTTTTTCTTTTGAGGGGGCAGCGGAAAGAGGTTAGAGGAAGACACGCACTGGTTAAGCTTCTTCCCTTTCATGTGAAGCTTGAGAGGCAGAGTGCCGTAGCTCGTGGTAGTAAATATGGTAAATCCACACTTAATCTTTGGAACTATGTTTAGAAACTTGTTACTTGGCAATTTTTAAAATTTTTTTGTAACAAAAGCAGTCATTAACAGTAATTTGACAACTCAGTTGCTACTATATAACTTCATATTAACCTGTGAAGTTGAGAGATGTAAAAGGGAATGCTCTTGTCACTTTAGTTAGAGGAATTACAGCCACAATTAGTGTCAAGTGGAAAAGAATTATTTTGAAAGCAAGTTGGAGTTGCACAGAATAACCATTGAAAAAAATTATCTTAGAGAACAGTCACGTAGAGCATGAAAAGAATAAGCTAAAAATCCAGCTGAGAGAATCAAGGGAGGACAATTCTAAATTCAAAAGAAAAGTAAGCTTCTTATTTAAAAGGTATCAGTAGATACCTAGTGATTTCTGTCAGATTACAAGACTTCTTTACCTACTGTCTACTTCACAGGAGTTACTTTTGATTCACACAGTTTTACCTGAGAGAAAGAGAGCATCAAGCTTCTGTATTCACTATTGCCAGCTCATTCGATCCTGGTTCTTGTTTTACCCAGTGCTTTCCCTAAACCTCACCTGCAAGAATAATAAAAACTAACACTCTCTGGTGGTGGGGTTGTTTTTTGGTTGGTTGGTTGGTTGGTTTGGTTGTGGGTTTTTTGGTTGGTTGTTTGGTGTTTTTAAGTGTTTAGTCCTTGTGGTTGCAGTGAAAAGTTTGAATGTCTCAAGTCATACAAAACTGGGAAAGCAAATAAAAACAAACCAGTATTTACTATGTGCCTCTATTTCTAATTTGAACTTTCTGGATTTAGGTTTTGATGGACCCATCTCATGTTTTTGAATGGTTAGGATTGAAAATGAGAGAGGAGGAGGGACATCATAACACATACAGGGTGATGCATGGAGAAGTATGCATGGATTTCTTTCTCTTTATGGTGATTCTGAATTGTGTAATAATTGTCTCCCTTGGCCTCAAGGAGAACACTCTCAAAGATACAGGGCTGCAGCAGCTGAAGAGGCTGTAGAGAAAGCAAGCTGGGGGGGTAAAGTGAGGCTGGAAGGCAGAAACACTTACTTGAATAGGGGAAAGAATGCGGGCTATAGATGTGGAAATACAGTGTTTTGGAGAAACTCCTGCAGTCTGCAGAAGAAGAAAAATCAAGAAGGATAAACAAAAAGACAAAATAAATCTGTATATAAGAATGATGATTTGATAAAATGAGCATTTGAAAGGAGATATTTAAAAATATTAATTTTAGAGACCTTGTGAGACATTATGGTCAAGATTTTCTTTATGTGTAGTGCTATTTTTATTTTTCTCATGTAGAAGTATGTATTTCCTGCATCATGTCTCTTTTTTCTTACAGGTCACATATCCAAATTTAAAATGGTAATTAAATGAGTTACTCTAAGTGCTGTATAGAGAAAATTCCCATGTTGATTTCTAAGTTTCTTTTCCAAAGACAAGTAATCTAAGACTGTGACCAGAAAAAAAAGAAATTTAGGGTTGGATCAATCAGATTTCTAAATTTTCTTCTACCAACAAAAGTGAGACAAGATTCAGTGACTAAAAGTTGAAGATAACTTCATTTAAACAGGAAATAAGGTATATATATTTAATAATGAAAGTAATTGAAAATTGATGGAGATTGCCAAAGTATGAAAGTCTCAGTGTTGCTAGCTACTCCCCAGAGTGGGGCTTAGATTTTTCAGGGCACAAACTTTAAAACAAATGATAACTTCTGTATATTAGGCAAATGGACCAACTCGAACAATCTGAACTTCTAGCGGTTCTAGAAATCTAGGCATTTGTATTTCTAGAACACTGCTAGGAACAGGAGGTTCAGCTGATTCCACCAGTAGTTTGAAACTGGGTTTTGATGTATATTCTTCCCCATTATGTTCTCACATTTTATTTTGTCCTATGGAAACACAATAAATGCATTTTTAAAAACTTAGTCTTGATGAACCAAGAGGGACCAATTGCTGCTAATGCTTTTCAGGGACAGTTGTGGTCTGCCTTCAGCAGGTGCCAGAACGTGGATGTACCTAATCATGGCAGAGCACGGGGACACCACACAACTTCTGTACAGTGCAGTTAGGTCTTAATATGGGATTATGGCAAACTTTATTTCAGTGTTATATGGCCAGGTGATTCAGATGAATTTCATTTATCTTCAGACATCTAAAAATTAGCAGTCTAGACGCCTTGTACAGGCCTTTGGAGGCCCATGGACTGGCATCCCCAGAGGGCAAATCCTCCTATCCTAAGATAATTATCTAAGGTAGGTGGAATGAATCACTTTGAGGAACCTGTTTCTGTTTGTTGCCTAAGGAGTGTATAGATGTCTAGACGCTCAACATTTGGGTAGTTAAATTTAAGTAAGAGGAATCCCACCCAGCACAACAGTAGCTCAGACATTATCTTTGTTATTTGTTTGAATTGGTTTCCAATTTTAGATGCAATTTACCCCTCTCCTTCGCCCCAAGAACAATCTGGTAGGATTAAGTTTATGTGAGCCTGTATCACACTCTCAAACTTAAAGGGAGATTTCCAAGAACAGGCTTGTATTGCAGCTGGTGACCGTCTACCAGTTCCCTTCATATTTAGGCTTTTATGAGATTTTTTTTTTTTGTTACATTTAGGATTTTTTTCCAAATTGTATTTTAGGTCTGCTCTTTCAGCAAATGTCAACAGCAAGCTCTTTCTCAGTGCCAGCTAAAATTAAGAAACGGGTTTTGTGCCTCTGCGAAAGTATCTAGCAAATTAGCATTTGAAAAAATCAAGATGGAACTCTCAGAAGTTTTGTGGTAAGTACACATAGACAGTACAACGTGTAACTTAACTTACCCAAATTTATAGCATTGCAGGGAGTGGGGGACTCTGAGTATATGTACTGGTATCACAGAGGTCTCAGGTAGACATATGTTAAGATTTAGCTGTTTTAGTCCATGCACTAAGTTCTATAGAAAGCCTATGCTTATTCTAGTGTTTTCATGACGGTAGTGTCTTCTCAGCTGCTGGTTATGTATTTTACTGCACAGAGAGGTGGACTACCAGTATTCAACTAAAATCTTTTTTATTAATGTTCCTTACTTACACATGAAATCCAAAGCTCATATGATGTCAGAAATAACAATATTACCTGAATTTATATTGTTTGACCAAGGAGCAGTCTGTTTATCAAAGCAAGAAGGAAAGGAAGTGTTTGAATCAATGAAATTTAGGAGAGTATGTAAAATACTAAATGATTTGCATGTTGGCCCACTTCCTGAACTGAGTTCTTTTTGAGTCCTTCAGAATGGTTACTATGGACTTTGCACTGGCAAGAATTCAGCAAGGAGAGCTGATTGATAGAATAACATATTCTTTAAGATGGCTTATACTAGCAATGTATTTTATCAGAGATATTCCAGCCACTGGACTGCTAAAATCAATATACTCCTACCGATTTCAGTGGGCTGCCACAGGTTTAACCTATTGAAGATATGTGCCAAAATGCAGCTAAAGGTGGTTTTTTTCGGCTTTTATTGCATTATGATCCATACCAACATTGTAAATATACTGAGCCATTTATCAAATTGAGTTTATGAATGGCCTTTCATCATATCCAAATAATTCATGGTCTTGAAAGTTAAGAGTTGGTACTGTCATTACATCAATTCTCTAGCTGGAAAACTATGGGAAATTGCAGGTCACCATGGAAATGTTCACCGGAGCAGGACACGAAAACCAATGTATTGATCTAGTGAGTAATCAGTTATCTCCATATTGCTCAAAGTAGTGCAGTACACCTACCCTAGCTCTCATTACTTTGTCATGCTTGGCACTTCCTCCAAGGCTGGCTAGGGCTCTAAAACAGCTTGCTTTGTTTGAAAATTGAGAGTCTTGCACTTCTCAGATTGGCTCACTGCGCTACATGTTTTGAGAATATTTAAGGTTAAAGTCTCAGCTGTACCCAAGTACAGTTCCTGTTATTTTCTTGTGTCAATACTGGGAAGGGGGATTAGTATTATTGCTTCTACTGTTAATCAGAATCTGAGACACTAAACTCAGCAAGTAATGTAAGCTTAGCTTAAAATAACTTAATAGCATTTGTGTAAGAGGAACAAAAGAAATACAAATAAATGGGGATATATCTCTCACATATGTATATAATGTACATATAGAAAATACATATATATATGTGTGTGTATATACTTACAGAAGAAAACAAGGCCTTAAATGCTTCCCCTGCTTTACACATCTGGATCGGAAGGAATGCAGAGATGGCCCAATGCGCATGCTTGGCACTTTATGCATTACTTTGCTGGGGAGAGCAACTGTTTTCTAAAGGAGCAGCTGTGAACTGATTCTCCAAACTTCTTTGTATGATGTCACCTTATCGCTGAATCATAAGGGCAGTATAGTATCACAGGAATCTGCCAAATTCCTTTCCTCAGAATGTAAATTCCCAACACAAAAGTGTACTAGACTTTGGCTTTATAGTTTGACTAATGTATAGGAAAAATGTTAAGAGACCACTTCCAATTAAATATCTTTTCAAGTAGCTGATCATACCTTGGGTCCTAGAACTGATGCAGATCAGTACTTGCCCTGGCTAACAGCAGAAACGAAGCAAGGCTCTAGCACCATGCACTCTAACTTTGGTGTAATTTAATATTATTTTGAATATTTAATTCAAAGCTGCAAGGTTCTTCTCTGAAAAAGGCCAGTCATTCAGTATTCTAAAGTGATTAAGTCTTCAATTGTCTATGAAGTCTGAAAGAATATGCAATCATTCCTTAAACGGTTAAACAAAATCACCTTAGAAATACAAATCAAACTTTCACCTGTATTTCAATTTTAATTAACATTCTAGCTAACTTACCCTTCATTTCTCAAATTTCACTTCATCCCACCAAAAAGAAAAACATCTATTTTGTAACAGAACAAATTCTATAAACTCTTCATCCTCCACATACTTTATCAAACCAGTTAAAGATCCCTTTGCCTTTTACAATCTTAAGTGTTTTGCATAGCTTCTTAGATAATAAAATTATAGGAATACTTCACAAATCAGAGAGCCTTCGGGCACTCTCACTGCTAACATAAACAAAAATTAGCTGTAAGATTTACATTGCTATTAACTTCAAAATATTTGAAAATAAAACCCCCACTCAGATGGTTGCTTTCCTCACTCCAGCCATGTATTTATGCCAAGTTAACTCTGTTGTCATGGCTGCTTAGTAAACTCATTAAAAATAACATTTCACTAGGCTCCAACTACCAGCTGTATGGAATCTGTTAGAGGAATGGATGTGGGCTCCACAAAATGAATCCAGATGAGCCTGTATCACTTCAACATCACCACATTAAAAGCCACACCATTCAAGGACTTCTTTCTACCCAAGAATCTTACTCAGTCCCTGAACCTAGGAGGTAAAGGCCTGATTTTGTTCCAGAGACTTCTCGGTCATTTAGAAGTGAAGCTTATTCTGCACTACCTGGATAAGAGTGGATCCAGGGAAATACAGTAACTGGTTTGTATCTTAGTAGAGAGCAAAGTTTTAATGCAGCTATTTTTGAAGCAATAGCAAGCTTTGTTTGTAGGTCTTGTCTTGGTTGTGCTAGAAGCAGTGCATAAGAACTCTGCAGGTATCTCAAAGCCATATTGATAGAGTCTTTTTTAAATTACTAATCCTGTTAAACCTTAATATTTTCAACTATGTATGTGCTGTACAATTCTTTTTTTTTTCTTTCCTGTTACAGTGAGCAGCTTAAATCTCAGCTGCATAGTTATTTCTATTTTGAAGATACAACATATGAGTAACTATACCAAGTTATAGATGTGCCTATAAGCATACTTTGCCCCCCTAAACTGAGACCTTATCTGCCTGTACAGGCAAGACAACTGCTGAATACTTCTGGGCTCTGGCCAACATAATTCAAGATAAAAAGCAGCAATTATAAAGTTGGAAGATACGGCAACTTTTATGAGGTGAAAGGAAAAAGCAGCTTCGCCAAAGTGCATTTGATCATTGAGTACTCTATGTGACATCCTGACACATTCTGCCACTAGTCTCACATTCCCATTACTATTTTCCATATTCGTTCAAATCATAATTGTATGATGTCACTGGCTTCAAAGCTGGTTTGTATTCAATGCAACTAGTTACTTAAGCAACTCTTCAAAATTAACATATTGGTCTCACACAGTGAGAATATTAAAAAAATACTTGAGCCCAGACTCTGTTTTAACCACAGCATACACTCACTCCTCAGCAATTCTGTTATTATTTCAACCTAACATGGCATACATCACCACCCTCCTTTTCCTCTATAGCCTGCCCCCTCCTTCCAGGAGGGTGCAAAGCATTTATTGCTGCTTTATTCTCTCCCAAACACACCCCATTTATCACCCTTGCTTCCCTAGTTCGGCACAGTACCCACCCCTTCAGCTGTTAACACTGGCCAGACAAAGCATCCCTTGCAAGGAACTCTGTTAACAACCCTGCGTTATTTCCCCACCCTAAAGGGTGTGAAGTGGAATGGGGGCATACGCAGGGAATTGCAGGAGTTGCACTGTTATTCATCGACATATCAACCTCCTCATGATTTATTCTAGGTTAGGGGAATACTTGTGACATTGCTGCTGCCACATACTCTAAACCCTCTGCACACAAGATGAGAGCATGCCCATATAGTTGTTTGCCACTGTTAAGGCTTTAGCTGAGCAGCATTTAAGTAAGCACAGCAGCAAGCAACAGTTCATAAATGTAGGTTTCTCCAGGTACATGCAAGAGTAAGCTCTCCCCTTCACTTTACTGCACCAGCTACCTGGTAAATGATTTGAGAATAAGCATGAACTGGCAATAAACCCATTCTTTGTCAGTCACTGCAGCTGCTAGCCTGGATTGCAACATAAACTATGATAATTCATGTTTCAGATACATTCTAAAAATTTACAGTAACTATTCTTCAAGACTGTGCTGGAATTAGCTAATTGGTTGGATTTATTCACTGCTCTGGAAAAAAAGACCTTGAAATCCAAACCACATTCAGGTGGAACCTTCCATCTGCTAAAAAAGCAGGTCAGTGAAGTCACACTCATAAAAATGTTGTCCTGTACCCAATCTCCTCCCCCCAGCCCCCTAAGGTTTCTTCCTGCAATCTTCCCCAAGACAAAAAATGATGCCTGTGCAGAGTTATGAAGATGTTTTGACTTCTGGAAACTTATCAGAACACTTCCCTGATCTATCCAAATTTAATGTAACTAAGCACCAGGGACAGCTGCAGCTTGAGAAAGAAATCTAGTCTTCTACTAGTATAAGCAGTGATAATAAACAGCAGTCCAACTATTACACTTAGAATTTCTTGGAAAAGGTGAGGATTCATGATCACTGGTCATCTTCAATAACAAGCCTGTAACTTCTATTGTAGGAACCTTTAAATCTGATATGGACTGACTCCTTTAAATGGACATGCTTTCCAACACTTCACTCCCAAGTACACCAGGCAACTTTGACACATGGAAGTGAAGCTTCCTTAATGGTTACCACAACCTAGTCATGTCAGAAGGTAAGCTTCATAACTGGTATGAAACATCTTATATATGCATTTTTTTCCCCAATCCTCCTGTAAGTATGGTTATGTTATACCTAACAAATTAATACTAATAAAAGCCATTATCATTCATCAGTTATATTGGTTTAATTTTGACTGTGACTTTACTATTTGAGTATGCTCTATTTACATTTGAAGTACAATGCAACTCATAGTTAGAAGCCACATGAAAATCAGACCAACTGAACACCCACCCCTTTTTGCAGATTGACTTAAGTCACGAGCACTGCAATAGAGCACTAGAAACTGTAGTCAAAGATCAGGTCAAGATCCTCCCTTTCCTATCTATGGAAATACCATTTTGATGTAGACATTGCAGTTCTAAGAGCCATTTTTATATCTGTTTCAAACAAGATCTGTTCACACTAACTGCATGTAAATTTTGCAAGTGACTCATCATGGAGAATAATTCTACAGTTCAGTAGTATTTTCTACTGCATAGGTTCTAGCCCACATTTTTGGTCATTCTTCTATCCTACAGGAGTTTTCTCTAAGAGCTCCTAACTCAGCACCTAGTTACAAACAAGCCAAGTAGCAAAGCCTCCATGCACAAGTACATAAGATCATGGTAATTGCATTTAGACTGGGCAAGAATACAAGGCTTAATTATGCTCTTCAAACCATCTACACCTGCTAGCTTAACCCTCTCCAAAACTTCAGAAAAGGTTAGCTGCAGGTTCTGGTTCTATTCTCCTGAAGTTTTGACTAGGAATCATTTTACTTGCACCTCCTTCTACTATTGCCTTTTTAACCTCACATCTGCAGGAAGTTTAGTTGGAGCTATTGGTTAGGACTGTTCTTTCATGGAAGTGTAGTTCCTCCCCATCTTCAGTATGAGAATGAAGTGCATTGTTTATCTGGTGACCTGTAACTGGAGTATACAATAAGTAGTATTCTGGTGGCATGCACCACTAAACTGATCAGCTGTAACAGCAAAGTTTAATCCCGTTATTGAAACAATGCTAAATTTCACTACACTGCCTCTTACTACACTCAAAGTAAAACCGCAATTCTGAAACAGAAGAATTGGGAATTAAGAGTAAATGAACCTTGAAACTATACTCATGTTCTTCTACCCCAATCAAACATATTGAACTGCAGAACCTTAGTGAGTATAAAGGACATCCACTTGAGAAGCATCTTTGTCTACCCAAGAATGGACATGAAGTGAAGGGTAAAGCCCATAGCCCCTGTAGATCTAACATCAACTGTATTACTCTACAGCTAGGAAATACTTTCATAAATTGATGATAGCTCTGTATCATGACTGGGAGGAACAATATACCATTAAGAACTTTTTTGGAGACCCCATGATGTCACTGCTCGCCATTGTTACACAGACATTGCAGCTACATCAAAAGCAGCCAGCTCCCAACCTCAAGTCACCTAAGGAAAGGAAAGCACAAACTACACTTAATTGAACTAGTCCACAGAAATACCCTACTCTCCCATTTACTGCTAGATATACATTTCTGAAACAGAGATGGTTGTTTCAGTATCATGAAATTGTTAGCAATTCAAGAAGTTAAAATATCAAATGTTACTTGGTTTACATAATCACTGCACCTTGATTTACTGACCTACACATTGTACAGCAAGTTACTGAGCCATGTGAAGAAACTCCCTGAAGCAAATCTAACAAGTATACAAGAGGCCACTACTTTAACAGTAGGTTAGGAAGCCTGCCTTTCACAGCAGATTGCCAGCAAGAACCAGAGAACCAGACCCACTACCCCAGTCACAGCACTTCAAAGCACATAAATGCAAACTATCCCTCTCCTCAAAGCAAACCCTTTTATCATCTCTAGTTTTCTCATGCTCCACTTTTTCATTTCCCACAATGCAGAAGACAGTATGCAGTCTAAAGCACTTCCATCACTGGCAAAACCAAGTTTTAGTTAAGGAGACACTACTGTTTTGCCATTACGAATACATCACTTTCCAACTGCCAGTGAGGAAAAAAAATTCCACTAGGGACAAGGTTCTAGGAAGTTAAGAATTTTGAGTATTTAATAGATGACATTTCAAGCCTGTACAATGCAACATCATTAAACTCTTTCTGTGTTTGGGTTTCTTTGCCAATTTGAGAAACAAGCAGCTAATAACCAGTGCTGCTTAATTAAAATGCATGCATGTGACCCTGGGGCAAGTTCAAAGCATTAGGAAGTTAAAAAGCACATACTCACTGCTAAAGCATGTACTGGACCACAAGGCAAACACCTACCATTTCCCCAAAATTTCTTAATTTTCCTCCTGTCACAGCAAGTATGTAGTGTCTAAACTTATCTGTGACCTTATTTAGAATTCATTTGCTTGTTAAGACAATTATGAGAATCTTAAGATGGTCCCAGTCGAAGTCAACTTCCACTGAGGTTTCCTTCCATAAGTAAACTAGTTGTCAAAGCTCTTCTACTGGGAGACATTCAGAAACAAGTCAAGTATCACAATGTTTATTGATAGATACAAGTATATAAAATCAGGGCATGAACATGTCTTGATAAATTAAGTAGACTTAATTTCAGTACTATAATAGAGGGACCAATTCAAATTTCTCACCATGTCATGTTTCACACCCACAAAAACCTCTTCCAAAGGGCATTAAACCATCTCTTCAGCTGATCAGTTTTTGTGCAAGTAAACTGTTTCTTTTTAAAAGACTTGTGCACTTGCCCAGGCTCAAGGATATTAAAACCTAGCACATAAAGCCCATTACTAGAGGTAGAAATACAGGCAATATACTATTACGGCAACAACCATCGATTACAGTTAAGGATTCTCTGTAACAACCAAATGGATAATCAAATATTGCAACAACTCAAGTATTACACTGAGCAAAGTGCATTTCTACAGTATTCAGTGTTGCTATTCAGTTTTCTAACTTAAAAACAGCCTATGATAACTGGCAGCAAAGAAGACCCTTGCAACAGACTGCTTCTGCTCGAGAACTTATGATGTAATTATTGCATGCTGCTAATACACTGTTATCTAAACATTAAAGATACTCTAAAATATTTTTATTGTAGACTATTAAGACATACTACAAAAACCTTTTGCAGAGGATATCCTATTGACATACTTCTGCTTTAAATATTGTGAAACATTACAGCGGAATGAATTTTCGCAGTGGTTAGGTCAAATGCAGTTACATCATAGCAACAGTATGTTTGCACAATTTAAGGCTTTGGCTGGTTCTTTAGTCAGCTTCTTCTTCAGATTCTTCTTCTTCAGCAGTTTCCAGCCAGGTTAGCCACTGGTTTACCTGCAGTTACATAAAACTGGTTTAAGGGAGCAGGAATTATTTCCCCACTATGTACTTCCACAGAATGCTGCTTCCCCCCCCACACTCATTTTAAGTATCTTTCAGCCACACTTTGCACTAAATGTAGGTCCCTAGTAAAGAAAAGATCAGTTCATCCTGCCTCACTTCTTCCTAGTGAAATACTCCATGAAGTTTCTAGACTTAACAAGTCTTGAACACAGTCTTGGAAGTGTTCTCTAACACTCCAGTGCAGCAGAGATCACAAAAGACAAGTGTCTAATGTCAGCAAATTTACCTGGAATAAAGCTTTGCCTTTCCCTGGAAACTCTTGAGTAATATCTTCTTTCCATGCCAAAAAGGCTTCTTCTTCAATGATCTCCATATCATAGAAATGAACAAAGAAGCGCAGTAACATGCCTACAAAAGTAAATTTAAGCTTCGTTAGCTTTATAAACTTCTGAACAGCTTGACTCTTAAGAAACATAGTGACAAGCCTGAAAGCCACACACAGACACAAGCAAGCAGACACAAGTTAAGTTTTGGCAAAGATCTTGATGCACATACCTTTTGGAAAGTTATTGTTGTAGCAGTGCACCTGGAGTGCATATAAAGCACTCACTTGCAGATCAACATGGTCATGGAGGAACTTCTGCATTACTGGCTTGAAGGAAAGAAGCAGTTGTTTTTCCTGCTCTAGCTGCTCTTTAGATGGAGCAGATGAAGAATCTGATTCGTCACTAGGTGGGTTTACTTCACTAGAAATATACTGCAAGAAACTGGACAAAAAAAAAAGCTAAGTTCTGTAAACTAAAATACAACAGCTGGATTTCATGGTCTAAACAGTTAAGATAAGTACTCCCGAGTTCAGTTTACTAGCTATTGCTAAAAATACCCTCCTGCTTTTATCAGCAGTTAAGTGCATGCACAGTGAATTAATATTGTGGTTGACCATGCACCACAAAAATCAGTTTTGCTTCCATTATGGCTCTGAAACATTTTAGAAAAAGAATACACAGGTCTAGACTTCTTCCCAAGGAAAGGCAACACTGGACACTCATGCAAACCTGGAGACTTGCTTTTCTTCTCAAATACAACATGTGTTTAAACACAGGGGATGTTTGCTCAGAACAATTTATCTCCCCATGTACTCTATCTTTTTCTGCACATACAAGGGGTCAGCCTTTACACAGTTAATGACTTACTGGTAGCTTAAGAAAACATGTGCCTGAACTACATCAAGATAGCATCTCACCTGGTCATCAATATATTCACAAATCCCTTATCTACATGAAGTTTGGGTGAAATGTTATCTTTAATCCACTTATAGATGGCTTGAGGGGATGGATCCGATTTTATTTGCTTTAGCAGTTCCTTCTCCAGTTTCAGAAGTGGGAACAAGAAGCTAAGCCCCTTCCCTTCTAAGATCTCCAGCATGCGGTCCTTGTTCTGGTCAATTTCTGACAAGTAAAGAAGAGAGACACACTTGAGTGCTGGTGCTAACCAAAAGCTATCATCAATTGTTCATAGGTCTAACCACCTCTTAAGAAACACCATTCTGATACAATCAACTGTCATGATTCTTAAGAATAACCTTGTATGTTATTTTACTTTGGTGAAAAAAACTAGAGGAAAAAACATTTTGCATACACTAATGAGGTGTCCTAGGAGCTATTTGCTAACTCTTACCTGGTAGCATTTTCTGCATATTCACTTTGCTTTGTTGGAACAATTCTGTTAGCCATTCACGATCTTGTAGCTTAGCTAACTGTTGAAGGCAAAGCAGGAAGAGAGGGAAATGGGTGCCGCTTTCCAGTGGTTGAGCCAGTTCGGAAATGCTCACCAGTTCTGAAATAATGGCACGGGCTGCAAACTGTGCTAAGTAGGATTTCACCAATGGGATGTCCACCTCCAGTTTTGGGCACTGGTCCAATACATTCAGGAAGGCCTAAGGAACAATGAACACACAAGTTGAAATTCTGAAATAATTTTGTTCCTGTGCGCAGTAATGCTCTAGCTACATAGGAACAACATGTTTCTTTTTCGCATTTAATCAGTTGCCAGGAGGTTCCCCCTTTCCAGTTCATGAATCCTGTACCTACACTTCTTCCTTTCATCACTTCTTATTCCCCTTAGAGGTTCATATTATTTTTACCTCCTCAGATCAATAGCATTTGAAAAATTTGCACACTGCCTTTACACAAGCTAACACCATCAACAGCCAAGCCTATTGGATTGCAGTACCTGCATGAAGTTGTCACTTGTGGCTATTCCCTCCTGCTTAAGCAAGCTGATCAAAGTACTTGCTTTCTCCTTGTCTTCATCTGATCTATCTAGGGATTGAATGATTACTTTGCTCAACATCTCAGGAATGAAGTGTTTTGGAGCTCTCATTTCTCTCACAGTATTGACAGCATCATTAGCATTTCCATTGTTCAGATACTCAGTCACAACGGCTTCCTAGAGGAAAAAAGTATAGTTAAACATTAATTTTTGAAGAACATAATCAAGGCTTCAAGAAGCACTACTACTACATACTTACAGTTTGTTTAAGTAGCTCTTCTTTAGAAGGAGGTGGTTTCTTGGTGGTCTTTGCAGGCTTTTCTTGTATAAGCGGTGGATTTGTTTTAAGACCAAGTTGAGGAGGCTGAAAAAGATACCAGAATTTGTTTCTTTGGAGTATATCTACCTACATTTACATCAAGTTTAAGAACACTCAATATGTACAACGGCAGATCAAAGTCAAATTAGGTTTTCATGCATTCTTATCTCCTGCTCTATGCCATGAGACTTCTCTCTCTCTTCCCACACTAGAAACTTGTCTAAGCTTTCCATGCATGAAGATTAAGTATAACCAACAATACACAGTAGTTTTCATATTTACCTGTCCCAAAGGTGGTGTCTGAGTGCGTGGTGGTTGAGCACTGGGAGGAATCATAGTTATCTGGGGCTGAAGCTTTGGCACTTGGTTTTTATTCATTAGAAAAGACTGAGCAGGTCTCAGGCTAATCTGTAAGCAGATAAGTCAGAAAAAACTCGAACTGTTTCAAGTATTCTGACCAAGAATACATAGCCATGGACTCACACCAACTGATCCCACTGAAGCATGACTTTTCCATTTCTACAATGTTAACACTCAAACACAGATTAAGCCACATTACTGAAGTTCCCCCAAAAGCACAACTTGATGAATCACAACCTGCTGCAAGTTACTGTATTTAGTTCCATTGGTATCAAGATCTGGAATCGCTCCTTTTAGATGCAGTATGTTAGAGACCCAAGAAGACATTTAGTGAGTTTGCTGATGTATTTTACAGCCAAGATAGATGTCTACCAATTGCTCAGAAATTAAGATACAAGTCTGGTTAACACTCAAAATAACAACGCAGTTCACTTTGCTTTTGACATTTTGTCTATTCGCCAGTTCTAAAAAAAATAAAAAAAATCTAAAAAATAGATTTAGCCTGGTCCAGCACTTCAGGGTTTCTAAAGTTCAGGATTTTCTGAAGTTTTAATTAAATGTATTTTTATCAATATGATGCATGGGAACTGATGTCAGAGTAGTGTTCTTGGGGAGGTGTGGGGCAAGGAAGGGACACCCCAAGAAATTGCCCTCATATCTCAGTCTTGCTCATAGGACGCTGGATACCCTAAGGAAAGTGAGGGGTAAGGTGAAAGAGGAAGGGACAAAGAAGGAGGAGGAGAAGGAGAAAGAGTTCCAGCATTAGTCCTCATAATAACGCGTCTTGCTATAATCATTGGGCAATATTTAGAATAGGCTTTAAGTAATGTAGGCATGTAATGTACCTCATCTGCATTAAGCTGTCCTTTCTTAGAAAACCGAGGTGGCATATCCTTCGACTGTCCTTGTTGCTGGGATAAGAGTCCCTGATTCTGGTTATGGTAGAGCTGGCTTTGCCCCTATTTCAGAAAGGGAGATATAGAGAAAGAAGTGCAGATGATGGAGTGGCGTACATCATATGGTAAGTAGTACCAGAGGGACCAGAGGAACAAAGATTCTATTTGCCAGGAAGGGAGAAAGAAGGAGCAGGGGTGGTGGGAGAGTAGCATCTATCCCTAAAAACAGGGCTATCTTTTAAATAAAACACACCATTCTGACCCACCAAAGCCACATGCACCTTTTCTTGCAGTAAAAAGTGTATTCCTTGCATCTCTTGCACAATTTAAAAAAATGATTTAGAATTTTTGCATCAGCTGAGCATCAGTTCTTATCAGAATCAAATCTGAGGAAGTCTTTCAACATAAGCAGACTATAATCCATAACATACGCATCTGTAGAAGAGCTTCTAAACAAGCTGAGGTCACCCTGTGAACAGCATCTTCCTTACCTGACTTTTCAGAAAAGATTTGCCTAGTTCTCCAAACTGGGATTGAGCAGAAGGCATGAGGTGACCCCCATGGCCATTGAAAAGTTGGTTTGAACGATGGCGTCCCATGGTGGGTGAAAATCTATCCTGAATAACCCCTGGACCAGTACCAATTCCGCTACCTGTATTAAGGAGACGAAAGACATTTTCAGTTCCTCAATACAGTACAACTGCAGTCACCCCATCAGCCTTGCAGTTTCAGTGTACCTGGCATTTGTCCAAACATATCAGCAAGCCCTCCGAGTGGGTCCCTGTCAAGTTTCATCCTGGGTGGCATAAAGGGTCCCTCCAGAAAGAAGTCACTTCTCATCCCTTGAGACATAGGAGCAGGAATAAAAACTCCCAGATCCTTTGAAACAGGAATTGTAATTTTGGTCAGTTGGGAATAATAACCTCTGATAAGGTTGAGTTTTTAGGCCTGAACTATAAAAGTCCATCTGATTTTAACCCTTAATCCCTTACTGTCGCACTCTGCTCTGAGAGCTATTCATTAGTGCGCAGCATGAGTTTTGTGACATATAGTAAGCAGCACAAGGATTCACTTTAACACTTAAGCAAAAGCCAAGTACAAGTCTTCGCATGCAACACTTACTTTTACTGCATCTTGACGGATTTGATTGATAGTCTTTGGTCCATTGTCAAGAAAAGCTTTGCGAGGAACCCAGTTGTGTTCTCTCAACTCCACAGTATCCTTAGAACATAATGAATTATCAGGAAAGGGTTCAAGACAACTTTGCAAGAAAAAGGATACAGTAAGCCATTTTACCATCATACCTGCAGCAGGAAACGAATCCTTGCTGGCAATTCCTTACTTGACATCAAGGAGCGCATACGGGCAAAGTACTGATCCATTAAGGACTGGGGGAACAGAAGCAATGTTACAAGTGAGGGCTAACTCTATCCATATCAAATATTTTCAGGAGAGGTGATCATATTCAAGGCATCCAAGATCAAAGTAATGGAACAGAATGCCCTTTCCTGCCATCTCAATCTCCTTGACAGCAGTAGAGCTTAAGGAAAGCTAACACATCAAGACATCTCATCTGAATCAAAGATCAAAACCTGCCAAAATTCTCATTACTATGACACTATTTCAAGTTTACATTCACAACTCAGAAGTCAAGGTCCAAAATACATCTGTCAGATCACCTAGTTGTGTTCAGATTAGAGTTCCTCACCACATCCTTTCAAGGCAGCATTTACGAAAACAACAGTCTCACTTCTGTGACTTGCTAATGACCCTAACTGCATTCTGGGAAGACATTTAAACCCATTTCAAAGATTGGCTCTTTTTGCTATCAAGAGATTTGATGCAGGAGCGATTGTTTGCACTCTTGCTCTCCGCAAGTCAGACCTCAGTTTTGTACTTATGAATAGAACATTGAATATACAAGGTTCGAGCAGTTGAAGTCTTAGCCGTAGTTTAACTAGTTTAATGACTGCAGTGGATATGCACATACCTTGGCTTTTGCATGGTCTAATCTAGGTCCCACTGTCCTCATTATCTGACAGAGGCACTCCAAATCCTCCCCCATATCTTTGAGTTGGACTCTCTTCTTCTTTTCCAAAAGCTGAAATTAGAGGTGAATTAGCTATTTCAACAAATTATAAATGACAATTAACATTAAGAGACAACTTTGTACACAGACACATGCAGAAACATTTCATCTTGTTCTGAAGACAAATGGACTTGAAAATTAGTTTAAGAGTTGCTAATTGAAGTACTTGCTACATAAAGTGTATGTACTCTGAAGTACCTGCGGTACTTCTGTCTAGGCCAAACTACACCTTCACTTGGAGACAATTCCCATGGATTTGAACAACGCCAATTTTACTTTTTAATCACACCAAGACTGTTTATTTCAAACAGTGGGGAGTAGATAATTGACAAGAAACCTTTTTGTGGTATTTTATGCTCCAAGATTCCCAAAGCTACATGAACATTTACATTTTTTTAGTTTAGAAGTCTTATTTTGCTCTTAGCCCCCAACCAGTCTGAATACTCACTGTTTTGATGCACTTATGAAGGATAGATTCATGAATAAGATCAAGCTTGCCAAGTTCTCCAATGAATTTGATGTTCCCCAGCATCTTGATCTTGGCAATGGCTCTCTGTTCCTCCTCCTCGGGGAGGAGGGGACCATCATGCTTATCATAGACTAGAAAACAAAGAAGCCTATTTAGCACAGCTGTGGAAAGAGAAGGTAAATAAAGTCTCTATTAAAGTGGTTTTAAAGCTTACTATCAACATTTCTGGTTCGGTTTTCAAATTCATCTTGAAGTTTAGATATTAGGAGGCGTCTGAATGTCTAAGAAGAGAGAACAAAGAAAAATAATTACGCTAGTCAGTGCAACTATATGTGCTAGTGAAATTTATCATTCCAGATTGAGGGATATACTCACTGTGCTTTGCTTCTGTCCTGGATGACTCTCTGCTGATGGGCCATCAAAGTTGGGTGCATCTTCTGCCAGTCGCAGACATAGTTGAGCATACAGTGAGCTATACTTGGGCTCTTCAAGGGCTTTGTCTACGATCTAAATAAATTTATTTTGAGTAAGGTAGCGTGTAGTAGAATGAAAAGTTATTAGTAAAGTGAGTTGCAAGACACACAATGGAATATTACCACTGTATGATCTAGAAAACCTTTTTTTGCCATTTCAAACATACAGAAATAATAGATTTTGTTTTAACACTAGTCTTACTGCTGAAGCAAGGGAAAAAAGCTACTCTATGCTACCAAAGTGCTTCTATAACCCTTAGCCAACAGACAGGACAAATTTGAAGTTTATCGTCAGAACACCGAAGTTAGTATTGCCAATCCAATCTCAGATTAAACAAAGTGACATGATAGTGAAACCAGTATATGAAGAGATCACCTGTGGTAGCATTTCCAAAACCATTAGGCTTGTTTGTCAAGAAAACAGGAAAAGGAAGAGGGGGGCCAGGAAAGTAAAGATTGCTAACTAGCATCTTAGACTATTAAAAAAAATCCCCAATAACCTTTAGTAATCCTTGAGACTTCTAAAACAGAAAGTTAAAGCATTAGGTCTACTTCCTCCTCAGTATATCCTTTTTACACAAAAAGCTGGAATGACATTTCTGTATGTTTGGATTATCAAACACCACATTAGCCATGCTACTTCTGTATCCCATCAAAAACAGACAACCTCTATTTTCAACATGCAAGAAAACTGTAGTTAAAAGAAATGCAGCCATCTTACCAGCAGTATGACCCCTTTTAGGATGAGCTTAGATTCTACACCCACATTGAGGAGCTCAAGGCATAGCTTGTCAAACTTTTCAGGAGTAAGCTTATTTAGTATGCTAAAGAGAAAAAAACAAAATATAAATCCAGATTACAAATATTGTAAACATGCTACAAGTAACTTAAGAAGTAAAGGTAAACTTGGATCTAAAGTCTTATTAAGCAAAAACTGAGAATTGCATTTTCCATTCAACTATTCTTCAGGTAGATCTTTAGAATGTAAAAAGTATTATTGAAAAGACTAATTCTCTCACGAGAATTATTTCTGAAGTGTTTGCTGCTGATGGCCTATCAGTTTCTGCCTCCTTCCCTCCCAAAGATATCCCCACCCTGGCTCCCCCCCACAACTTAAGACCCACATATCCTCCTTTCCTCCAACCCATTTATTAGATACATATTACTTAAGAAAACAGTAAGGAAAAAATCTCACAAAGAACTTACCCTCTTACTTTCCTGAAGATTGCATCATGTCGTTCTTTGTCGTTTGCGGAGTCGTCATCTCGTCTAGTGCTTCGTGAAGGAATCCATTTCTGAGCGTTTTGCCCTGGGGTTTTCCCCAGGAACTCGCTATAAAAATTTTAAGAACATGCTTGTTAAACAAACAATTTCAGGAACTGACCTTTTAACCATTCAGTATTACCTTACTCAAGCTAATTCTGTTACTAGCTTTGATAAGAGCAGACACTCACCCCTACCAACACTGCAATACCTGATGCACAGTAAAGTATTCACTCAACAGTAATAAGAATTAAAAAAAGACACAAGAAAACCCTCTGAACTTTAAATGAAATGCATGAGAAAGTCTGTGCACCTCGTATTATTACACACACTTTCAACAAATTATATGCTATCTTGCCACAGACTGGAAAACATTAATATGTCATGAACTCAGTAAGTATTCCTTGTACAACTTTAAAGATACTCTACTTTCAACTCAGTATTCACCATCAAGCATTCGCTGCCTTTGCTATCATGCCAAACTGAATAGCAAGATGACATACCTGTTGCTGGCAGTCTTGGGATAGTGCTGAGGTGCACCCCTACCACCTCCTCCGCCTGAAGAAGCACTGTTAAAAACAAGCACGTAATCTTGTTTAAGTTCCAAATCCCAATGCTTACAATTACACATCAGTTTTGGTATAAACATAAGACAAATTTAAGTTCTCCTCAAAGGACAGCTTCCACTGCCAAGTGTTCATCAAACAAACATAAAAAAAGCACTAGTACCTGAAACGAGAAGCACCCCCTTCTGCAATCGCACTCTCCACTTTGGCGGCTTGACAACGAAGAATCTTCAAAAGAATAAAATTAAATTGACGGGGTGGGGAAAAACAAAACCTAGAAAGACAAATCAAGCATTCATATTATAGTTGTTTTACTAGCAGCCATAGTATCTAACTTACAATAAAAGTACAAACATTTGTTAGAGAAGGGGAACCCTCAAACACTAAACTTCATAAAAGTAAGAAACTCTTACTTATGCAATACTGGGGATACTCATAGAAAGGCCAGTTTCATGATTATTGCCATGTTTTCCAACGGGGGCGAGGAAGGAGGCAAGTGAATCCCAGACTGAGAAAGTAAGAGCCACAAATTTACCCTGTCAACCCCCCTGCCCCAAAAGCACTTGCGAACCAAAGAAAACAACACAAAAAAGATGGGGTTTTTTATGATAATATAGCATAAGTAAATGAATCCTTTATTGGTATGCTTTACAAACTACAATTATGGCAAGACACAGTAGTCAAGTTTCAAAGCGAAGTACCAAATCACAAAATGCACTTAATACAGTAAAAGGGATGTATTCTACATCAAAGTCCAAACGGCCAATTAAGCTGCTAAATAATGAAAAAAATACCGCCTCTGTCCACCTCAAATTTTCGCTTGCAAAACAGCAGCAGAAAGCAGAATTTCACTGCACTGCTCACGTAGCAGAACGCAAATCACGGGGATACAAACGCCTGGGGAGCACGAAAAAAGACCCACAGGCATTCTGAAGCTCCATCACAGATCTGCTCCGAGACCTTATAGTACTAAGCACAGAGTCATCTCCTCGGAAAGCCAGCCTGAGAAACGCCCAACAGAACGCACCTCTCCCCACTGAGGCGGCGGCCGTTAGCACCGCGCCCCGGCAGCCCTCCGCACCCCGCCACCGGCCGCTCGCCGAGGCGGAGCCAGCGCGGGCACGAGGAACGGCTCCCAACATGGCTGCCGCCGAACAAAAGGGCTGCGGGAGCGGGAGGGGCGCCCCCCACAGGAGGCAGGCGCTACCCTGCCGCATGGAGATGGCGGCTCCGGGCGCACCGAGCCACCTCCCCTTCCCCCAGCGGGCGCCGCCCGTTTCCAGGCTCAGGCGCCGCCAGGAGCCCGGCCGGCTCTTTGTTCTCTGCGAGGGAGGTAAGCCGGCTCCGCTCCTTCGCCGCCGGCGCAAAACGGCGCCCTCCACTCGCGGCACCCGCCCCGGTCCGCCCGGAAAGGGGAGGAGGGGGGAAGCAGTCGGTATCCCCCCGGCATCACCGCCCCCGCCTTGGCTTTACTCGCCGCCCAAGCCTGAACAGGAAACACGGGCGAGGCGAGGCTGCTGCCGACAGACACGGCTCCTCGGTAGTCCACTCTCCCACGACAAACACACAAGAGTAAGTGAACAAAAAAAAAAAAAAAAAAAAAGGAAAGAAAAAAAGAAAAAACCTCTCGCCACCGACTCCTGAGAACAAACAACCTCCCCTCCCCCCCCCCCCCAGCAATGCGGATCCCAGAAGATCCCGAGACCGCAGTCTGCTACGCATACTGAAACTACTCCCCTCCAAGGGCAAACCTCTCGGGCACCCCGGGGCCCCCGGAGGCCGCAGCTAGAGACAAGGATTCACCAGCTGATCTGAACTCCCGAAAGGCAGAGCTACGAACCGGCGCTACGCGACGCCATCTCCCTCGCTACAGATACGCGGTTCTAGCCTCAAACGCTTCTGCTCAGTTTCCCTTCCGCGCCTAGCGGGGGCTGTCGATCTCCTCTACCTCTTCGCTTAGCACGGCCGGGATCCGAAAGCGAACAGCGAGAGAGGCCGTCGGCCCGAGCCGCCATTTTGTGCGGAAGAAAGAGAGAAGCAGCCGACCAGAAAATGGCGGCCGCTTCGGGCAGCCGCCATTTTAAGCGACGGCTGCAGCAGTACCCGTTCCCTCCCGGCCCCAGATGACTCTCCCGCCACTCCCGCATTTCTCACCTTCCCTAAGGCCTTGTCAGCTTCCCCGGGTCCCGGCGGCTACCAAGGGCAGGGGAAAAGGCAAGAGAAGGGGGGGGAGGGGAAGGGAGCCGGGGACCGGGGCTGGGGAGGGGAAGGGGGGAGCGCGCGAGACAGGGCGAGTCTCCGAGTCACCACAGCAGGCGCAGCAACGGCCCAACACTTCCCTCCGCCACCTCCATAGAGAGCCGACTCGCCGCCGCGTCTAAAGCGCACTGAGACAGCCCCACTAACTTTATTACCCTTCACGCAACCTACCCCACCTCCCTCCAGCGACCGCCAATCGTCGCGAAGGGCTCCGCCCGTCTTGCCAATCACCACCGAGAAAGGAGGTGGCCTTAACGTCGAAGTGGGCGGGGGAGGGAGGAAGTTTGGTTGAACTGTGCCATCGCCGCAGTGCAGCATCCGTATTCGCCAAAGCCGTTACGCCACATAGCTAGCGGTAGGGCCTAGGAGGAAAGGGAAATTTGCGCAAGTGGCGTACTTGGTTAATGGCGGCAGCTTGGCTGCCTCTTTCCTTCGCTGTTTGCTTCTGTGCTTCAACCACCACAGAGCCCCAGTTCTAGAGGCCTAGAGTGTGAGTTACAGTTGATTCTGTCACGTTCATTGAAGGGTAGTTTAATATATATGTATTCTCGTAAGGTTTTTTTTGTTTGGGGTTTGGGTTTTTTTATTATTTAATAAATTTATTTAAGGCTAGGTTTCCCTTCAGTCAGACCACATTTCAAATTTGGTTGAGGTAGAAAAATAAGCTGATTATAGACTGTAGTCCTGAGCTTGCAGTCAGATCCGAAGGAGGAGGCTTGCCATTTGAGCTCCAAGAGCCTGTCTGTACAGATCCAATTTCAGGTTTGCTTTCTGGGTTTGGAAACTATTTCTATCTCTGCATGTGCTTTTAGCTATTAACTGGCCTGTGCGTGGCAGGGCGTCCTGCAGGCAACCCATGGACAAGGAGGATTCTTGAGAGACATTTTCATGTATTTATCATGCTAAGCACTCAGCCGGTGCGGTTTTCTTGCTACTGCTCAGTTAAACAAAACAAAGATGGCCAGGCTTTTAGCTATAGGTGGAAGTTTGAGTCACGGGAGACTTCCAGAGACTTACCAGTGTGAGGTTTTATCCTTTAACTGTCAGGTCTCAGTCCCAGATTGTCACTGAAGTAGCAGCTACCTGGACTTGCCAAAGATTCAAACTTATTTGCCCTAGATGGGGCAGGACAGAAAACAAGAGCTAAGTAAACCTGACAACGAACTCCACAAACAGGCACATCGGCTTTGTTCACACGTACGCCTTCCGCTTTCAGTTTGCATGACTCATAATTCAGATGACTGGGAGAAAGTGATACATGTAGCAACTCTTGAACCATATAGACAGCAAGTCCAAACAAATGATATTGCAGAACTTCCAGTTTTCCAGAGCCAACCTCATTCCTAATGTTTTCAACGCAGTGTGCCACAATGTCCCAAGGGTTATACAAGGCCTAAAGGGTGCTGTCATACAGGAGTTCTTGCATCACATCTTATGTGGGATGAAGTTTGTTCAACATAAGTTTCCCCATCTCATACCTGTAAGCATTAAGGACAGTTTACTTATCAGATTGTGTTATGGAAAATCTTGAATAAACTACCTGAAAGTAAGTTTTGAGCACTGTGTCACATAAGGGTGAACATAACTGTGACAGGTACTTGACACACCAGAATTTTTATATAATGACACTTTCCTGCATTTAACAGTAGTCATATTACTGCAAGAGCTTGGGCCTGGCATGTGAATCTGTAAGAACAGAACTGTACAGAACTCCATTGTAATCTGTGGAATCCAGTTTGAAAGAAGGGGTCAATGGGCACAGAGGCAACAGCAAAGTCACCAAGATTTAAACCAATATTAAAACCAGTTAATATTGTTGAAGTAAACCTTCTCAGAATAAAAAGTAATAAAAATACTTGCAAATCTTAAAAATGGAAGTGAAAGCAAGGATTTTGTTTTGCATTGCATGGCAGAATATTCTCATGCAGTGTTTCCAGCATAAGCAGTCCAACACTGTTCAGGGCAGAGACCCCATAAGTGAAAATTAAGGAGAATTTTTCTTTTGGGGAGTGGCAGGGGAGAGGGGAGAAAAGAAAGGAAAACCTGCAAAACATGGTAGGTACATATTGACAGACTAAAGCATCACCTTTTTTGTTTATTTTAAAGCATACTATAAAATACTTATTACCATAACAACAGAAAAAACCCCAACGTTTGGTTGGTAAGAGAATAGCAGCAAACGATCACTGTTTTGTTAAAACTGTGATTTGTTTTTTAGGACTTAGTCCTGCATTATATTAAGATCAGCAGGATATATGCCATTCCATAGCTCACATTGACTTTGGCAGGTGGGAATCTAAGAAGTTTCTGCACTTGGCTGCTGATAGCTTTCCTTCACATCTGTGCCACGCTTTGTCAGCCTCATACACCAGCTGCACTAGTACAGTTGATGAAGGCAATGAACTGTAGTACAGAGGACAAAAAAGGTTGTGAAATGCCTTCTATTTTATACATCTCACCTACTTCTTAAATTCCATAAACTAATGTGCAAGGCACCATTATTCATGTCTGAGAATGTAGCAGCCCAATTGTTGGTACAATTATTTGGTAACAAATATACCTAAATAATTTTTTTTCAATTTGTCCCCTTCACAAAAAATAAATTAAAAAAATAATAAAAAATTAAAAGATCAGCAAATGGAATTTAATAGCTATCAGTTTCAGTATCACCTTGCAACTATAAGTCACCTTAGTGCCTTGTCCAAATTCCACCCCCACTTTGTATTTTCCCCCTTTCTGTCTTCCACTTGCCCTGAACACCAGTGATGCTTTAATTCAAATAAGCTGTTTTACAATTGACGTAGTGGTAGTTCTGGATTTGTTTCTGCAAGTCTGAACTTGCAGAATCTATGCATAATTCCAGCCTGAGTGCACTGCCACTGGTTATTTGGAGAAGGGTTGTCTGTAAAGTGTTGTGAGGAACCTATTGTGTTGCAGACTGTGTGGCACTGAAAAAGGAGTTGCTACCACAGATGCAGCATCTGGGTGAGAGGAAGAGGAATGCCTCTTGCTGCACATATGGCATAGCTCAGAACCTGGACTGGCTGCTATCATCTACCAAAACAACCCACAAAATGTGGGAAAAGAGCTTTGCGGAGCTGGGAGTTTTTCCTTACTATTGCCAAGCTGGAATCACTGTGACTTATCCTGTGTAGCAGGTTGCATTGCAGTGATTACAAAGCTGAGCCCTGCTGGGTGGAGATTCCTGAGAGCTGATGACAGGGTGGCTGTAGCAGTGTGGCACTGTACCATCTCCAGTAAATACTGGATCTCATCACTGTGCTGATTGTGGATCCAGCTAGGTTGGGATTTATGCAGGCTGCCCCATTAATGTAGTACAGACATGCATATAATATGAACCAAAGCATCCATGTAGAGAACTACTGCAAAGTAATTCACTGAAAATTTACATCCTAGTTTACTCCATGCTAATTTCTCGAACATAATGACCTCCTGCACCTTACTTTCAAAACTGTTTTTCAGTCTGCCTTTTCAAGTGAGCCTCTTTTTTCTCCAAAGCCGTGTATATATAGTTCCTGACCCACCCCACAGATAAAGCAGCTGTCACGAACATTTAACCAAATGTACTTATGTAGTTTTTCCTGTGATAGAAGTCTGTCTCAAGGAGAGCTGTAGGAAAAAGGCCTGGGGGAGAAAAAAACCAACAAAACCCAAACCCAAACTGAAAAAGACACCTATTTTTTTCATTTAAACAATTTTCTTGGCACTTCTACTGAAGCAGAACGCTCTTAATGGCAAATCCATTTATACTGTGCAGATGCACTATTACAGGAAGTTTGCATTGTCTTTTGGAAAAATGCACTAATATATTGGTTATGTGCCTAATTTGTACAATATAGCACGGATGGTGTGAAAGTGTTGCAGAAGTCCTTGTGGTTGCTCTCCACAGGATTTTAATTTGCAGACTATATATTGGTAGTAAATTTCAGAATATCTGTAGAGATGACTTTTAGTGAGACTGATTTAACAATACTCACTGAGGCAAGAGCATTCCAACACTTCTAAACAGTGGTGGACTTCTAACCACCTGGGAGGTCACTTCTTTTTTCCCTTTCTTTGGAACATCCTTTGCAGTAGATTTCAGTAAGTCTTCCATCTAATAAAACAAATGATTTTGCTTTTGTCCAGTTGTCTTCTGAAATGCTGTTCCCTATACCTTAACTCAGCACCTGGATTTCCTGCTGCTCAGAACCAGTCCTTTATACTTAATCAGGTATATTACAAAAAAACCAAAACCCATGTTCTTTAGTCTCTATTTGAGATCGTGAAGACTTGTGAGATTTCTTAAGTATAACAATTAGTCTGGCAGTTACAATTGCATGGGACTGTTATTGTGGTTCTTTGTCAGAAATTTGGAAAGATGTTTGGGGGGTGACTTTATAGTTACCCAGTGGAAACTGCTTAGAATACTCAAATGTCCAAGATACTGATATTTCATCAGTGAATGTTTATACAGGCAACTAAGGAAAGTGAGGCAGTGCCCATAACAGTACAGCTTGCTTTGCTTTCAGAGTCCTATTTAGAACAGTGAATATTTTTAGCAGATATAATTGTACTAATGCATAATCATAACTTTCAAAGAGGAAGATTGCATATGTATTCCCAGAATGGTTTAGAAAAAAAACCCAAAAAACAACCAAAAAGCAAACCCAACAGTGACTGTCTTCTCAGCAGGTCTAGTTCAATGAAACATGTAAGCTGCAAAATTTTTGTATTCTCTAATCTTCTAAAATGACAGATTTGTTCATGTTCTTTAGCATCAGCAGAGTGAGTGTGCTGTACTGCAATGTTCTGTTTCTGACATTGGTTAGCACCAGCTTTACAATAAAGTAAGAAAGCTTTAAAATTTATCTTTTTCATTATTTGCCGAGAAAAGAGCTTTTCCTTCTCCTAACCACTGCCAGTTCTTGTTTGAATTACCTTAAAGCATGGCTATAATTTGTAATTTTAATAGTTATTAGTATTTCAATTTTCTGTGTTAATGTCTAATTTTAGACACCTTTTAGGCCTCTCCAATATCATGTCTTAGTGAGTTCTGTGGTTTAATAGTACAGTGTTTAAGGAGTAATAATCCTTGTATCAGTTTTAAAATGTATTGGCTTGATTCCATTGAAATCTGCCTGCTTAAGTGGCTTTGTGGCAGTCATCTTCTGTATGAAATACTTATCATATTCATAAACACCTACTTGAGCTGAACACAAATTACGGTTGACTGAGTTGGAAGAGCATCAGAGTGTCCTATAGCTGCATTGCATTACTCTTATCTTTATAAAAATATATTATTGATGAATTCAGAAGCATGGATAGAAAATTACTTACTGTTATTAAAATGCTGCACTTGGTATTATCAAAATGATTTTGCATTATCTTTTTCATTGCAGAAAATGCTGTGTCATGGTTTGTGTGTGTAGGAAACACTAGGAATATACCACAGAACACATATATACTTTTAGTTGCTTGTACAAATGGGCTTTTGCTGGACGTAGTGAGCTACTCTGCTGTTTGCCTTACTTTTCCATGGTCAGAAATGTAGTGTGTCTTCTTACAATTTAAGGTAATATTCACATATAATAGTTATCAATGGTTGCTACTAATATAATTGCTCTTAATGACAAAGGATAGCATTAATACTCTGTTACTGTAAGGGCTAGATTTTCTGTTCTTTAGAGATCAAAGATCCACTTGAGCTAGAAAAAGTGTAAGGAAAAGCTACTTAGCATTTTCAGTCATCAAGAGGAAACAAAAATACAGGGAAATCAGGCAAATAGTTATAAATCCGGGTTAACCTTTTGGAAGTCAGTGAAGTCCTTGTGTTTTACCTAGTTAACTGTCTGAAAAGTTCAAAATCTTCCCCTAATATAAAAAGATGATTACTTGTACATATGAGCATGTTATTACAAACCTATATTTTAAAATAGGTTCAAGAACATTAAAGCATTTGATTACGATGAACAGCATTTCCATTGCTTGACCTATGGTTTCCTTTATTAAATCCAGTGTACTTACAGTGTGTTAAAATTGTTCTGCATTTCTGTAGAGTATTTTTATATTGACATTCTTTAGTCCTTAATCCATTAGCAAATATAGCTACTCGTTGAAATTATGTAATTGTCTCCTATTTTGGTGAAATCAGTTTGGTTTCTAAAGAAATTGCATAAAGGAGGCTTTTTCCCATTCGTACCCAAATTGTTGCTTATACCTACTTTGGGAAGAGAGATGGGGGAAGAGAACCGAAACCACTATCAGAATGTGACCTAAATCAGGCCAAACATCTGAAGACTCTCAGATACTAAAAGCAAGCTAGATCTGACACTTAATCTAGCTTTTATTAACCAGTAGGTATTTCTGGCCTCATGTGGCATGATTTTATGTCATACAGTAAAACTTAAGCAGGTCCATAGTAGGGCCACAAAAATGATCAGGGGGATGGAATACCTTTTCTATGAGGAAAGGCTGAGGGAGTTGAGTTTTTTAGCCTGGAGAAGAGAAGGCTCTGGGGAGACCTTATTGCGGCCTTCCAGTGCTTAAAGGCGGCTTCTAAGAAAGATGGGAACAGACTTTTCAGTAGGGCCTGTAGCGATAGGACAGGGGGTAATGGTTTTAAACTAAAAGAGGGTAGATTCAGACTAGATATAAAGAAGAAATGTTTCATGATGAAGGTGGTGAAATGCTAGAACAGGTTGCCCAGAGAGGTGGTAGATGCCCCACCCCTGAAAAAGTTGAGGTCAGGTTGGATGGGGCTTTGAGCAACCTGATCTAGTTGAAGATGTCCCTGCTTATTGCAGGGGGGTTGGACTAGTTGACCTTTAAAGGCCTCTTCCAACCCAAACTATTCTATGATTCAATGAAAATGTTAAATGTGTTCTGCAGATTGAAAATATTTAATTATCTGGGGCAATACAAGCCATTTCAGCACCATAGAATTATTTCCCATTAGCCAGCTTCACGAGTTTAGTGAACTTAGGAAATGAATCATCATTAACAAAACATAAAAAGGACTTCAGAGATGTATTTGAATAACATGATCCCATTTGTCGGGATTCTCTCTTGTGCACTTTTGAGTAAAAATGGAAGGTTTTAAAAGAAAAGATTATGAAAACTTAGTTCTTTTGCAAGTTCTGAGCTAGTATGGCCTTGCCACATGGCAATAGCCTCACATGCAGCTGCGGGAATTGCTATATTATGGTTGGTGAGCAATCTCATGAAGGGTTGTAAGGTGAATGGGGGTGTGGTGTGGGGGAGTAAGCTGTATGTATGCCTATTTGTAAACTACCTGTAATCAGAAGAATCTCCAACTGGGTTTTTTTTCTCCTGGATTTCCTTGGTAAAAAGGAAGTGGTTTTGTTCCTGTTTTGTTTTGTTTTGTTTTGTTTGTTGTTGGTTTTTTTAAGAGAAAAAATATGAGTAAGCATAATTTCATACTAGGTAGTTATTCTGGTTAATATAAATGGTTTACTGAAATTATTTTAATTTTGCAAGACTTTCAGGCTTAGCATTTACATGCTGTGTGTCTGAAACAGAAGTCCCACACACAGTGAATCCAAGTTAAACACATCTGTCCACAGACACATGTTTGTTTCAGATGTAAATAGCTGGATCCCTAGATTGAGATGATTTTGAGTTGAATTACAAAATTTTCTAGAGATGAAGTTCCTAGATAATTTTTGGTTTCAGCATTGTTCAGATACTGTGAGAGCTGAGCATGCTGGGATTGAAGTATTTAAAAGAGTGACAGAAAAAACACTCTTGAGCTAATCAAAAGCCTTTACTCCTTCTATAGACTCTTAGTCCTGTATTTTTAGCAAGTGGAACTCTGTTTAGGCCCTAAACAAACACAGAAGGACATAGTACTAACTTTATGTTAGTTTTATCAGGGATGAATTTGACTCAGCATCTTATCCATATTGTATACTTTATTAACTCATTTATTGAATGCAGCAGCTGCCAGAGAATTAGCTGAGAGCAGAGCTATAGGGTGCTTCCTTCAATATACTGACTTTGATTTTCATCTAGCTCTATTAGAAAATAACAGGTTAATGACTGTTATTTCCTAAACAACATTGGTGGAAAAGCTTAAGAAAAATAGGAGTCAGTAATTTATTTAAGTTTAAAGCTTGTTCTGATTAAAGGAGACAGTTTGCTTTGTCCAACTTTGCAGATTAGAAGCTACAGTAGAAAACTTCAGTAAGAGCTCAGCTTCTTACTCCTCTAAGGGGCTAAAGCACCTAGAGAAGCTAAAACATATACAAATGATGTCAGGACTATTCCTACCAAAGGGTGTCTCCATCCTCAGTTAGCTTGGTAAAAGCTTTCTGATGTTCCTTACACTTGTCCTTCTCTTCCTTGGTCCTGGCTTTCTTAAGTAATAAATACATTCTTAGCCAGCTCCCCATGCATCTTGCTTCCAGCAACCACACTGTAAATATCCTCACATTATGTCTTTTAGCCAAACAGATATAGAATCATGATAGCACTGTGACAAATAGAAAAAGTACAAGGCTGAGGATGTGTCAGCTAGAGAACACTCTGGAAGATGAGTCCAAATGCACAGACTTTATGGATTAATTGAAATTAGAACTTGGATACTTTCAGCCAGATGTCTTTAATGTTTAAATATGTGTCTTTAATTATTAAAGCACTTTCTAAGTAAATTAAAAAAAACCCCAACAGTTAAACCAAATTAATTTTGAGCAATAAGAATGTCTGATTAGAAATATAGCACGGTGTAACTGGTAATTTAAAAAGATAACTAAGATTACTTTTCCTGTGTATATCTACATAGAAGCCACAGAGAAGAGTCCAAGCACTTAAGTAAAGCAGTTTGCCTCACATAGGTAAATAAGGACTAAAGCTGTCTGCCTTTAAAGTGGAGTGAAACAATAGCTATATTCTGTGAGTCCTTATAGAAGACTCTCTTCCTTTTTCAGTACTCTAAGTTGTGTTTCCTAGTTTCACTTTTCATGGCAGTCAGAACCAATAAGGGATTGATTTCAGGTAGAATATGTACAGAAAAAAAATGCTTATTTGGTAGCATTAACATTTGCAAAAGGGAAAACAAATGGTACATTGCTCCTGCACAAATATTAGTGACATAGACCATGGTGTTTGGGTGTACTAAAAATGGGAAAAAGGTAATTTGTTCTTTATTTAACACAAACTTCATTTTCATTCTGTCTTTTTTGTCTTTTTCTGGCTTACATTTTCCTCATAAATGAAAGATAGAGCTTCTCTATTTTCATATTTGTACCCTTCAATTAATACTAAAAATATAATGCACATTTGTTTCTTTAACAACAGATTTGGGTGGCATCCTTAACCTCTGTATTTTCCTAGCAACAACCATGGATACCATTAATTTCTTCAATGTAAGCATTATTTTCTAGGGAATGGATAATGAAGTTTGGTACGCAACAGGTGTTGTCACATAAGCAACTAAGATGAGGAAGAACTGGTACAAAGCTAGATTATATTATGGGTAGGAGATTATCTATCCTCCTACCTGTAATCAACCAACACTATTCCTGTTTAACACACAACTGTTATCTATAGATAATTCTTTGCCAAGAGAGTCACTCGCAGAAAAGATACTTTCTTTAAGAAGACTACACTTAAAGCAACTGACGATTGCTTTGCACTCTGTGAATTGTTAGCAGCAGTACAACATGAGGAGGCAAGGCAAAGAAAGATGCCAAGAACAGTTATACTCCATTTGAATTGACTGGAGGTGAGCTTTGGGTGCAGAGTGCTCCCCTCTAACTGGTATTTCTTTACTGTGTTAGCAAAAGTTGCAAAGCAGTAGAAGCCAAGTTACAGAAGACAGATTTTATCTGTAACAAGCTTCATCCTGCCCTAATTGTATTTTAACTGCTACAGAAACATCAGATAGAATACAGGCAAAAAAACCCCAACCCAACTGGGCATGTACTCTACCGTCTAGCAGCTATGTTTTGGACTTCTGAATTCTTCTCTCTCCTCTTATCAAAGTTGCATAAAACCTCTAAATGTCTGAGTGTAATCTTATCTAGTTCAATGTGGCCTCTTTACCCTACCTTGAGCACCTGTGTGAAAGTGGAACAGGAAATTTAACTCTATACTTGCTGGAGATTGTTGTCACTTCTCAATGGAAGTAAGAACAAAAAAAGTCTTTTAAAGAAATGGTAATTCATGTTCAGGTCCAGTGACTGCCCAGATCTGCAGAAGTTCTGAGTAACATGCGGCATTTGAAGATCTGATATTTGTGTTGCTGATACATTAAACTCATTAGTGACTTCCTCCATTCTGATAGTGGTCTTTTTCCACAGATCTTTGCAGGACAGATGGGTTTCACAAGTTAAAAGTTATCACGATCAAGGATATTTCAAAAGAAAACACATTCTAGTTGGTATGGCAAAATTTGATCAGTCAATTATTGCTTCTTTATTCAAACTGCTATTTCATTGATTTACGTGTTTTAGGGAGAAAGAATCTAAAAAAAGTCTTCAGGCTTCTTTGAAAAAATGCAGAACATCACTATGGTATTTATGTTTTCAGATGTGAATTCATATCAAGAATATTGTCTATTTATTATATCTGATGAAATTTAATATATTTTTATTTCCAATCCCTGTAAATATTACTAAGAAGCATTCATTCTTTTCCTTGGGGTTTAGCCAGCTATCAAGAAAAAGAGAAATAAACCCTGCTCCAGTTTTTATACTCTAGGCCAGCAAAGTCTCAGAATCAGTGAACCTCAGGATTCAAAAGAAGCTTTTGCAGCTACAAACTTTACCAGAAAGTAAACAAACAAAACTGATGTCAGAAGGCTCACTCCTCAGTCTTGCTAGAGCTGATCTTAAAAGGGTTGTCACTGATGCTTCAAACTGTTTGTTCTTTTACAAGATGCAAAATTGTCACTTCTGCTGTCCCCTCTCAGAATTGCTGTCACTGAGCTCTTGAAGGGAAATCACTTCTAATGCAACTAGGGCTGCCTGGAAAAAAAAAAGAACTGAGAACACTGTTGGCCTTCTTTTGATGTCAATTGATGATCTAGCCTCATATGATGCTATTTCCTTTGTATGGTGTTATAACCTATTACAGATAACAACTGTAATTATCTGTAATTAAAAAAATATGGTCAGACTACTGTAATACTGGTTCTTGCTTTCATTGACTGTTTTTTAACAGGGAGAATTCAAAGGGGTGCTCTTGAAGGACAACATCTTGCCTCACAGGCAGGATATGCCTGAGGTGTACCTGGCTAAGAGGACAACAAACACACAAAGTGGGTTGGGTATTTCCTACTTACAGAGAGAAAGTACACAACTTGCTTTATCTCAGTTTTAAGTATGGTTACTTAGACAGGGAGTTTAAATCTCCAAATCTATAGGTACAAGTATACAAAATATGCTTGCACCAAAATGTCTTTCTTGTTATGCAGTTGCAGGATTTATTCAGGCCTTATAATTACTCATTTTTGAAAGAAATTTTAGAAATAGACACTGAAAGCAAGGTTTGTAGTTTGCGTGGTAAAAAAGGAAGAGAATAAGCAGTGTATACCACACTGACATCTAATTGAAGAATGAGTGGCATTACTACCTTGCTTATGATATTGTGAGTAGAATTTGTGGTGCATTTAGCTTGATAACCTTTGCTATTGGGCCAGATTAAAAAATGTTTGGGGCTACATATATGCGTAACATATGTTTTATTATCAAATTTAATTGCTAAGACAGTTTCTTGGCTAATCACTGGTGCATAATTTAGATAAAAAGATAGAAAAGAGTAGTCACACTTCATACAGGGCATGTATAAATACTCACCAAAGCATCTCCTTTTCACATTCTCCACAATGGAGTAACCATAAGTAACCAGGATTACCAGATCTTGGTTGGGAACAGGAAGTATTTTGGTTTGTTGTGCAGCGTGAAGTGTTGGAAAATGTGAAATGCAGAATAATCTGTTACTGTCACAATACACCAAGTAAGATATATTGTCTTGTACATTGGCAACATAGATTTGTTTGCAGGTGGTGAGTATTGTTAAGTAGATATGTTCATAAATACCAGTTCCTTTCAATTCATCTTACAAATTAGACATGATCTTTGCGATGTAATTGGCAGCACATCTTTGAATAATGTTTAAGCCACTAGTGACGTGGAAATATGAAAGTGGGGAGACAGTGTACTACGTTCACAATGAATTAAGAGTTCAAATTTATTATGTTACATTTCTTGTGACTCATCAAAAGAGATTAAAATTAAAAAATGGAGTGATTAGCAGAGCTCAAATTACAGGTGCATGTGACTGAAATTAATAGCTCAAGCTATTTTGTTCCCCTGTGCTCGGCACTGGTGAGGCTGCACCTTGAGTACTGTGTTCAGTTTTGGGCCCCTCACTACAGGAAAGACATTAAGGTGCTGGAGTGTGTCCAGAGAAGGGCAACCGAGTTGGTGAGGGGCCTGGAGCACAAGTCTTATGAGGAGCGGCTGAGGGAGCTGGGGCTGTTTAGCCTGGAGAAGAGGAGGCTGAGGGGAGACCTTATTGCTCTCTAAAACTGCCTGAAAGGAGGTTGTAGCAAGGTATGTGTCAGTCTCTTCTCCCAAGTAACAAGTGATAGGACAAGAAGAAATGGCCTCAAGTTGCACCAGCAGAGGTTTAGATTGGATATTAGGAAAAAATTCTTTACTGAAAAGGTTGTCAGGCATTGGAACAGGCTGCCCAGGGAAGTGGTGGAGTCACCATCCCTGGAGGTGTTCAAAAAATGCGTAGACAAGGCACTTCAGGACATGGTTTAGTAGGCACGGTGGTGTTGGATTGATGGTTGGACTCAATGATCCTAAAGGTAGAGGGGGTTGACTGCATGTTTTTCTACAGTCTCAAAATTGCGGATGTGTGTAGAAAGACTAGGAACTATGCTTTTCATCCCAGACCATCTATTTGTTGACGGATCTCTGTAAACAGCAAGTGTCTTATAAGGGATGTGTGTCTCAGCCTTTTTAGCATATAGGTGGTAGGAGCATAGGTGATTCAATTATTAGAAATCTGTAAATAACTATTATACAGAAAGTACTGTAATGAAACAACAAATCAATTTGCATGTTAGTAGATTAATACTGGTTGAATTACTTACCACAATTCATATGTCAAAATCTTCACTTGTGTGTCCTTCATTTTTGTCTGCTTTTGCTTTTCTAGATATTTGTGTAGTTTCTATCACTGTAGTGTCTGAACAACATAGAAAAATCAGTACTGTAAATTCCTGTGTTATTAAGACCTTTCATGTAGTAAATATAATTTATGTCCCATTTAAGCATGTTTCACACTGCTGTAACAAGGGCATAGGGGCCACAGTGCAAGACCAAATGAAGATGTAGGTAATTAGTCTGTATAGCAGTCTCTGCAACTGGGGAAAGAAGACTGAGAAATAAAGGCATTGTCTTAATGGAAGAATAAGTGCTGTTTAAGTACGAAGTTATGGGATATTCTGTACAAATGTACGTTATGGACAGTGAAAGGGTATTTTTATGCCAAAAAGCAAAGCTGTGTACAGTATCTAAAACTACCTCTAAATTAAATCAGAGAACATGTCAGAAGCAGGATATTTATGACTAGATGGATGATATGCTGCTTCTGATACTGAAACTTTAATTTATTTTTGTAAAGCACTGCATTGTGGAATGTGACTACACCTTTGGATTTTACTATGACTGTCTTTGTTCAAAGTAGTTTAATCCATATTCAAAGTGGGAAAAGCTGCCTTTGCTTTCTGTGTGGTAAGAATGTTTATACTGGGAGTTAGTTCAGAATTGGTATGGTGATCTGAATTAAGGATGGTTTTCCTTTATGTTTACTTGCTTGTGTAGACAAACCCCAGGTAAGTGCATCACACAGGAAGTCTGTGGAGTTACTCTAGATTTATGCTGGTGTAACAGGATACGAGAGAAATTTTATGACTGTTTCTGTCCCAAGCAGACCGAATACTAAGTGACGGTTCCAACAGGAGCAGATCTTGGCAAGTACTGTTTTAAAGGCTTTGTTAAAGAAGAGGAGTCACATGTCTTCTTTCAAGTTTAAATAATGCATGAATAGTGCATTACAAGTCCACATTGCTTATAATGCTGGAATGCAATCCAGTGGCCTCTGTTTTTCCAGTTTTAATGTAGACTATTTAAATTTAGATTATAAGGGAAAAAGATCAATGTCAGTACTGCTCCAAAAAGTATGTACTTCCAATCTGTGCTGGACTTGTAGTATACTACCTATCCTTCACTTGTGACCTTCCTGTTCCACTTCCGAAGTACTGAGAGAAAAAAATTGTAATATTGAAAGAACTGAGAGAAGAGACGTTATAAATGTGTTAAAAGGCCTCAGTGCAATTTTAAAGCTCTTCATAACAAATAAAACACACGTGGACTTACTGCCTCTCCATCAGTATAGTAAATGTCATCAAACTTCCATTAGTATCATACTGTGTTTTCCAAGAAGAGAAATGCCATCATGTTCATGCAGTTCAATTTTTAAAAATCTTTCTCTCTCTCTCTCCAGCTTCCAAACACTACTGAGGGGGCTGGACAAAGTTAAACACAGCAATTCAAAAGCCAGATCCATTAGCCAAGATGGAATTAGACTTTCTGCTAAAAGAAGAAGAATGATACAAAATATTGACAGAGTGAGCAGACTGAAGCTTTCTTTAATTTAGATATTGTAGTTTCTTCATATCACATATTCCTGGAATAGATTTCACTGGATTGATTTTTTCTGGCCTAGCATTTCCCTTTCTTCAGTAGCCTTATGTTCCTTTCTGTATGATACATTAGATACATTAAATAATTTTGTTCCATTCTGTAATCAGCATTTGTTAGCTTCCAGGAGTCAGATCTTATTGCTAGGCAACTAAACAAGAAATCTCCATCTTTGTGTTAAGCAGTTTGCTGTATCAATGACTGACCCTATGCTTATCTGTACATATATCTATCTATAAAATTACTTAAGTGCAGCTGTAAATGCCAAATGTAAACATGCTGCATATATTATGCATACTGAATTTATCTTGAAACTGAGTCATTAGTAGTCAAAACAGCTTGGAAAAAGACACAGATTTTTTTCCCTCCCCCTTTTTACATGTATTTCCTTCACGTGCAACTAGCTTTAAGGGCAGCCTTGGTGCTGAAAATTACTTTTGTATTTTGGGCTATTAAAAGAAGACCTATTTATATATTAACCGCTACAATTTATATCTTTTTACATCAGGATACCTCCATATTTTTATTAATGTCTCTGAAAAATTTTGATTATTGTAGTTCTCTGTTTGCAAGTTTTCCAAAGGAATTATGAGACAGATGAGTTAGTTTGAAAAACCAACAGCAGGGCTTCAGCAGATTGTACAGACAGCAGTCTTTCTGCAGTTTGAACAAAGCTTATACATTTAATATTTTAATAAGTTCATATCTGCCATCTTGGTGCTTGATTGCATTTCCAGTGCCATCCAGCTTATTTTGTTGATCTTCTAATAATATGTCCTCAATAACATCATAGTCTTATTACTAAGGATTTATTCTTTTCTTCAGTGTAATTTTTATAGCTAGAATATTACTGTTCTGCCATGGAGAAAAAGGCTTCTGATGTCACACATTGGCATGACCTTTTTTTTTTAAGGTATTTTATATTGATTTTTAACCAGTTCATGTCATGCTTTTAACATGTATATTCCTACGTGTGATGTGTGAGTCTCAGTTTTAGAATTGTAGAACTAAGGTCAGAGAGGATGTGTGGAGGTCATCTAGTTCACAGTCCTGCTCAAGGCATGGTTAATCGCAGATGCTCAGGGCCTTGTCCTGTTTAGTTTTGAAAATCTCCACAGATGGAGTTTGTGCAGCCTTTCCAGGGCCTTGCCGCAGTGCTTAGCCACTCATGGTGAAGATTTTTTCCTTGTGCACAGTCAGAATTGCCTTTTGTTCTTTCCCTGCACACCTTGGAAAAAGTCTGCTTTTGTCTTCTCTGTAACTGTTCTCTAGGTGGTAGAAAACTGCATTGAGGTTCCTCGCAGCCTTTTTTTTTTTTACTTGCTAAACAAACCCAGTTCTCTTAGTCTCAGCTCATGTAATGTGCTGCAGTCCCCTAGCCATTGGCGGAGGCTGCCTCTGGACTCCTTCCAGTTTGTCTTTCTCTCTCCTATACCGAGTGCCAAACCTGGACACAGTATTCCAGTAAAGGGTATTCTGGATGTGGCCTCACAAGTGCTGAGCAAAGGGGAATAATAGCTTCCCCCTATATGCTAGCTATGCTTGTGCTAATGCAGTCGGGTGTGTGGTTTGCCTTCATCACTGCAGAAGTGCATTGCTGACTCACATTCAACTTGCTGCCCTGTTCTATACTAGTGTTTAGAAGCTCCCGTCTCTGTCAGGGCCTCAATGTGCTTGGATCCACACAAACACCGTAATGAAACCAAGGTGACGAGGAGGTGAATCTTACAGGCATTGCTTAGGCATGCTACTGTCACCACCCCTGAGATGATTACTTAATTTAACTGGCTGAATTACTTAGCCAGTTTTCTAAGTAAAAGCTTTGGACAGAACAGGCCTCTTCCAATACCCAGTTCTGCGTTTTGAATTACACTTTAAACCAGCTTCTGATCCTCAGTATCTACAGAAGGAGCTTATGGATACTCTTTCTTTATTCTGACTGGCTCATATAGGTACACGTACAGTTGGTTAGTATAAATAAAGGAACTGAACTGATCCATTTTTTGTTCTAATTTTGGTTCAGCGGTGATTAAAGCTGTCCTTCCTGTTCAGATCAGAAATAGATTGGTAACTGACTCATGTTAGAAAATATAGCATTTAAAAATAGGAATGACTGCATGCTGTGGGTGATCCCATGGAATGGGGCTTCAGGTGGAGGTAGGGTTTAAACCCTTTTTTCTGCTTTGCTCTCATAGCACTGCTATTATTTGCGTTTCCCTACACAGCACCACTGCTTTTCTCACCTCTTCAATCTCACTTGCCATATTTAGTAACCGAGGCAATCTGGCAAGTACAATTGAGGAGATGAAGAAAAGCTGTAGGTCTGCACTATACTTAGTGTTTTAGCGGTGCTGTCAGCTGTGCCAAGTATGTGGGAGATTGGAAGGGAGATGCTGAAGCCCTCTGAGTCTTGCCCTCCTGGAAATAGCATAGACACAGGTGTTTGTACTGTGACAGACATTGTTAGTTTTGTTGAGCGGAGGGTAACACAGGCTGATGGGGCCAAGTGGGGACTTGGAGTGTACTGGTGGCAGTGAGAGCATACTATTGCTCAGGTTAGTCCACGTGATAGTTTGTGGTCATCACATATCAGTTGACTGAGTGCACAAAGAAGGCGGACCTTGTAGCAGAGGACACAGAACATGTGGAAATAGCATACGTTGCTTTAAAAGCGGCAAACCTCATTTCAATCGTAAGTTCATATCCAGACTAAATAAGTGCAGTTTATTAATCTATCAGATTTCTTAGTTCTTTCTCACTGATTCAGCTGTGATTTCTAAACCTGCATTTTTTTATGGTGCTTCAATGGAGACATGAAGCTGTTTGCCACAAAAATAGTCTGAAATGAGTACATAGGTTTTTAAACTTCAGGTAAAATGTGTTGGAGTCACAGTATAAGCATGATAGCAGATTCTAAACATGATAAAAAGAACTATGTAAACCACACATTCAGTATATTCATCTTTGTACATGCAGATAACATGCATGTACATGCCTGCAACATACCAGGTTGTGATTGCTAGAACTTGGAGTTTCCATCTTGAACCTCCTGACGTACATGAATCTAACTTGCACCCATTCCTCCTATGCAAACAAAAAGATCCATTTTAAAAATAATTTCATCAAAGGAAATTTTATTAAGGGGAAAGCTGAGATGGAAGAAGGAAATATATCCTGCTGTGCAAAATATCCTGCGGTGCTCCAGCCTGCCCACCGCCCTGAGCTAATTTTGCCCGTGTCTACATTAGCAACTAGTGTTGTGCAGTGAGATCCAATCTATAGTTGGTGCTGAGAACCTGACATCCACATTATATGTGAGTGGGGGGGAAAGGAGGGAATCTGCTTTGAACTGGCTCCAGTTTGCTCCTGCGAACTGAAAGTCCATTAATAGTTGGAGCACATTAGATGCTCTGAAGAGTGCATCTTTCAGCTTTGTTTCATTTGGGGGATATCTAGTTGTACTCTCTGATCTGTGCTGTGTGAAACAAAGGTAAGAGGGAATGAACAGGAGATTCACTTCAAAAGGTTACTCCTGGTCTGAACTTACAGACTCATGTAGATGCATCCATTGATTGGATGGTTTGAAAAGCTAACATTCAGCCAGACTGTAGGGAATTAGTACCTTCTCCCCTTTGAAAACAAATTATCTCTGTATTCACTGATGCTGAAAAAAATTATGCAGTATATATTCTCTGTGCTAGGATGAGAGAGAGGGAAACATGATAGAATATAAGGGTGTCTACAGTGGAAGCTACTTGTTAAGTTAGTAACAAAGGACTAACCTGGTAAGTGATGACATTCTGTTTCAAAATTAAAATGGAGTGTACATGGACAGAAATGTATCTTCTATATATGTGATTTTACTGTTTGAAAGCCTTCACTATTTACCTTTTTATAAAGCTACAACTAAAAGAACTTTCCCTGATCTAAAATTTTTTATTCTCCACAATCTGAAAACTGGTAAATTTAGGACCTTGCATGAAATCCAGTACATGACTTAATTCTATAGCATTAGTTGCAGACAATACAGTGCGACTATTGCTACCTTTTTTCTTCTGAGTTGTTACTGTAAAATACTACAGCCGTGAATACAGAGAAATATGATAGTTCTGTAATAATGATGGAACAGAGGAAGGTTATGTAATTCAAACATTTGTGAAAATAGTAGAATTATGGATTTCTTGCCAAGGCTTGTCTTCTGAGACTGCGGTTGTCTACAGGAGCTCTAGCACAGAAGCCCATGAGGAAAGATGATATGAGCAGGCTGATTCTGCAGTCTTATTCAGATGAAGCAGGACTTGCTCTGAGCAGTGAATACATTCATTTTCATGAGGTAGCCTAATAATGGAATACTAAAGCACAATGGAATCGAACCCTACATCTTAAGCGTTCAAACTCTGTTTAAATAACTGAACGCACAATGCTTTATTGTACTTATGTTTGGCATGGTTCTCAATGGAAACTGGTAGTACATACAACATAGGTAAAAACAAAAAGACAGAGGCGATTTCATTTTTTACACAGATGTTGCTAAAAATAAGTAATTGATCAAGTGAGCAGAGGTAGTGAGCCATATAGAAATTTCTTACCAAAGTTTTTACAAACCTTAGCACTATAGCCACAGCATTTATGTAGCTTTAAACATGAGTATTATTGGCTTTATGTAAAGGAAATCAATCCATAACTAAAAAATTGTATTTTAAAAAATGCGTGTAAAATAAGCATTCTTTAAACTCAAACTTTCTCTCCCCTTTTCTGAACCACTATATATTGGTGGTCCACATGTGGTACTTCCTTCAGCACTACGTCAGCATGTCTGCTGGTCAGTGGGAGTTTTGCCAGAGTACAGTCTAAAGCAGGTTTTGGCAACCCATGACTGCGGATTATGAAAGGCTGGCAGCAGAGCTATCGTGGGGTTAGGAGCCATAACATATTGAGGGAGTTGGCCAAGAGAACCGATATCTTCTTCAGAACTCAGCAGAAATCCCTGACTTGGGAAGTCCCTTCATTATACTGCTGATTTTAAGGTGATCTGGTAAGCAGTGTTTCATTTGTTTGAGTTGGAGAGGTTTTTAAATTCTGCTAGGTTTCTGTCACCATCCTCAGCCTCTCATTTGGGAAAGAAGAGTATAGTCTAGTGCAACACATTTGAAAAGTTTCTGACCCCTGAGCATTTGAGCTTTGATATCTTACTATGAACATCTACTTTTTAATTGTATGTAGGGCCTGAGTAATTCTAACCATTACTTGATTATTTAGTGCTACTTGGTCCCTCAGGCTTGTTTTTTGAAAAAAGGCTATGGCATATGTAGGAATTAATTAATTCCCTGCAGGCCTTTGTATTCTCTTCAACTCCCAGTCTGATTTTCTGGATCTTTCTGCCTGTTCATATGTATTCAGCAGCTAAGTAACTATGGTTAAAAAAAAAAAGGTCACTGTAAAATACGAAAATGGCATTTCCCTCCTCCCACTTTTCATAGGATAACTGCAATGGAGAGGGTCAGGAATTTTACTGGCAGCTGAATTGATACCTATGAGAACAAATAACTACACTACATTTTTGCCCATGTCGTCTTTGTTCATTATTATTGATTGAAATGAAGCTTAAGAGTACGTTTCTTCTGAAGCCTTTTGAGAAATGGTGGCTCTCAATACACATTTAAGGCTGAAACATCCATCAGCAGCACTGTAAAGATGGTGAATTAGTTCTGCTGAAATATGTGTGACACCTCTGAGAGCTCCTCAGTGTGTCTGATGATGAAATCAGGTTACTTTAAAATTTTGCATACAGATGGAGGAGAAGAAGAAAAATTTCTGTGCAATGAGACAATTTATGGCAATGAGTAAGTGTAATACACAGGTTAAAAGCACCTTTTGAGAAAGCAGCGAAGAAGAAAGTATAACATTATGTCCTGAGGTCTGACCCCACAAGTACTCACCTTTGCAAAAATTATCCACTGCACAGCCCTGTAGAACTCAAAGAGACTTTCCTGGGGAAAAATTCTTTGTGCTTGAGTATAACTTCACTAGTTCCAGAGGGCTGTGATCTGTTTATTTAGTTCTGTGAAACTTATTTAACTTCAAATACAATTGGAAGTATATTCCAATTGTAATTGGACAATTACAAGTAAAAGCAGAAATCATCACAAAAGGTATATTTATATGTTAAGAAAAAGAAAACTTATTAAGTCTGCAAACTAAAGCATTTAAAAAATAGGAATTGCCTCAGAATTTAAGTTACCTGGGCTTAATTGTTTGATCTGAAAAGTAGGCAGTATCAATAAGTGAGATCCAAAATAAAAGATTTGGACCCAAAAGATTTCTGTTTATTGAAATTTGTGTGAATGTAATTGAATAGATACACTCACGTGCATTTAGATACACGTGATACAATATGCTTAGTTCATGTGCAGATGTATATGCTACTCAAAAGCATATCATTAGCTATATCCTGGATAAGTGAAGTCTTACGACAGATGTGACAGATGTATACAAGTAAATATACAAGTAAAGGCAAAGTAAAGTTGTTGCAAACCAGCAACATTTGCTAATTGTTCTACTGTCTGTATTTGGACAAGTAAAAAAAACACTTTTGGAAGTGTACTAATCGGGGTGTGTGTGTATGTGTGTGTGTGGTGTGGGGGGTGTGTCTAAGACAAATGTCCTTGCAGTTTTCAGAAGTACTAAACAGTCAAGATCATTGAAGTTGAGGAATTTGAGTTCTTAAGAAAATTGACTTGATATTTTTGGAAATCAACTTTTTCATATAAGCCTAGTACACATTAAAATCCTAATTTCACTCACCTCTGAAATGTTTTACCCTAACCTTAACAGAATGATCATAGAATCTCAAAAGAATATATTCTGATGACTGAAGAACTCATGTAGAAAATACTTCGGTTTTTTTCTCAGTAGTAAAAGACAACATATTTAGTGCTGGTTTTTTTTTTCTTCAAGGTGATATTTGACATCTGTCAAGTTGAAGGTTCTGCACAAGAGTGGAAATTATTTTACCAAAAATTAGGTGTTACAGAAATAATTGATTTCCAAGTGCATGGTCATGTTTATGAAGCCTTAAGAAGATAATTTTCATTAATTTCTATTCCAGAAGGCAGCAGTACGTATTTAAATTAAAAAAAAAAAAAGAGTGAGAAATAAAGACAGGTATGTTCTGGTAATATATACAGGTTATACTTACTGATTTGGTTAATATATTATGTACAGATAATATGTAAACTCCAGTGAAGTAGAACAAAAGCTTTAAAGATACTCTTATGATCTAATTTATGATATTCATAAATGTTATCACTGAGGAAGTAGAAAGCAATTTTTCCTGAACTTTACCTCCATGAATAACTGTTGACAAAAGGCTCTTCAGGATGAAATGTCACATCTTTTTTTTCCTGTGGCTTCTGATTAAGTCCTACAATCAGAATGTTAGGGTGACTAATTTTTTGTTAGGAAAGAGTTTATGTGTCTACATGCCCAGAAGGTTTTCCAGTTCTCTGTGACTCTGAGGCCACAATATGTGATGGTAGTAAAGGAAATTGAGGTAGTATTTGCGCCTGCTGATACAAACACAGCTGTACCACCTCTTAGTAGTTAGATAAAAATTCTGTCTGCATAGTTCATATCTGGAACTAAATATCAAAGATGACCAATGTTAAATTTGTTGTTTAGTTTAGGTCCAGTGTTCAGTTTGTTTCCTACTGTAGTTTTCTGTGCTTATATTGGCAGTCCCCACTTCGTTAAAAACAACTTAGACAACTCATTTGCCTCTGCAGCTTAATAAAATAAACTCAAAACCAATTTTCTTTTCTCAAATACAGTTATGTCTTTATGGAGCACATTGCTGCATAAAAGTACTGAGTAGGGTTGTGATTTTTTTTGTTATCCTTTTAGCCAACCTGTCTAGGATGGCAAAATCTTTTAATTGTAGATCAGGTCTTATTAAGGATTTTTGCAAAGATTGGATTAATTTATTACAGTACGTAAAGCAAATGGAATTTTGACTCATCCTGTGTATAAATAGCTTCTCTAAGGTACTAGATTTTTCTCAATTACTCAGATTACCCATATGTTTCTTAGGTTATAAACACATTTTTTTATATAAAGAAGAAGGAGGATTGATTCTGACATTTTCTCAGTTGTGTGCAATGACACTTGAAATTTTAATAGTCTACTTCCAGCTATGGATGTTGACTCAGGCATGAGATTTTCAAAAGGCATGCTTACTTTAGAGACTAGTTTATCATGTTTCCATCTGTTGGATAAATATTTTTTTGACTAAGTGTAAAACCCCAAATACATGTCATCCCAGATGCTCAAGAAATTTTTCATCTGACTGCTGAAAAGCAACAAGATGAGATAGAAAATCCTTTCAAAACACTGCCAAGGAAGACTGTACACTCCTGTCTCAGGCAACTAGAAACTGCAGATTACAGCTGGAACTGTATCGGAGGGTAGTCACCTGAGATTTTGGACTTCAACAATCCAGAGATTAAAAACAGCAATCCGTGTGACAGTGAGGACAAATCTTACTGATAGATAGCATATGATTACCCAGCAGGTGGGAGATGTAAATCAGTGGCCTGGAGAGAATCAGGAGATACGAGAATGGCAGAGGGTTGTACGCTCAAGTGCATGCCCTCTGCAGCTGAGTTCCAGGAAATCTGACCTTGGGTTATTTTGGATTCTGGCTGATAGAAGCCTTTTCCTTGCTGTCTGAGCACTGTGGCTGAAGAAATTTGCATTTCTACTTTTTGCATTTTATCCTACTGCCTTTACCAGATAGGATTGATCAGAGCAGGTGAGACTGAAATCACATTGTGTAAGCTCCCTTGCTGGCATGCAGAGATTTCTTTGTCCCTCACAGGGATTATTTGGTAGATAGGTGTGGTGGGTTGACCCTGGCTGGATGCCAGGTGCCCACCAAAGGCATTCTATCACTCCCCCTTCTCAGCTAGACAGGGGAGAGAAAATATAACAAAGAGCTTGTGGGTGGAGATAAGGACAAGAGAGGTCACTCACCAATTACTGTCACGGGCAAAACAGACTCAGCTTCGGGAAAATTAACTCAATTTATTACAAATCAACTAGAGCAGGGTAGTGAGAAATAAAAAAAAATCTCAGAACACCTTCCCTCCACCCCTCCCTTCTTCCTGGGCACAACTTCACTCCCAGATTCTCTACCAACCCCTACAGCGGCACAGGGGGATGGGGAACGGGGTTTACGGTCATTTCATCACACATTATTTTCTGCTGCTCCTCCCTCCTCAGGGCGAGGGTTCATCACACTCTTCCCCTGCTCCAGCGTGGGGTCCCTCCCACGGGAGACAGTCCTCCATGAACTTCTCTAACATGGGTCCTTCCCACGGGCTGCAGTCCTTCACAAACTGCTCTAGCATGGGTCCTTTCCACGGTGTGCAGTCCTTCAGGAGCACACTGCTCCAGCGCGGGTCCCCCACGGGGTCACAGGTCCTGCCAGAAAACCTGCTCCATGGGCTCCTCTCCACAGATCCGCAGGTCCTGCCAGGAGCCTGCTCCAGTGTGGGCTTTCCATGGGGTCACAGCCTCCTTCGGGAACCCACCTGCTCCGGTGGGGGGTCCTCCACGGGCTGCAGGTGGAGATCTGCTCCACCGTGGACCTCCCTGGGCTGCAGGGGGACAGCCTGCCTCACCAGGGTCTTCACCACGGGCTGCAGGGGAATCTCCGCTCCGGCGCCTGGAGCATCTCCTCCCCCTCCTGCTTCACTGACCTTGGTGTCCGCAGGCTTGTTTCTCTTACATGTTCTCACTCCTCTCTCCAGCTGCCATTTTCCATCCCAGCAACTTTTTTCCCTCTTAAAAATGTTATCACAGAGGCGTTACCACTATCGCTGATTGGCTTGGCCTTGGCCAGCGGTGGGTCCATCTTAGAGCCAGCTGATTTTGGCTCTGTTGGACACGGGACGCTTCCAGCAACTTCTTACAGAAGCCACCCCTGTAACCCCCCCTGCTACCAAAACCTTGCCACACAAAGCCAATACAATAGACCTTGGGAAGTGTTCCTTCAGGATTCTAAAAACAGTATGTTAATTTGTAAATGCACCTCTTTTTCCCTTCCTGCATTCACCGAGATAAAATAACACTCTAGTGGTACATTCTCTGTAATCCTTCTGTGCCTTCTCTTGAATAGATCTGGAGAGATCTGTTGCTCAAATAGAAGCCTCCTCTGCAACACCAATGTGCTTACATTGATACTGATTTTTTTCCTTTTTTTATATGGTGTCTGTTGATGTATTTGCCTAGGAAAAAGCAAAATCAGTTAAAGTAGAAGAGATTAAGTATGACAGAACAACTTTATACTCTTGACTACTCAACAGCAGGTTGGTGAGAGTAGGTAAGGACAAATTTAGTTTTGTTTTTTTTTTTTGAGTCAGTTATGAGTTTTACTTAATGTAGTCACTAGGAGACTTGGTGACCCTATGACCCTTTTTATATGGTGTGATTTTAACCATGCAGTTTTCCTCTTTTCTCTGGCAGGGTAACCTGAAAAGCAGGTTTCTTTTGTTTTGTATTTAAGTTTGATTCTGACCAAGGCAGTGAACAGCTATGGTCTTGGTGTAAGTTGCTGCTGTTACTTTCCCAATACTTTCCTGATCTCTAGCTGCAAAATAGGAATGTGAGACTGGAAGTGACTCTTTGGATCATAGAATCCACCTCTCTGCTGCAGCAGGCATCACATCTCATAAAACCTGTTAAAAAAACCCAGTGTCAGTCTTGAAACTACTTCTTCACCCACCTCACCTGTACTGGGATATCTTACATTGTTTTAAAAATGCTATTCATGAACTTCAAAGGCCTCAGCTTTGCTCACTGCTGGCAGAGAAGTCCTCTCTTCATAATAAGCTTCCTCTCCTCTAACAGCACTACTGCTAAGTAAGCTTTTTTTCAGTTAATAAAATGCAGGATATACACATGAAAATATGGTGTGTAGCTGTTTGTTTCTTTCCGATTACTCCTGCTAGAATGCTGTTCTGGGACCCCACTGGTGAGAAACCCCATTTCTTTGTCCAGCCTTCACGGCTAGTCAGCCTGTGCTTGAAAGGTAGTTACCCAGCTTGCAGACTTGAACGTGCAGTTTCTTGGACTGTCAAAACTCTTCTGGGGAGGTTTGTTTAAAGCTTTGTTTAAGATATGTCTAAGATTGCTCACTGAGGTGAGTTATGGAATGCACAAACTGTTATTTTGTCGATATGTGTTCCGTAAAGAATGTAGGAATAGGGTGGAAGATCCAGGGTTGCTAAATAACTCTATAGCAGGGGAAGAAGTGCTTGGCTGTTCTGAGTATTACAGGCTGAGACTGATTACAAAAGCCTTGTAAACAGGAATATTTCAGGACATCTCGGTTGTGTGTTTAAAGTCAACATTATGGAATTCTTCTTATCCATAGGGAGGATTTAATTTTAGAATGCATTGAAAAGTAGTGTTAATGTGTCTATGATAGCTTTTCTAATTCAGTGAAAAAAAAATGCTTCAAGAATGATTATATGATTTTGTGAAAGGAAGTAGCATGACCTGAATCTATGTCTTCTGGCTAGAAACAGGAAAGAGAAAAATCTCTTTAGAATTTCTGTTTTCCAGCTTTTTTTCTGATTCAGAACTTCCATTTTCTTCAGTGTTTATCTGAAATGAAATTCTAAACATGCAGAGGTTTGTCCATCCGTAGCCATGCTATTAAATTGTTCTCAGTTCTATCTGATTTCCTGGACTGATACCAGAACAATCTGCATTGATTCCATAATTTATGAGGAGTATTATAACTAAAGCAAATTGCTTTATTTTTATTTTTTAAAATTAAGGTTTAAGTAGATTCCATTTTTACCTGGTATTCTAAGGATTCATTACCGGCCTCTGATAAGGGAAATAATATGGATTTTTTTAGAGAAATGCAACATAAACCACATAGTTCCAGAAATACCTGTCTAGCACTGTATATTTTGGATTTATGCACTAGTAATCATGGAGTCGTTCAGAGGAAATTTTACTTATGAGGTAGGATGGGGCTCTTTCATGTATTCCTTGGAGTTGCTTATTGATGCTTTCAGGTCACAGATGCACAAACTGCTTTTGGTAGGGTTCTGGCAAAGACAGTTTGATCAAAGTGCATAGAAGGGTAAAATTTAATGCTGTAAATGGGACTGTGTACTTCTAAAATTTTAAAATGGCTCCTTGGGGCTTAGTAACTGAGGAAACCTCCTCTGAGTCCAGTCGTTCATCCACACCTTTGTAACAGAATTGCAGATCATCTCAATAATCCTCTCTCTTATCCTAAAATCAAATATTAGACATTGCTTCTACATTCACGGAGTCTGTCAACAGTATTTAATATTTTTGCCTGCAAGGGGTAGCAGCTGTAGATGGAGGTTTTTTTGTGAGGGAAAGTTACAGGGTCTGTTCATGTGTTATTCTGCCACATGATGTCCTCCTAACCTAGGTTAGAATCATCGAATGCATACAGTCCCATTTCAATGGTAAAATTCTGTAACATTCAGACATGTATTTATATAAAAGGTATCAATCTTGTTACAGGCTATTACTCTAATCAGAAGGTTCTATGTAATTTTTTTCAGATGCTGTATATGAGTTGTGAACATTTCTTCTGAGTCTGAGCATTATACGTACAGCCTTATAAATACTTGCTTTAAAATCCAAAGCTTAAGAAACTTAAGCATTTTCATTTTGTCCTACTGTAATGAACATAGTCCAGTTTAGTGTTATTGGTACTGCTCACTACTTTGTACAAATATTTCGTGCTAGTTGTGTATTTTTTGCACCAAGGTACAATTTGAGTGTTGCACACATTATGTGAGAGTTGTAATTAATCTTGTTATGAATAAATGACTTTGAGCAAAATTTCTAGTACTTGTATTTGAGGTATGGCACAAATGCAGACTTTAAATTTAGATAGAGCATACTACTTGTCCTTTAATTTGTACCATGTTATTTTTTGCTTACATTTTTTTGTCAAAAATAAGTATACCTTATAATACTAATGTAGCATATTTCTACTTGAATGGTAGTTTTCTGTCGGTTCATAAAAGTGGAGGGATAATCTCACATCTTCCTATTCCAAATAAAGGAAAATATTTAAACTAAAGAAGAATCTCAGCAGCCTTAAGAATTTCGGTGATAGTGCTGAATACTTGCATCCACTGGAGGTCAGTAATGCGCTTGATGCAGTGTGCCTTTGAGCATTGACTCCTCCCAGCTGTGTTACAGTGATTAAATCTAGGGCTTCAGAATATTAACCAAAAAAAGGATTTAAAAAAACCCCCACCAACTGCCTGTTTGCAGCAGAGTCGATAGATCTATTTTCTCTCCATGCTTTATCCATGTGTATCTGTGTATATTAATATATGTGCACAGGTATGTATTTTTCACCATATAGAAACCAACAGAGATATTAGTAAAACTTCACCTCTTCCTGCTCATCTGATCTTTTACTACGGTAGGGATTTACATTGGGCATAAACTATTTAATAACACGTTTTACAAGGTGGCTGGATAGTAGCAAAAGGAAAATTTTCCAACACAGATATCTAAATTTTTGAAAGCTTACTTGCAAATCTGACTCTTAGTGTGTCCACTAAACAAGATGCTGAGACCTATGTCACACTGCAGGGCTTTCTTCTGATATGGAACTTAAGTTTGACCTTAACTTCAGTTTAGGACTTTTAAAATGAACCCATTCCTCAGTTAAAAAAGGAGGAAAACAGTTACATGGAATATTATTAGGGAAATGAAAGGAACTGTTTTCCATGAAATACTTAATAATTGGTCCATCCCGCTCCCCTAAATGCACCCAGTACTATTTAAAGTAATTATACTAATCATCACAGTATTTAGGCACAGATTACATTCATGAAGGAAAATGAAAATGCTGTTCTAACATGCCAGTGAAATCTGCTTTGACAAGTTAATCCAGTATTTATTTAATTAAACAATGGTAATAAAATATTTAATTGCACTTTAAGATTTCTACTTCTGTCATCCAACCAGGCAAAAAATTCAGAACTCAGTTTATGTGAAGCGATGAAAATGCCTCAAGCACATCCAGTATCACTGTGTTTTATAGATTAGTGAAAGAAACTAAGCTGCAATGTGCACAGGTATAAATAGTTAATTATTTAATTCCCTTTCTGCTATTTGAGGCTGAAGCAAAAGGGAAATATCCCTCTCCTCCCCCAACCCAGCCCCGTTTGTTTCTGAGGAATGTTAATCAGCTTCCTAGTGCCAGCAGGCTACAATCACCAACTACTAATTAGTTTTAGATAATGATATTGGTAATGAGCCTCTAGTTCCTCAGAGGCAGTAGACTGAGCTTGACTCAGGTTTATTCAGTTGCTTATCAAGAACATTATTGTGACAAGCAACGTGAACAATTTGGGCATGTTTAATGCTAAATATTTTCCTTTAATTTAATAATATCAATATACCATTTCTTTACAGATTTTGCTGAAATAACTGCTGGTTTTAAATTAACTTTCCATTAAACGATGATAGTATTTGTCTCTTTGTTAGTCCAACTGTTTGATTACTCTCTTGGACATCTTTACTACTCAAGCAGTTACCTAATCACCTGAGGTAAGAACACTTAATTGGAGAAGATTTTTAAATTAACTACCTGTTGCATTGCCTTTCTAGGAGGTATGTGTCTGGTTTGATGTCAAACAATTATCTTACACTGCTTTTTTTTTTTTACAGGGTATAAAATTCTCTGCTTTGCAATCGGGTAGGTATTCCACAAGGGAGGTTATAATGTGTTGGAGCTGCCAACTGTGACGGGTAGAGAGAATAATTCAGTCTCTACTCCTTGTAGAGCTGTTGCTATAATTCAGATGTGGGGTTATTTTCTATGTTCCAAAAAGTTATCCTCAAAATACTTTTCATCATTATGGTAGAAAAAGAATACCATTATCCAGCAGATGATAACAAATATCGTGTAATGATTTCAAGCCTGGAGCTGCAGTAGGGAATTAGAAATAAGACATTTTAGCACTTGAGGATATCAGTTTGGTGCCACCTCTCTCCCTGGTAAGTTTACATTGGAGGATGATTGTGTTTAATGGGTAGACATGTGGAAAAAATGCCATGCCTGTTTCCTTGTAGCATTGAAAATGAGACTACAGAGGGCAGAAATGTAATTTACATGTTTCTTGACTGACCTGTCTCTGCTCCTGCTAAACATTATAGAACTTATTTGATCCTTAATCCCTTGAAACACCAAACCCCTGTTAGAAAATTAATGGTTGAAAACTGTAGCATGTTGAAACATTCTGGACTTTGTGCTCTTTTTGTCTTTCTGTGCCTGTCTTCTGTTTATACATGTTCAGTGTCTTAGAGTAAAATCCTGAATCTTACTCTTGCTCCCAAAAGATTAGATATTTAAAGGCATCATTTTTGTCAAATTCACATATTTAAATTGCAGTTCTGAAAATGCTTGCAAGTGCTTTCTGGTGGTGCATGGAGTCTGTTTTTTTGTTTTGCTTTTGTAATTGAAAGTGCCCTAGTATGACTAAAACTTTGTCAATTTTGACCAGTTGAGCATTAGAAACTAATGGAATTGTTATTCTTTTGTGTAAGTATGTGTGAGCAGGCTTCAAGGCGTGTAATTATATTTATGCCATCAAGAAAATGTGTGATATTTTTGTATTCCACTCAATAGAGCATCTGTCTGAGAAGAGAAATATTTTGAGGTTTTGTTCTGGCTTCCAGTAAAGTTTCTATTACTAATCTCAAATGTAAGAATCATTAATGAGATGCTGAGTTGCACTCTCTCATGTGATCCTTCTACCTGGCCCAAGACGTCTTGAATTATTTTCCTTACAGTAGTGCAGCTTCAGCTGAATATTGTCGAATAGTTTCTAGGTTGCTTGTTAAGACCTTTTCTGGGAAAATGGAAGACATGAATTTGAGCTCCCTTGTTCTGAGGAGAAAATCAAAGCCAAGCTTTTTAATTCATAGGTGACTGCTAGGCTCTTCTATGAACAATGAACTTCTTTTTCTCAAGTCATGTTTTACAGGAGTAGAATAGGTGCCAGTCAGCTCTTGAAGGAATCTGCACCTTTCTTAGGGGAGAGAGATCTAGGTTATGGATCTCTAGTGAATGAAAATGCTTTCCATCAAGCCTGAAAAAGATATTTGGAGACATACTGTTGTCTATAAAAAAAGTTTTGTCTGTACTAGCTTTTGGTAATGCTACTCTTCTCCTGCTGACTTAAGTTTGTTCTATCCCTTCTTGAGCCCTGTGTAGGGCATGTGGCAACTTCTCTTAAGGTCATGGACTCTGATTTGAGACCAAGCACCAAAATATACCTATTACAGCATCTGTATGTCAGCTTTTTATTGTATTTATCACTTTATTCTACTTGTGCTTTAATTATTCGTACTTAGCATGGAATATTTTGTAGCTACTGTTGAATTGCTTTTATCTTTGCTGTGTCATGATTTTCAGATGCCCTTCCTCACAGACTGATCTGTTGAAATTGTGAGATGATAGTAATGAGTGTTTTAAAAAACCAAACAAACAAACCACCAAAAAAACCCCCCATCTTCCCCAAAGCCCATAGAGTCCTCTGATCCACTTACCAAAGATATGCTTAATTTAAATTGAAATTAAAAAAAATAGCCCAATTAATATTGAATTTCTAACCCTCTGATGACAAGGAGATTTAAATAAAGATTTCATAAATTAAGCATGAAATTGGTAGTGGTATTAATAGCACTCTGTACTGCTATTAGCTGTATGGGAATTCTGTGGTAAGTAGCAGTGTTAATGGCTCTGCAAATGTTAGTACAGAAGAATTAAACTTTTTCTCAGTGTATGAAGTGTCCAGCTTTTTGATTTCAGGTTATACTATATTGTCTGTTTGGAAGAATTGCAAATGGAAGAAGCTTGGGTTTTTCTGTACCTTTACTGAAAATGAAAGTAGAAGACTGTATTGGTTTTGTCTGGCAAGGTTTTGGTAGCGGGGGGTGGGGGTGGCTTCTGTAAGAAGCTGCTGGAAGCTTCCCCTGTGTTCGAGAGAGAGCGAGCCCATACCAGCCGGCTCTGAGACGGACCCGCCGCCGGCCAAGGCCGAGCCAATCAGTGATACTGGTAATGCTTCTGTGATAACATTTTTAAGAAGGAAAAAAGTTGGGACGGAGAAAAACAGCCGCCGGAGTGAGGAGTGAGAACATGTAAGAGAAACAAGCCTGCGGACACCAAGGTCAGTGAAGAAGGAGGGGGAGGAGATGCTCCAGGTGCCGGAGCGAAGATTCCCCTGCAGCCCGTGGTGAAGACCCTGGTGAGGCAGGCTGTCCCCCTGCAGCCCAGGGAGGTCCACGGTGGAGCAGATCTCCACCTGTAGCCCGTGGAGGACCCCACGCCGGAGCAGGTGGGTTCCCGAAGGAGGCTGTGACCCCGTGGGAACCCTGTGCTGGAGCAGGTTCCTGGCAGGACCTGCGGATCTGTGGAGAGAGGAGCCCACGGAGCAGGTTTTCTGGCAGGACTTGTGACCCCGTGGGGGACCCGCGCTGGAGCAGTGTGCTCCTGAAGGACTGCACACCGTGGAATGGACCTATGCTGGAGCAGTTTGTGAAGAACTGCAGCCCGTGGGAATGGCCCACGTTGGAGGAGTTCGTGGAGGACTGTCTCCCGTGGGTGGGACCCCACGCTGGAGCAGGGGAAGAATGTGATCAGCCCTCGTCCTGAAGAGGTGAAGCGGCAGAAAATAGCGTGTGATGACCATAAACCCCATCCCTGTCCCCCTGTGCCGCTGGGGGGGCTTGGTGGTGAAATCCGGGAGTGTAGTTGTGCCTGGGAAGAAGGGAGGGGTGGTGGGAATGTGTTCTGAGATTTTGTTTTATTTCTCATTACCTTGCTCTGGTTGATTTGTAATAAATTGAGTTAATTTTCCCAAATTGAGTCTGTTTTGCCCGTGACGGTAATAGTGAATGATCTCTCCTGTCCTTATCTCGACCCGCAAGCCTTTTGTTATATTTTCTCTCCCCTGTCCAGCTGAGGATGGGCGAGTGATAGAACGGCTTTGGTGGGCATCTGCTGTTCAGCCAGGGTTAACCCATCACAGTCTTTTTGAGAAGGGGTCACCCAAAAAGAAGGCTGTCAGCATAGTTGCTGTAGAGGCTGGTGTTTCTGCCCGGGAACCACGTTGGGTGCCAAAAAGGACTGTGGTGGGTTGACCCTGGTTGGATGCCAGGTGCCCACCAAAGCTGCTCTATCACTCCCCCTCCTCAGCTGGACGGGGGAGAGAAAATACAACAAAAGGCTTGTGGGTCAAGATAAGGGCAGTTTAATAAAATGATAGCAAAGGTCGCGTGTGAAAGCAAATTAAAAAACAAATGATGTTACACTCTACTTCCCATCAGCAGGCGATGTCTGGCCACTTCCCAGGAAGCAGGGCTCCAGTACGTGTAGTGGTTGCTCCAGAAGACAAAAATGCCGCCCCCCCCCCCCCCCCCCCCCCGCCCTTCTGTCTCCCTTCACTTAGCTTTTATATCTGAGCTGACGTCATATGGTATGGAATATCTGTTTGGTTAGTTTAGGTCAGCTGTCCTGGTTATGTCCCGTCCCAAGATCTTGCCCTGCCCCAGCCTGCCATTGAGGGGAGGGCAAAAATGTTGGAGAGACAGCCTTGATGCTGTGCCAGCACTGCTCAGCAGTAGCCAAAACACTGGTGTGCTATCAACACCTTTCTAGCTACTGATGCAGAGCACAGTGCTATGAGGGCTGCTATAGGGAGTACTAACTCCATCTCAGCCAGACCCAATACAAAGACCCGGTCAGCTATTTGTATTATTACTAATATCAGGACACATACTACTGTATTCTCTGGCATGATGGCAAAGACATGGTTGTCTAAAGAACAGCTCTGCTTCCAAATAAAAAAATATATTGAGTGTTGGAGCCTCATAATCAGTCCTGCTGAAGACTAAGGATATCGGGATATATCAGTTATAATGAAAATACAGGTTCTGTGTGATTGAGAACCTAGGCTCCATTTAGGCTAGCTGTGTCCATCTCTGCTCACTAGCTGTACTCACATGAAGCTTGTTTTAAAATATTCTTTCCTTGTATTAGGATTGTAGAAAGCAAATTTTTTTTGTTTAATGTAATGGGGGACAAATCTACTCAAAGGATTATATTTTATAAAACTAAAATTGTCTACAGTAGGTAAAATTGTATTTGAGGTTAAGAATATTAGAGTATGATAACTTGTGAGTGACTATGCACTTTGACAATTAGGAAGAAACCTTGAATCAGGAGCAGGTTACTTCATATCTTTTAATTTTGCATGTTCTCAAAGCTTGTTTATCAAACATGGGATACATTCCAGCTGTGAGATACTGGAATCTGACTAGCAAGATCCCAAGCGTGGCCAACAGTGTAACTTTGTTTTGACTCCAGAATTTTATTTGTTCTATCCATTTAGTTTGTGATGTTCGACTTATCGTTGATTGAGCTATTTAAATTCAGTACTACTGATATATAGTGAAAGAAGCTTAGCTCTATTTAGACTGCAGATGTCATAGTTTTGTTTTACTTCAAATAAATTGACATTTATCCCACTTTCATCCAGGACAGTAAATATTCTTTTGTGAAAATTCCATTTTGGAATTGCATGATTAAATGCTTAGAAAGACTTTACTGTATGACATAGGCAAATGGTGTTTTGTAAGCATAAGAATCATGCTGCATTTATTTTTTCTGATAACTCATGAGTCTTGGTATGTCACAATGTTTTGTTGGTCACACTTTAAGGAGTTTCTATGCAAGTACCTGTGACTTTCTACTTTCCTATCACTGATTTTTTTTTTTTTTTGAGACCATACTATGTAGTTGATCATTTGGTGCATGCGTATAGCTATTCAGAACAGTAATGTGTAAAGTCAGTTTACTGGTAACATCCTAAGGCATCTGTTTTGTTATTTGTTGTTCTGAGAAATTTAATTGCTGTATTTCCACCTTCTTTCTATAGCTTGCAATTTCTGTGAGTATCTTTCAGGAGAAGCTTTAAGGGGGGGAATGGGACTTTTCATATTCTAAACTAGTCAGGTGTGCCTCTTCAAAAAAATAGACATAGGAAGAATCAAAGAATTTGAGGAGGAATCATAGAATATCTCAAGTTGGAGGGGACCCATAAGGATTGTCAATTCCAACTCCCTGCTCCTTGCAGGGCTACCTAAAACTGAATCACAGGACTAAGAGCATTGTCCAGATGCTCCTTGAACTCTGACAGGCTTGGTGCTGTGGCCACTTCCCTGGGAGCCTGTTTCAGTGAACAACCACCCTCTCGGTGAAGAACCTTTTCCTAATGTCCAATCGGAATTTCCCCTGACACAGCTTCATTCCATTTCCTTATGTCTTATAGCTGGTCACCAGAGAAAGGAAATCAGCACCTTCCCTTGTGCTGCCTCCCTCCCCCCCTTGAAGTTGTAGATTGCGATCAGGTCACCCCTTGGCCTTCTCCAAACTGAACAAACCAAGTGACCTCCACTGTTCCTTGTAAGTCTTGCCCTCAAGGCCTTTCACCATCTTGGTCACCTTCCTCTGGATATACTCTTATAGTCTTACGTCCTTATATTGAGGTGCCTAAAACTGCACATAGTACTTGAGGTGGGGCCGCACCAGTGCAGTGCAGAGTGGGATGCCTCAGGACATGGTTGGCCCTTTTGGCTGCCAGGGCACACTGTTGACTCATATTCAACCTGCCATCAACCCAGATCCCCAGGTCTCTTTCTGCAGGGCTGCTTTCCAGCCTCTTGTCCCCTAATTTGTCTGTATAAGCAGGATTACCCCATCCCAGGTGCAGAATCCAGCACTTGCTCTTCTTAAATTTCATGCAGTTGGCGATTGCCCAGCTTCCTATCATAGAATGGTTTGGGTTGGAAGGGACCTTAAAGATCATCTAGTTCCAATGGGCAGGGATATCTTCAACTAGATCAGGTTGCTCAGAGCCTCATCCAACCTGGCCTTGAACACTTCCAGGTATGGGGCATCCACAACTTCTCTGGGCAACCTATTCCAGTGTCTCGCCACCCTCACAGTAAAGAGCTTTCTGGTCTATCCAGATCTCTTGGTTAAGGCCTCTCTACCCTTGAGGGAGTCCACAGCTCCTCATAGTTTAGTATCATTGGCAAACTTACTTAATGTACATAGGATTCCTGCATCCAGATCATTTATAAAAACATTAAAGAGCACTGGCCCTAAAATTGAGCCCTGGGGAACCCCATTGGCTGCTAGCCTGATGTAACCCCTGTTGTTTACTATAACACTTTGAGCCCAACCTGTCAGCCAGTTGCTCACCCAATCTATAATGGACTCATCTAGCTGTATGCTGGATGTTTTGTCCAGAAAGAGACCGTAAGAGACGGCATCAAAACCTTTGCTAAAATCCAAAAAACCGTACTGGCTTCCCTTGGTTGACTAGACGGGTGATCTTGTCATAAAAGGAAATTAAGTTGGTTAAGCAGGACTTTCCCCTTGTGAACCTGTGCTGGCTGTGATCAGTGACTGCATTGTCTCTCAAGTGTTTTTCACTAACTCTCAGAATAACTTTCTCCAGGCCCTGGAGTGAAACTGACAGGCCTGTAATTACCAGGGTCTTCTCTCTTACCCTTCTTGAAAGTTGGAACAACATTTGCCAGCTTCCAGTCGACTGGGACCTCTCTGGACTCCCAAGACTGTTGAAAAATAATGGAGATAGGTCCTGCAATAACATCAGCCAGCTCTTTCAGTACCCTGGGATGAATCCCATTGGGCCCCATAGACTTGTGTGCATCCAGCTGGAGCAGCAAGTCTTGAATGAGTTCAGAATCAGCTGGGGGTTTATCATTCCCCCAGTCATGGTCTTCCAACACAAGGCTCCAGGGGTCCCAGGGCCCATCATCGGTGTTACAGGCAGAGGCAAAAATGGCATTAAATGTCTCTGCTTTGTCTACATCCCTATTTGTGAGGTGACCAACCTCATGAAGTAATGGACCAATGTTTTCTCTGATCCTCCTTTTGAGGAAAGAAAGGAAATGCATAATACTGAGAAATCCAAGTAAGGGGGTAAAATGAGAAGGCGAAAGGAGATGAGGGTGAAATAAAGCAGTTTGATTCTACTCCTATGAGTCAGATAACTTTCTCCTTTTTCTGCTTGTAAGCACACAATGCACATGGACATATTTTCAATTTATGCAACACGAATTTTCTTCTTCCTTTTGTCATAGAAAATACGAAGTGATTGCAGTTTACCCAGGTGGCAATAAGTGTGTACTTGCTCAGAGAAGAGCTCATGTTTTATTGTTTAGGCATGTGATATTGTGTGTCACACATCACCCCCAAGAGGGTTATGATGTGCTTAAATGCATTACTCTTTGCCAAACTCCCTATGACTTTAATTTCTATATTTGTGTGGCAAAACCCCTTAATGATGGTGATTTATACTTCAAGTCGTCTGTTAGCTTCAGTTCTCTTCAGCTTGTCTGCTGTGTGAGAAACGTAGATCACGAACTTGTCAGTCAGGCAAAGGAAAGAATGTTTTACAGCCTTTTAATTACTTGAAAAGAAGAAAAAAATTTCTGTACACACATTTGTCCAGTGAACTTCTGAGGGTAAAGTTATCTTTGAAGTCTGAGAAGTATGGCAGAGCAATGTGGTACCAAGTACTGCTATTTGGAGGAATTCTGCTGACTTTTATTATAAAGAACCTATTTAAGTTGACTCTTAGACTTGCTTTGCTTTTTTGTTAGCTACCTAAAGGTATAAGAAATTTCTTTTTTTAACCTTCTTATTCTAGAGAACTATATGAATTAGATCTACAAAGCTTGCAAAAATTTGTCTAGAGTTCTTTTGTTATTTCCATCAATGCATGAATTTTAATAGAACTACTTAAACTGGAGCTCTGTTTGTGACATTTGCATATGTTTCAGTGGGAAATTAAAAAAAGTTAGTGTAGCCAGGAGCATATTTTATAAATATGAAAAAACAAAGGAATGGATGGCTAGTCATGTGAACAAACCATTCATGTTTGTATCCAAAAACATTGTGTAATGTGCATACAAGTCAGATTTCCATTAGAATATTTTCTAATGATAACAAGTGAAACTATTAATGAGATTTTGAAACTGTTCATATGAATATTGAAAAAAAAAAATTCCAAAAAAGTGGAAAGAATTTGAATTCCTTTAACAAAAAGTTCAGAGTAGTACAGCAATGAGGTAAAGCTTGCACTAATACTGAAATTGCTGAAATGTCTTTGGTCACTTTAGCAAGGGCTTTAATAACATTTTTCCTCTAAAGATTTTCAATTTAATTATTGTTGAGATGAGCAGATCTTTAATTTCCACTGAATTGAACTCTGAATTCTGTTTGAAAAGTTTCCGTGCAGAGCTAAGTTTTGATACAATGACCAAGAAAAAAAGAATTTGATAGTGTCTGAGGGGTGGTATCTTATTTTTATCATGATTTGCAATATTTGAATTCTGCTGTCCAGTGTACTAACTCATGACATCTGTATTTTGGTGACCTCATTTTCCCACTTGGTCTTGAGGGCATGATTTTCTCTTGTTTTTAGGATATTCTGTTGTGGCAAGAGGCTTTACAATGAAGAAGAGACTAGCCCATAAAAGCGATCATCTGATTCATCAGGGAACTTGGCCTATGGTTTTAGTGGAGTGTGACATACCTGTTAGACATCATGGTAGTATATCTGACTCAAGATATGTTACTTTTTATCTAAAATACAGTTAAATTTCTCCTCCCCCCTCACCCCTGAAATATTTTTGTAAATTATTTCAACAAAGAGCTTTGAATAGGTAAGGGTATGAATGACTGTGGCTGACTGCCATTTCTGGTTTCTTCGTTGTTAGAAAATACAAGGAAGGTGACGTCTGCCAGAAAGGCAAAACAGAATGTTCTTTTAATTGAAGCAGCTGTCTGTTTTGCCAGAGAACATGGTGTTTAGCCCTAGATTCCCAAATTTGATATTTATTTTCTGAAATCCTGTAAGATAACCCTTTTTTTTTTTTCCCTTTAGTTTGTTGAGTCTATGTTATGGATGCTCCTGTTAAAGTAGTAACAGCTATTTACTGACATTCCTAAATGTGGCTTAAAAACTTCTTTCAGTTGATTGCGGTGTGCAAGAACCTTTATTTTATCATGTAGGAAACAAATGGGAAAAAAGGTAACTTTCTTATATATTTTAAGTAAATTTCAGATCTTTTAGTGTTTGTATGTGAACATCTCAGCTGATGTCATACAATATGATACACTTTTTTTTAATGAGAAAGGCACAATAAAAATGAGTGAATTAATCCAAATTAAGACCAAGAGAATAGAACTCAATGATTATCTGTAATTTTTTTGGTATTATATCCTGAAGTTCCGTGATAGCTAGGTGGCATGCTCTCAGCGAAAGGAAGTTTCGTGCAACCTTATTTAAAACATTTTGAAATGTAGTTTTAGAGCACCAGAAATAGAGATGGATGAAGTTCTTTTGATAGTTCAGTCTGAAAGATATATAAATGTTCAAGCTTAAACTCAAGTGTTCTAGTACTTCTGTCCAAGTTTATGCTATGCTATAGCATGTATCATTAGAGTTGTTTTTATGGACCTGTGAAGGAAGCCAATTTTTCAAAACATCCACTGTTATTCAGCTCTTCCCAGGCTTGTAAGACAACTTTTAATGCTGTCTCTTCTTTTTCTCCTCTTATCCTTTGTAAATGTTGTTAGTAGTATTCTCTTGCCTCAATCTTTATACCCTAGGAGTTGCAGAGATTGGAATTAAGAGTTGTAAAAGAAGCACTGCTTGACTAACCCCTTTAAAAAAACAAAACTGCATCAAAAGCAAAGCAAAACCCCTGTCTTCACCTTGTCAATTGACTGAGAGGCTAAGTGAATTAGGACTTTGGTAAGTGTAGCTTGCTTACCTCCTTCCTCAAGAAGAGAAAATGGATTTTTTTTGTAGCAAGAAGACACTTGTCAAAATCTACGCTTCATACACCTATTTTTCTATTTTTTTTCAGGAACTCCTGATGTTTCAAGCTGTTGTTCTCTTTCATACCAGAATAGCATGAAATGTTTTGACCATTTTCCTGAAATTGGGTTGTCAAAGTCAGAATTTCAGATTTTGATTTTGGGAAGTATGCGTGCGTCTATGACCAATCATGCATAGGGCACTAGCATGAAATGTGACATTTAAATCTCTATTCTTCTTGGTTCAGAGCAGTTTACCTTGCATTACCCGGAGTCAGGGAGAGCATGGACTTGAGTATGGAACCCCTGTTTCAAACCATGCCATTAGACAGGCTTATGAAGCCAGACCACAAGTGTGTGTGAATATGTACATATGTATGCCTCTCTTGTATATCTTTGTGCAAAGAATGCATCTTAAAACAACATCTTATGCTAAAATTTCATTTAATTAAAAATACTCTGTCCATGTCTATGCAGGTAAATAGTAAATAATTTGTTATACTCAGAATAACTCATTAAAATTCCATTTGAAACCCATTAAGGTTTATCTGGGCATTTAAAAGGTCATTATCAAGCAATTAGTTTGCTTTCTGTTGAATATTGGATATTTTTTTTAATGCATCTGAAAGGGGAAATTGCCATGGAAGAAACTTTCAGACTAAGCAACAGAAATAAAATGACTTGATGTCTGGTGAAAGAACCCTCCAGACAAGCAGATACTAATTTCCAAAAGTAGGCTTTCTTTCTGATAGCCTGTTCTTTCCCCTCCCCCCTTAGCTCTGCAGAAAAGTTATGTTTCTGTCCCTTTTACCATTCCCATTGTGGTTACATCACAGAAGACCAAATTATTTCCTGAGTGATGAATTGGGGGAAAAAAAAAAAAATTACTTGAAAGATGAAGTCCTTATTCAAACAGTAGTTACCAAATTCCAGCATTCCATGCCAGACTGAAAGATAATGTCTTAAGCTCCCTGTTTCTCACTGTCAATCCTACAGACTAGTATGTGTTCTGCATGTCTGCAGAGTAAAAGCATCCCAAACAGTGGCAGATTTCCTCAACTTGATTTTTTTAATAAAATAATTAGCAGGAAGGCAGTGATACTGATGTTTTAATTGTAAAAACCTTCAGAATTATCATGACAGTCAAGTGACTGGGAGAATACAAGGTCAGAGGGACAGCCATTTCAGGGTGTCTGGAGACTCAGTCCATATCACATTTCAGTAGTTACTTTTTCATGCATGGGGATAATAAAAATAATAAACCATTGCTTTAATTCAGGAATGCAATTTGATGGTAATTTGAGTAACAAGATAATGTTATTAAGCAAACATTATGAAGTGGTTTAGGTACTGAATGTGGTAAAAAAGGAGATAGAAACTAAACTGTTGTATACTGATAGTGTGTTCATCTCGCCTTCCTTTTTTAAAGATGGGTTTAATCCTGTACTGAAATCTGTCTCATTTGTCTCCAAATTTTGCTTATAAAGCACTTAAATTCTCTAAATGTTACTGCTTTGTACTCTAGAGTTATGTATGAATGTAAAATAAAAAATTTTCACTGGTGAGTTCACAGAATAGCATAGCGACGTATTCTGTTAAAATTTCTAAGAGTTTCAGTCCAAAGAGATTGCTGGAAGTCCTTCTTGTGAGATAAAATACATTCTACACTTGGACCAAATTCAACTAACAATTTGGATTTTCAGTCTTATGGCTTGTCACAAAATCATTGAAGCAACAAGTTCTGTCCCAAATATTTTATTTAATTAGTTTCATTGTGCTGCCATGATGGGTATGAGCAAAGGCCAGTGCTTCCTCTTGATGATGCCTCATCATTGCCATAGTCCACAGAGGCACACCAGTTTTCATCTTTGAGAACTGGGTGTCTGGCTCAGTGTTGTCTCTGGCAGGCCTTGGTCACTGACTGTGTTCTCTGCTTTTATTCCAATTATTTCCAACTTGTTGTCTTTAATGTTTTTAAGTGGAGGATGAGCTGAGCTGGCAAGTTAATTGGAAAGGGAAGACAGTTATAAATTTTTAATTCTAGGGAAAAGAAATTGCTGTACCTGTGAAAGAGGGAATCCTGTTAATAGCTGTTAATTGACATCTTGGCCACTGAGATAAATAGGTGGGTAGTACTTCCCCCCCCTCATTTCAATGGTCAGGTACAATACAGAGTATTTCGATTCCTTACCACATAGGTTTCTCAAAAGCTTGGAAGAAAAGAGTAAGTAACACTTAAACTTTTAGTTGCTTTCTCTCTAATCTTCAGGTCCAAATAAAGTTTTGGATCTAGATCTGATGTTCAACTACTGTTTTGCTAATGTGTTTTATCCTGTTGTACAAATCTGCAATGATTAGTATGTGTGATCAGTTAGCTTGAGTAAAGGATTTAGGAATTGGGTTTCAGGTTAGAAATAACCAGTCCTTGAGAGACTGTAAACTGGCAGGTTAAGGGAAACCTAGGTTGCAACAAGGCAAATATTAAAATAGAGATGCCTCAAAAGATGATTAAGTACCACCTTAATTGGTACTTTCAATAGTTTTGCTATCAATTTGTGTGCCTCCATAGTGTTTGTTCCATTGTCTAGTTACATCTTGTTTTAATTGAGATTACAAACCTTCTGAGTAGTGATGAAGCATAGAACTTAAAAAAAAAAAAAAAAAGGTATTTTCAGCATAATTAATGTTTTGCAGAATAAGTCTGGTCTCTCGTGTTGAGGCCAAAAATGAAACTTGTAACTTTTAAATTAAGATCTGAAATCTTTTGAAGACAAATTGTGACTATTTTTTTGGAACTGCTTTTATGACATTTTTTCACAGGAGTTACCTTCTCCCCATTTAAAACCAACTTTGCAAGGAACTATTTTTTTTTTTTTTTAATGTTTTGCTCTGCTAGTCTAATGGGGCTATAAGCTCCAGTGATCTTTCTAGATGCTCCTGCAATACACATCTAACCACCCCCTCCCCCCAACAAAATAAAACAAACCGCAGCTAACCAAAAAACCACCCCAACATGCCAAAACTTCTCGATGTCCTTATGATCCTCACAGAATGCATTAACCTGGACCGTTAACTGTAAGGCAAACACAGCAGATCAAGGCTATTACTGTTATTTGAATTAACTTGGTTTTGTTTCAGCACAAGCAATTTGCAGTGACTATTCCTGTTACAGTGTTTTCCGGAGTGCCTCAGAGACATGCACTTTGATTGGCAAGTGTTGTAGTACTGGGCTCTTCTGGAGAATTTATGCCTGTTATAGCAGCCACTCAATGTTGTTACTTAATGTGCAGTGTTCTATCAGAGCTATAATTTACAGCAAATTGAACATATTTCCTACTCTGTTTAAAGACTGTTCCATTGTTAAAAGACTCGTGTCTTCTTTTATGTTTTGTTGTTATTTTTGTGATGTTCTTTGAGTTTTTCCTGGTACCAGTGGCAGATTTATCTTGCTGCTTCTGTATTTAATTATAGTTCCAGTGGAATTCTTGCTGTAAAAGAGTAAGTGTGATTTGCACTCCCTCTGAAGCTGTTTTGACAAGTAAAGCACAATGACTTTCTGCATAGTGCTATTCACAGTGTTTCAGGCCACATTCCTGACACAGAAAATAATTGTGAGAAAAGATAGATACTTTAAAAGTTCTCCTTTCTCCTGTTTTTGTGGTAAGTAGTTATAGGGTCCCTGTTCAGATTTGTGTGTCGTGCTGCATGAGGTACTGTGAAAACCTAGAGCTCTGAACTTAATGACTGCTTGTCCCTCAAATCTTCAGAAGCTTGGGTAAGGATGGACAGATCATACTTACCCAGAATTTGTTTTAGCAATAACATAAAGCTGCCTTGAGAGTTGCATCATATTTTGTGACTATTTTTCTGTGTGGGCAATGGATCTTTGTACACATTTTTCCTTCTCATATTGTCAGTGTGAGCTGGTAACTTCATGGAATTGCCTTCAGGGAGCCTCATTTGTTCTTTTTACCAACTTTGCAGTACAGCTGTTTTATTTAATATATAGTTCCTTCTTTTGGTTTGTCCCTAGGTGGCATACTTTGCAGCGTGAAATTAAATTCTCTTTGTCTTTTACTATCAAATTCTTTAAATCTGTTTACACAACTCTTTGTTTACTTTTAACTTGCTGCCCTCTGTCCCATATAGTTACTCTTTCAATATTTTGCCAGCTTTTGCTGACAAACCACTGGGTATATAAAAGCTTAGCCTAGCCTTATGGAAGTTTGGTGCAGACACGGTGATCTTTCCTCCCTTTGTTCATAGCAGAATTTGGACCACAGGGAACCTTTTTATTCTTCTGTTGTTAAGAGAGATTTGAGGACCAGAAACATCCTTTTCTACCCTTAGCCTTTCTGATCTCTTATTCTGTTTACTTAGGAGACTCTAGTCCCTGGCTCTATGCTGCCTATGCAAGTCTGTTCCTAATGTCTTATTGCTCTGTTGCTATGTTCCTCTGTTTCATTCATGTTGACTTCATAGGAATGGCTGTTGCTTCAGCGTCCTGGGTTCAAGAACTGGTTGTCATTGGTTGTAGCTTGAAGCCTGTTTAATCTGATGTGACTCTGGCTACTGAGGTGGCATCAGTACCCTGTTTGTGCAATTTTTCCCAGTGTGGTAAGATAACATGTATAAACAGCAGTTTTGTAATCAATTGCCTTTCTGTCTAAATATGTCAGATTCTCATTTTGACTGAGGCAGCATTCATAGCTTTGATTTAAATGGAACTATGTTGCTTTAAACCAATGAAAGAACTGTTCTCTGTTTTTAATACATTTTTGTGATTCTTAAAATGTACTTTGCTATGTTGTATCTACTTAAGGAGTCATACAAAAATGACTAGGGCTATTCATAGTGACTGCAATTTAACATGTCCTCAATATTTTCAGTGCTAGGTTCATAATCTCTTGTTACTTTTCTGTAACTGTTTCTGTTTTTGAGAAGCAGGGCTATTTTTTTTTGCTTTCCAGGTGGCTTTTAATTACAGTGAAACAACAGTAGGCTTTTGACAAATTCTATCAAAAAAGCAGACTTATGCTTCCGTTCTTAGAATATTTCTTGAGCTTTTGCATAAATGTGCTAGATTTTAAGTTTGATGTATTTTCCACTGAAATGAAATTTCCCACTAAAATAAAGGTGTAGTACAAAAAGAATAAATGCCTCTGCGGGGGGGAAAAAGCGACACTTTTCTTTCAATGGATTCAGTAATCAAGAACGCTTTGGGTTTTTTTTTGGTTTTTTTTGTCTTTACTGAGAAAAATTCCAGTCATAATTATAGCATACCCAGTGCATCGAGGCATGCCTTTCTATTTTTATTTAAGTTACCTTCCATGTTTTCCATCCAAAATGTCCTCATAAGACTTACAATCATCCTCTATTATTATAGCCGCTATTTCTGTCCTGAAGAAGGATCTTTCTGATGTTTCACATTTCCAGTCACGTTCCTGATTTAAGCAGCTCCATCTTCTCCAATGCAATAATTAGAAGATCTACATGCTTTCTAGTTATTACAGGTAGGTATTTCGGTGTTCTATTTGATTTCTTGTGTATTTTAAAATGCACTCTATTACACAATATTGCTTAGTTATGACTCTTATTCCCACAGCTCGTTGCCCATTTAGTAATTTGTAATATTCTATGAAGTGCACATACTGATTAGATGTGAGAGTCTGTGTATGCAGATGTGCATCTCATCTGTTGCATCTTTGAGAGGTTAGTCCTTTATGCCTGTAGGAACTGGTTTTGTGGACTGAAATTCTGCTTTTGGATAGTGCTATTGATCATTTGGTTAGGTTTCCTTTACCACCTTAGTGAGCGCCTACTATAAGTTTGAAGGAAAATAATTTTACTATTTACTTATGGAAGAAATATTGTGTAAGGGTGATATATTCTGAATGATGAATCCCCCTGCACACTTATGCTACAGTACCTGATACCATGCATAGTTATTGTGATAAAAAAAGAATTTGACTGAATAAAGAGCTTGTCAGTACCCTAAGCCCTTGTTAGATTTTGTGCATGGAAAGCTAAGCACTGAAAAGGTGCCTTTCTTAAAATAAGGTGGATACTTGTTCTTGATTTGTCTTACCTTTTTTGTCTAAGAATTTGGAATAATCCTCCACATTGTAATTACTTCAGTATCTTTTGATACATGAAATCTATTGCAGAATGGTAGAAATATAAGTGTTATCTTCTCTTTATTAATGCTTATTTGATTTGGAAGCCAGGGAATGTATTGGGAAAATTACTTGAAGATGTAACAAAAAAAAAAGGTAGTGCTTTTGAATGTTGTAAAGATGACTACACCAAAGGAAGAATCTTTCTGCCATACCTTATAGGTAGTTATTGTTAAACTTAGGAGCTAAATACTGTCATTTTTCTTGGAGAGGCAATATTGTATGTAGGACGGAGGTAGTGAGCAGGTGATAGAGTAAAAGCTCCTGCTTGTGGATTTGAATTTGGCTAGCTATGAAACAGTGTCTAATTGTATTGAGTATGGATTTACCTTGCAACTGCAATTAGAAGATACTTGGAAATTCTTCCAGGAGCACAGAAATCTTGCAAGAAGCTTCTTACAATCACCATGTGGTTGTCTACTTTGTCTTTAATCAGTGTCTGTTAACAACTGAGTACCTTTATTGACAGGGGCAGGGAGACTCTCCCATGCCTACCAGACTTTTGCCGTAGATGCTGTCTGTTTAACAAAGAGATTTTTGACTGATTTAAATATGAGTTTGCAGAGATGAGACCTGCTGTGGTAAGAGCCAGTAGCTGAAACGATACAGTGGAAAGCAAAAGCACTTTTTACCCCCAACCCTTTCTCTGAAGCCATGTTGAATCTAAGATCAAGCAAGGTAGGAGGCAGAGATAGTGAAAACGGAGCCAGAGTAGTGGGAAGCTTTCTTCCTAGTCTGGTCAGACAATAATGGAATGAGAAGCAGTGTGTTGGAACCATTGAGAACTCCAGAGAGGAAGGGGAGAGCAGCATCATGGATGCCTGTTCTGCCTCCCTACGTGTATAGGAAAAAAAAGTAGGGAAAAGGATGCTGGTGATATGGAGTACATCTCCCTTTGCTGAAGTATTCACATCTCCCACTACTCAGAAGTGCAGAGAAATGTACCTGGGATTCTGTAGAGAGTATCTCCTTGGTTGTTTTTTTTCTCTTTGCTCAAGCAGAGTATATGTCTATCCAAAGAGATGAATCGGGGAAACGGTCTTGTTCACATACAAGGGATTCACTTCCATCTTGTACAAAAAAATTTCATGTTGTCAACCTTCGCTTAGCTTTTTCACAGTTCAACTCCATTAGATCAAAACATAGTAGCTTCCATGTTTATACCATCTCTCTTTCCTTTTAAAATTAATTGCCATTAGGAAGTTGGATAGAGTATTACCAAAGAGAACTTAATTGGTCATCTATGAAAATAAATACCTGCGCAACTGTATTATCAGAAGCATGTTACTTTTTTGTGCAAAATCTTCGGTCGATCCCTGGTTTAACAGTTAACTTTAAGGTAGATAATTTGTTGTGGTGAAACAATAAGAATTTTGTCTCTTAGGCCAAATGAATCAAAGTGCAGCACAACTTTCAACTCCATGGAAATCCAGTGCTATTTGTCATTCTTGCACACCTGTATCTTCCCAGTGAGTTGTATAATACAAGACAGACATAGCTTTCTGAATATTCATAACATAAACTATTATGATAGGTTTTATCTGAGCTAAAGCTGTCTCCACAATAGCATGAAGAAGCAGAGGATATAGACTGTCTTTCCACTGGATGTCACTCTTAGCTTAAATCTGTGGTAACTTAATACTAAGGCATTGTCTACATAATCCTGACACCTGGTTTGTTGGTTTTGTTTTGTTTTTTAAGTTGAAGTTTTAAAGAGGTTTATTTAACTTCATGGCTTTAAGAATTTTTTTTTAAGGAAAAAAAAAAGTGTTTGAAATATTAATGATGATTTGTGGAGTTAGCTTTTACTTGTGTGATTCTAGTGTATTTCTGAATGGGGATGAATTTGTGAAAGTTAATAGTGTAGAGAAGCACTTGGATAAGATTCTCAGGTATTAAGAGAATGTATTAATACGAGTCTGTTGCAAGCAATTCCCCTGTGCTTGGTAGACCTGATACTCCACAATGAATTTTCTTTTTCATTCGGTATTTAACCTTTCCTTATTTAGTCTCTTTGCTTAAAATTGTTTGTTTGTTTTAAATAGAGCTAGTGAATAAAAAGATTCTGCTAAAAAGAAGTCTGCTAAACCGCCATCATTTAGGTGTGCGGATGTGGATGTCAATGGAAAACTTAATTTTGTCTTAAAGCTTTATAAAACTCATTTCTGTTCTCATGATTTCTATGTGCTTTTAGCCTCAAAAGATAGATTATATGCTGTATTCATTAGTGTTTGTCCATCTTTATTTTTGGCAGTGGATAAAATAATGTGTAATGAGAGAAAAATGTTACTTGTCTGACATGCCTTTCAGAAGAAAAATCCAAATCCACTGAAGTTAAAGAATTACTTCCCCCACCACCACCCAAAAAAAAAAAAAAAAAAAAAAGGGCAAGAAGTCCAGGGGTTAACTGGATATCCAAGGATAGCTTTTTTTTTTCCTGTCTAGGAGAACAGTGTTGCAGCCTGCCATACAGTATTGCTATTCACTAGTCCTTGTCATTGAACTTCCCAGTTTATAGCTTACAGAATGGCTTCCAGTGATTGCAGGGAGCATTATTCTGTGGACCCAGAAGGGGTGTCCTTCCCTAGGCTAAAGGATGTTCCAACATGCCAATCCTATTTCTACTTCTTACTGTCAGGATCTCTGACAGTAGGATCTCTGAACAGTAGGATCTCTGTGGATAGTAGTGGGATCCTGTGGAACTGAGAGGATGCCAATACAGTGTTTGCATCTCCTCATCTTCAGCAGAGCCTCTGCGTACATGAGTATGTGTTTATCTATTTCTTTAGGAGCATGTACAAATGAAGCCATTCCTTTCTCCAGTGTGAAATGATATGTGGGAGATGTAACTTTTCTATAGTCCCAAGACAGAAGTGGCTGGCGTGGAGTGGACAAAATTGCATTCCTTTCCATCACTTGCTGCCTATTTGATATGTTCAGTATATGAGAGAGATTTGACCCTAGTAAATATACTCCCGAAAGATATTTTAGGTTATGCCAATGAGCTAAACTGCTCATTAATTGATGTTCTGTAATGCTCCATTAGAAGCAGCAATTTAAAATATATCATGCATAGGTTTTGTTTGCCTGTGTTCCATTAAGTTGTCACAGAATGCTTCTGGTTCTGTGGCATTTTATTTTGCACTACTCCTCAGGGTCACACAGAACAGCACACAGCTGTCCCTCTATAATTACATTTCAGCGACACAACTCAGATGTTTGGCTGTTTGGCTGTTTGGCTTGACACTAACAATGTCAGCATATATTGGCCACAAATGAGCTTTGAAATTAACATTCCTTTAAGGTGATTTGTGAAGTTCATGTCTTTGATACTTAAATGTCACATTACTTTGATTCAAAGTCAGAGCAGAGGGGACAAAATTTATATGGATGCAGGAACCTGCTCTCCTTTCCCTGTGACTGCATATTACAGTAAACATTTACGTGGGCTGAAAGTGAAGCATCAAGGCTAAGTTTGGAAGTTCCGTACTATGATGGCTTTTGCTCCCACAGAGCTAGTTTAAACAGCTGCTGCAAGTTTGAACAGCTAGAAACAATACAGAGATTAAGTATGCCAATCTGTTTTAACTTGCAAAGTTTTTCAGTTGTCAGTAACATTTACTCCATGTGTGTCCCATAAATGCCAAATCAGTGTGTTTGTATTCCAGTCTCATCTGTGAGTTATTGTACAAACATAAGCAGGCCTAAATTATTGCAGCTTATACATGGCCCTTGGCTGCTTTCCTTGCCTTGATCTTTTAGGCACTGACAAGGCTGATTTCTTGTCAGTGTCTGCTAAAGAGATGGATGACAGTTTTCGCATGGTCACCTGACCCCACGTACAGCCTCTGGAGTGGGGAACAAATGAAAGGATAATTAAAGAGCAAATGGGGTGTGCAACCTGTGCTTCTAGAACATCTGCATGAACACCGAGAAACATCCCACCCAGAGAGCGGCAACTTGGGTTATTTGTTGCAGTATCTGCTCTACTAAATGCAGTTGAGGAATCTAGCATCTTTTTGTTCATGCCAAGTGAAGTGATTTGCTGCCATGGTACTTTGGTTTCATGTTACTCCTATACAGGCTTTTTGTTCCTGTTTGGAAGAATATACTTTTAATATTTATATTCGGTTTTCTTTGATATTTCTATTGGAAATGTTGGCAATGATAATGATTAATGTATTTGGTGATAGTATTTGAGTATTCAGGATCTACAAATACACCTCATACCCTAAGGTCTGATTAATTTTTGAGGGGCTATTGGTAGATGTTGCAGCAGTGTTTTCATGCCTGGTCTCCTGCTAAAAAAGAGTTGTCCAGTTAAGAGGTAAAAGACAGTACAAAGCAGCTTAAACCATTTTTCATTTCCTTTCTTGAATCTGTTGGTTTTCAAAGCACCGTTATATTATCCTATGTAAAAACCCTAGTCTTCTGCATTCATTTCGTAAAGGTAGAAGTTACAGGATGAGTGACCTTCCAATTCTAACTCTACTGTCTTTTTTTTCTTGGAGGAACTTTGAGCAAAACAGTGGCTACCAGTAGTTGAGTCTTGTACTGGTTTGAATTCTGGACACAGCCTCTGAACTAACTACAGATTATTTATAAAATAAGTTTAACTCTTTAACTCCTGCTTGTATTTTGAAATGCAAAAAAAAAAAAAAAAATTATCTTGAAATATATTCTGAGCAGCTTAAGCCTTCAGAGTTGTGCTCAAAATGTGTATTTGGGTCATTCACTAAAAATGAGAAGCTGACATACAGTCTGATCAAACAGGTGTTTACTGATGAGAAGAGACACTTTGCATATTTAGGCCTTTATGTGCAACTGGGAAAATTACCCCCCTCAGTTTTTTATCAGACATTTAATATGTATAATAGTAAACCTAAACCCCTTCTCTCTGCATCCATCCATAATTGCTTAATTTTCAGGAAGTGTGGTTATTCCATCTTATCCCAAACATATGTTTGCATGAGGCGTTGAAATGCAAATTGTTAATGGGTTTGATTGTGTAATTATCTCATAATATGAGTCAAGATTTTCCTGTTGAAAGGTAGAATTTTGTAAGCATGATCTTCCCTCTTTTTCTCACCTTCCCTCTGGCAAAATAGAGACACGTGAACTGAATGGCATATTATAGCTATACAGAACAGTTTTTGTATCAGTTTTTATAAAGGGAAACTTTTGAGGGGCTATTTCTGTTGTATTCACAGTACTTGCTACATTCATTTATATGCTCATTAAGACTTTAAAAAAATTATTGTAGATTTATTTCTTTGCATTACTAATATTGAAGACAAAACTGTGCACAACTGATGATAAAGAAAAATGGTGTGATTTGAGGATAATATCACAGATTGTGCTTGGTATTTGCTTCTGTGCTGAATAGCATCCCTTAATGTGTGAATATTGTCTGAACCTTGCCTCAGGGAAGCCTAAGGAGCTGATGGAATCATGTGGGCCTGGAGCTTAGCTGGAGATACGGTGATGCTTTCCAATGTGATCATGTAGATCAGTTGTTCCATTAAATACTACTCAAATGTTAAGTTCCATTATGCTTTAGTAACAGAGTATTTAGTATTTTGTTTAGACTGTAACTGATTTGTTAGTGTTTTAAACTGGAAGAAGTTGCACTCTGTTTTCTTACATTTGGGAATATGTCTTGCAGTAATTTTGAGTGTGAATTCAGATGTAGTAGTAGCAACAGTGGACTGTGTCTAGCTATTGGGAAAAATAGATACTTAGTAATATTTATCTGGTAGAGCTTCTGAAGAGTAGTTGCATTATCTGAAATAACCAGATAAACAAAGGCCTGGAAGGGAAAGAGGGCTTAAATACAGGTTTAATAAAGGTTCATAAATACATGCTTTAAGGAAGGGAAAACACTATACATAAAGAACTATGTCTTATCTCTTACTCTGTAAATTAGTGGCAAGAATGTCCCTGAACAGCAATGGAAACTATATATATATTTTTTTTCCTTGAATCACACAACAATTCATAAACAAATACTAGAGTGGCATTTAGATTTTTTTACACACTGGCAACATGTAAATTTTCCTCCCACAGGTAGCAATCCAAACACATGGATCAGTTATCTAGCACAGTGAATCTCTGTGCTAGTGCAGGAGTTTGTTGCCGTCCCAGTTCACTGTGGGAATCATTTCAAGAATGAAATATACCAGTCTATGAGAAATTATTTAGTTTATCTCAGAAGAAAATATTCATATGAGGAAATGCAGCACAGTGTTGCCTGTGCTTTCTACATCATATAAAGAAAGGAGGCTGGTGCAGTGGTAACTGAAGTACCAGATAATTTCCTGAAGTATAAGTAGGAAGAGATTAATAGTTAAGCTATGTTCATGGGACTGTCAATGGGGGCTCTAGGAAATATGAAATAGCAGGGCTCAAGAAGTGTGTGTGTTTGACACCATGTTTAGGGTATTTAGACACTGAATTTATTTGCAGGCACCTGTAATCCTGTTCTGACTAGCACCTTTAATGACTTCACAGATTAAACTATCAAAATTAAACTGGATATAGATGTCAATTTAGAAATGGTCTCTTTGGACTGGGATTAAGATACATGGGTTAAATTAAATTGCTGCTATCTAGCAGGTGCTATCTGTATGAAGAAAAGGAGAATTTCTTCCTCTACCTTTGGCAAATCTAGTACAAATCACAGGAATCAATTTTACATTTTCTAGAACTGCAACAGGAAACATAGCAGTAGAAATCAATTTATTTCTGGTTTCATTGGAACTATCTGGAATAATAAATACAGATAAGAGTCCAGGTATATGTTACTTCTAAACAATGTGAGCCCTTAGACACTTAAAGGAGGGAAAGGTGGCAAAAGTAAAGAGAAAAGAATGAATCAGACTCCTAGTTCTGCTTGGGGGTTCCTGAAGAGATGGAAGGACAGGACATTTTGCATTAAAAATGGCATCTACAGCATCATTATGTGTTTTCTTCCTGCGTTTTGGTGTATGAAGTACATTGGTCAGAGTCCATTCCATATTAAGTATCTTAGAAACAGTCTGCCACTGTTTCAACTTACCTGGATTCTCCTTTGGCTGTCCTGGCATATCAGGCTTGTTACTGATCATAGGTGCCATGTTTTTATTTGTTCTTGCATTTATAGTTTACATTTGTACTCCTTTTTATTGCCTTTGCATGCATTCATTTAGAACAAGTCTTTTATTTGATGTTTCAATAGCAACAGGGGTTTGGGGTGTGTGTGTGTGTTTGGTTTTTTTAACCATTACTTGTTTGAGAGTTACAGCTACAATTTTGGCTTATGATTTCTGTCTTGGAAATGCCCTAAATATAGTACTGACTTATTTTTAAATTTTTGTTTCATTATTTCACCTTTTAAGGTATGTTCAGCATATTATTGGGAGTCTTGAAGGTTTTCTATTGTAAGTTATCATAATGAAAAAAATTGACAGCCTACTAATCACTTCATGCCATGGTGAAGTTGGCAGTGTAAAGAAGAGAAGAAGAAACAGCTTCTCTACAGAACAACAACAAAAAATGACCCTACTATACTAACATTACTGTTTTTTCTAAGATAGGATTTTTTTTCCCCTTAGGCTTCCAGTGAGTGTGGAATTAAATGAATAGTGTAGTAAGAAAATGGCTGAAGGACTGCTACTGAATCAAGCTTTGTAAAATCAGTTTGCTTAATTTTGTCTGTTGCATTTCTAATGTCTTCTTCATAAGGAACAGTTAGCGCTTTTATTGTGACTTTATTATGTCATCTATGTTGTTACTTTGCATTATATGTTCTGCAGCAAGTACCTCTGAACTTTTCTCTGTAGCTTTTCTCATTAAACAGTGATCATCAAAGCAGTGTTGCGGAATTAGGGTGTGACTTCAGACCTTTCTGTGTTTGGTCTTTTCAAAATGCAGAAATACCAACTGACATAAATTCAGAAGTTTTAGAATCCCTTTTGGGAAAGCTATCAACTTTTGACACTTCTAGTCACTTTTTTTACAGCTTAAAAAGAGATTGAACTCTTTTTTGTAGCTCTCCTGTCAATGTTCATACAATGTTACCTTCATAGAATTCCAGGGAATGAGAGTCTTCATTTGTTTGACTCTATTTTTTTTGTTTACATAAAAACTGTAGGAAGTTTCTTTTTCTAGCTGACTCAGTGCACAAAAAGATTGCCACTGTTCCTAGGTGAATGAGTCAAAATGTTTATACCACCCATTGTGTCTTCATGGTAGAAGGACGTATCAGTTATCAGAGCAACCTACGTATGACCTATCATTTATTTTTTGCTAGTTAGGCACAGGTGAAAACCTACATTCCTGTCTTGTGACCTTTTAAAGAATATTTATTTCCCTATTTGGATACTGTTTCTCAGACAGTTATTGTTCCCCACTCCTTCCCTTCCCTCCCCCTTCCCCACCCCCCGCCCCGGTCATCTCCAGTTTTTAACAAAAAACTATGAAACTGGAGATCCCCTGGAAGAAAAACAAACAAACAATCACTCCTTGATATCTGATGCACAGTGGAGGAGAATGTTTGCATGTAAATCCTGTTCAGCCTTTCTCTTACTTTCTGGGGAGATGATTTAACCACCAAGCTTTTCTTTTTACACCTTCAACTCAAGTATTGAAATTGAGTTGTAAAGCAACTTCCCATACAATTACATCAACACAATGGAGACAGGAGTGAGTGTGGGTCAAAGGTTAATGCAGAGAGTAGGGAGAAATTTTTAACTGGTGGAGAGGAGAAGCTGCAACCTTTGTCCTCCCATGTATGCACGACCAAAATTTCTCCTTATGCACAAGGAAGTCTTTTTTGTTTTGACAGATGCTGTATTAAAAGTGTGGAAAAATCTGTGGGTTTTTTGTGTTGTGTCCCCTGCCCCGAACATAACATTTTCTGCTGAAATTTTTTCTTGTTGACTATTTCCTAAACATTTCTAATACCAAGCTATCCAGCTCAAAAGAAAATGCATGTAGTCAAATCTGGTTTTATCAGTCAAATGCTGTATCAGCCTTTGCACGTGAATCTATTTGATAGTGTGTGGGGGGAAATAATGCAGGATATATTATCTAACTTCTACTAATGGACAGCAGGAACACTTCGAAGTTTCTACAGTGCTGTGGTCCTAATCTGTAACTCTGGTTATAGAGTAGCATTTGTCATACTGAGAGGTAAATCAAGTGTCATTGCATGGGTTATCTCACTGGTCTTAGTGTTGGCTTTTCCCCCAGTGATCACTTTACTTGGATTATGTAGCTGGCTTGCTGCAACAGGATATCTGCAAAATGGACAGAACCTAATAGGATGTGTAAGAATGCCTATGTATAGGGAGGAGGATGTATAATAGCCTGCGTCTAGACAAAGTGAGAAATGGTCTCCATTCACTAGGCAAAGCTCACACTTGCTCTAATGAACATGTAAAATTGTAATTGTTAATAATCAAACTCTGTAAAAATCTTGTTGAAGTTGCATTGGTTTTTGCATGAATAGAAGTGTTAAATAACCTAAAAGGTTTGCAATGATCTTCAAGAGAAACTTGCTGTCGTGAAGATTTTGTGCATATTCTTGCACCCAGTGATGCGTGTCTGGATTACTGCTAATGCTGTAAGAAGCACAATTGAGTCAACTTAAATTTTCCTAGTGCGTTGAACCAAGGGACGTTAGCCAAGCTTGCCTGCTGACAATAGCATTACAAGCTCATTTTTCTCGTTCAGATTGAACAGTATTTGTGTATTCCTTGCCACTATGTTAATTAAACAACTGTGATGCTGCTCAAGCTCCAGATCAAGTCCAGCAAACAGGAAAGAAAGTGAATCATAACTAGGCTATTAACTCAAATGAGAGTAATAAGACATTCGAAGCCTATTTCCTATTTCAGTTCTGGGCATTGAAATTCTTGTTGAATCAGAACAAGACTGAACTATAATCTTTGGTCTGTTTTGGGTAATTCTGATTCCAGTATAGAATGTCCTAAATCCATTAGTGTTAACACAGGTAGCTAGAATAGCTAGCTTGGGTCATATTCTTACTTCTTCAGAGATCACTAAAGCTGTATTTAGAAACTGAAGAACTACTTGGGCCATAGTGACTTGGAAATTGTAGGTGCTCCAGAAACTGCTTGTGACAGGAATGACCTCCTTTATCCCAAATGATCTCAGAAGGGGTTATAGGCAAGTGTAGAACTCTGCACTGAGCTAACTAGCTTCTAAGCAAGTGGAGTTTAATCAGGTTGAAAGAGCAGGAGCACAACCAGGCAATTGTGAAAACCTTCCTTAAACTTGTGAGATTCATGAACTTCAATGCTGTTCCTAATGGTGCCAGTGACAGGAATAACACTGGTCAGATCACTTACTTGATTTACCTTTATAAGAGATCCTTTGTTGTACAATTGCAAAGAGTTATTAGAAGATCCCTGTCTCTCACTGGTTTGTAGTGTGCGTAGGTAGAAAAAAAAGTTAATAAACTCTTATAGTGATTTACATGGTAGACCTTTATGCTACTTTAATGGATGTGTATGTGAACATAAATCCTAAAATGATATGTTTCCACATATTTACACCTGAAATACTTTTTTGAGAAAGAGTAGTAGTTGGTATCATCTAAGGTACTAGCTATATTTGAAAGAATGAACCCCAAATTCAGTTGTTCTCTGATACTTTTACACACATTAATTTAATTGTCATTTTTTGTTCTGCTAGCAAAGTTCTTCACAGTGTCTCTAGTCCTGTTTTCTTCCCAGTGGCTTTACTGGAGACCGAAGCTTGTATTGCTAGCGTGTAGTAACTCATTTTTCATTCATTCAGGTGGTCTTGGTGTGACCAAGAAATGAAGGAAATAGTATGGAATGGGAGAACGGGCCCTACCACATTCAAATGTATATTTTTAAGATAAAGTTTGGGGGTTTTAATATGGTAATTAAAACTAAATAACCTTTAGACCATACTTGAATCCAGTGAGATTTGATTTCAAAGTTACTTTAAAGGAAGTTCTGTAACTTAAAAAATGTGTTCTGTTAATTTAATGGTTTAATACATTTGAATTAACTAAGTAATTTGAAAGAAAATTACTTTGCAATCTCTTTGAAACTTGCTTCCATTGGTTTCTAATGGGACTTGAATTCCTTTTCCAGATATAATCTGTTTCAAGAGGGTGGCTTCATGTTGCAATAATCCTTCTCATTACATTTCAAGGACTTAACTCCTTTTTTCCTTAATAACGTACTCCTGGCAACTAGTACGTAGCAGTTTCCTGTTTCAGTAGTATGCTGCTTGTTAAAAATAACACTGAAGCTCTGTGAAGTTTTGCCTAAGGGCACTTCTTGATGACTAAACTGGGAATTATCATGTATCTGCAACATTTCCAACATGCAAAAGGGATCTTGAAATCTCTGGGTTTGTTTGCATTTACTGGACCTAAGAAAAATGTCTAGGGGATTGAAGATCAAGGATGAGAAAACAGACTTGGTTTTGGATTTGTTTTGGTGGGCTTTCTTTGTTGTTGTTTTTGGTTTAGTTTGTTTTGTTTTGGTTTTGTTTTTTTTAGCAGCAGTTGTTGCGCAAAGCATATAAGAAAAGGCTGAGTGGGGCTGCAGCACTGCTCACGTCAAGAAGTCTGTATGCAGTATTTCCAGATTGGTGGTTCATAACCCTGCAGTACACCCTGGGAGAAATCCTGATAGTTTCTTGCTATGTGAGAAGGTTGTTTCCAGTGCCTGACGCTGGGGCATAAATGTCTGGGTTTTAGTGTGTTTAGAATACTCCTGCTCCTCAAACACAGTGGAGATGGTATACCTTAGTGTTTTTTCTATTTCAGTGCTATTTTAAAAACTGCATTTAAGTAGATGTAGCTGATTCTGCAGCATCTGAAAGGACTAAGCCTGCAGGGTGTCTCATTAGACTGTTTATGTGTTTTTGTGTGGCATGGAAAAGAAGTACAGTGAAAGGGGATGTGACAAACTTGCCTTCTTTTGTAACTAGAAAGGCAGTTGGCAGGCTTCCAATGAAATGACCATTGCAGTTCAACTAAACACTGTCAGAAAAGAGTCTTGTCCCATCAAACATGAAATATGAATCATATTATGTTGACTTTATTAATTTGGTCTGTGTTTTTATATATTGATTCATTTAGAGAATAAAGATTGACAGCCATGTGTGATAGGAAAAATGACTGAAGAAGCTCTGAAGCTAGCTACCATTCTAAAATGAAGTTAGAGAGAATCACTTTTTCAGTATCCAGCTTTTTGAGTTGCTCTGTATACTCCTGCATTAATGTAGGAGTCTGCTTTAACTATAGTCTCCTCCTTTCCAGGTTTTCCCAGATTTCCTCCTTCCCTACCCCCCTGCCCCCCAAGATGGTTGGGCTGCCAGCCTTGAAGCTAAAGCATAATTCAATTCTTTTATGTCTTCCTGATCAGCTCAAGTCCAACTGAGCAGTGAGTTATGAGTAGAGGATTCCTGGTGGAGGCTATGATTGCCTTGGTAGCTGTGTGCACTGATTAGAGGAGAAACAGCTGCCTTTTGTGTCCTTTGTTCTGGTGGTCCTTTAAAGATTGGGCCTGTGTCAGAGCCTGTTTGCATGTCATTGCTTAAGTAGCCTAAAATAGTTGGGTGCTCTCAAGCTCCTGGCATACTCAATGATTTGTATTCTCCTTTATTTATTTAAAAAAACCAACCCAAACCAAACTCTTCTTCAGTTAACCCTATGCACCTGCATTACGGATGTCTTATTGCTTATATTGTTGCTTTGCACATGGTTTGAAAAGAGGCTATTGGCCAATAGCAGTCTGCATTATTGAAAGTGATCCTTTCTGAGCAAAGTATGAGAATGTTTTCTTTCAATTTGAATGATATTTTCCCTATTAGTATCTAAATGTTCTGCAGTTACACAGTCCATGATGCAGATGCTCACCCCTGTATTTATACGAGCTCCATAAAACAGCATGCTCAGAAATGTAGAGGAAAATGTGAAATAACTATGAATATGCACAGACAGCCACTGGTAGCTCTTCCTGTCTCTAAGAGTGAGAAGCAAAAGATGTTCTTACTAAAAATCCCAAGTCAGAGAGTGTTAAAATTGCTATTTATATACAGCCAACAACCATATGTCAGGTGTAACTGGATGGTAGAACTCTAGATTGAGCCAGTAGTTAAACTCAGTGCTGTGATGAATATAACATATTGAATTAGTCGTGTGCTTTCTCCATTGAGGCAAAATGTTAATCTTTAATCCAAATTAGTTCTGAATATCTCAAATGCAGCTTTATACTGCTTTGCAAATCATGCTGTAAGGATCTGGAGTAGTCCTCATCCTGGTTACAAGTCTTTTAGCTAACGGGGTCTTTTATATAAATGGCATGCTCTTGACAGTAACCGATGGTGTAACTCTCCTCTAGTTGCAGGGCAGGAAATTCTAAACTCTAGATCACATTTATAATAAAATTTGAACTTTATGGCATAAAGACTTGTGGTTTTTTTTTCATATGGGTATATGCTTGCAAATCTTAGCTTGTGTTTCAGACATGTAGTGGTTCAAAAAAACACCAGAACCCCAACATCAGTTGTTCTGAAGGGAGTTTTGAGTTCTAAATCTGTTTGGTAAATACATTTTGCTGTCCCCGGTGTTTTTGCTCCTGTTTTATTTTGGGTAATAAGATTTCTAAGATCTCTGTTCATCTGTTAACTCAGGCACTGGATAAAAGCAGCATATTTTAGCTAGTTTCTGTTTTGTTGTTGGATTCAGCAGCATTGGTATAATTGCCACAATAATGTTTGTTTAACTGAGAGTGTCAGGACTCGCAAGACACCTAGTAGTCTCTCAAAAAAGTGATACTGTTATGAGGTAGTGGGTAGCACTGTTCCTGGAATGGGCACTCTCACAGCAATACTATATGCTTGATCTGTCTATTGGGGTGTTCCCTTGCTTGCCAGGGAAAGTACTCCTTTCTTCCTGTGTCTCCTAACCATAGGAGTTGGTTTTGGGCTGTGTGGCATGGCCAGAACAACAGGTGTTGTTTTATTGGCTTGATTTAATCTGAGATAGTTGAAGACAATGCTTCCCAGCAAGCACCCCAAGGCAGCACGATTTTCATACCTTATTATCCCTTTTCCTATTTTCTGGCCCTCCTTTTTGCTGCCCACATACCTCCCTTTCTTCACCCCAGTCTTTTCCCTTCCCTGCCCCCCCCTTACACTTTCCCTGTTGGTCTCAGTCTTGCTGCACCTATGCCCGGATTTGGCATTTCTGATACCATTACCTAGATAATCTCAGCCTTTTCTTCTGTTACTGATCTGGTTACCTAAATGCTGCTGGCCTAGCACAACTTGCTTTCCAGAAAGTCCCCAGCACTCTCCTTCAGTTATTGGTGGAATTAATCTGTTTTTCATGTAACTTCCCCATTTTCACCTGTGAAGCTCAGTCATTCTTCATGGTGCTATCTGTAACTCTTGTCAGCTGCTCACCTTTGGCATTTTCGCATGCTGTGTTCAGCAGCTTTCCATGTCCTCTGCAGTTGGCTTAAGCTCATGCCAGGGCCTGGTCAGTGGCCTAGTCCTTTGCCTGCAGCCCTAATAGGTATATAGGACAAACTCTGTGCTTCTCCCATGCCTTTTTCCAGGTGGCAGGGCTTCTCTGGGAAAGAGCATATTTTTTTGATCATGCAAGAGTCTACAAATGGCTTTCTGTTTGCCCAACAACCAGGAGAAGTAAAATAAAACTGTCATGGCATGCCATTGAGCACTGAAACTCTGTGCAAACATCAAATTTGATCTGTTCTACTGGAACTTGCTTGGAATAGATATATCAGTCCATTCTTTTGTACCTGCTGGACATTTTATGGGAAAATCAGCACGAATATTTGTGTGATACTGCTTCACATTTCTATTCTTCCTTCTCCTAAGAAAAATTGTGTAGGATCTCTGCGCACCTTTGAAAATCAGTTCTTTTGAGAATATATAGGGTTTACATTACCAAACCTGAAGAGCCCACATTTGAAAAAATTACAACTTATGTGCCTTTTCTTAATGTCAGTATCAGCAGTGACCTCTAATTGAAAGCAGTAAATACAGAATCTGACTCTTTAATGGGAATAAATGTTCCATAGCTGGCTAAAATGGGCTGAATGCTACTATAGTACTTCATCACTGCAGTTTGTTTATTTTAAGGAAAAGCTTTAAGATTTTGAGGCTCATGGGCTTCCTGTTGTTTCAAAAGTCATGCTAGTATTTCTACAGAGATAGTGGTACTTGTTGAAAGATAGCATCAGTGTTCCAAAGGTTTCACAGGCTAACGGAACAATTCTGTTGGGTATTCATGAAGATCAAGAGGTCTTTCAGAACAGTAGGCAAGAGGAGGATCAGTTATATTACTGATAAGATGATCTAGGTAGAATAAAGATAAGTTAATATTCAGAAGAGTAAAAAATGAGTATTTAAAATAATTGTAATAGTGGTAGTCAGTACCTTTTCCAGTAACTTCAAAGGGATCAAGGAGCCCTTTAAAGAGGATGACTCCTCTTTAAATTAGCTGACTTTTACAAGTTTTTTTTTTTTCCTTGGGCCCAGCCTATCATGGAGGTGCTAGGAGCTACTCCTAACAATACATGGAGGATGTAATATTAGTCTTCTAAAACATTTAATGTAATTTGGAAGCAGCTTGTACATTGCAGTTTGGGAACTGGTTGACTATAGTGTTGGGAGACATTATAAAAGTAACTATCAATTTGAATAGACACAGATTGTTGTAAGCTTAGTTTGGTTTTATTCAGTTTGGGTTTATCCCACAAAAGGTAATGTATAAATAAGAAAGTTTGGGAGAGAATAATGGACAATGTAGCTAATTAATGCTTCTAAAAAGAAAGACCTTCATCCTTTCACATCTTGCAAGGCATAGTAAAAACATAAATTTAGGTATTTGTGTTTCTTACAATCATTATCCAACACTTATATTAATGATTAGTTATCCAGACCTTTATTATGCAGACTGCTGTTTCTCCTGATCCCAGTATGTATCATAGAACCATAGACTCATTTAGTTTGGAAAAGACCCTTAACATCACTGAGTCCAGCTGTAAACCCCCCACTGCCAAGTCCATCACTAAACCATGTCCCTAAGCACCACATCTACACATCTTTTAAATATCTCCAGGGATGGAGACTCAACTACTTCCCTGGGCAGCCTGTTCCAATGCATGACAACCCTTTCCGTGAAGAAGTTTTTCCAAATATCCAATCTAAACCTCCCCTGGTGCAACTTGAGGCCATTTCCTCTCGTCCTATCTCCAGCCACCTGACAGAAGAGACCAGCACCCACCTCGCTACAACCCCCCTTCAGGCAGTTGTAGAGAGCGATGAGGTCTCCCCTCAGCCTCCTCTTCTCCAGGCTAAACAGCCCCAGCTCCCTCAGCCGCTCCTCATACGACTTGTGCTCCAGGCCCCTCACCAACTTGGTTGCCCTCTTCTGAACACGCTCCAGCATCTAAATGTCTTTCCTGTAGTGAGGGGCCCAAAACTCAACACAGTATTTGAGAAGCAGCCTCACCAGTGCTGAGTATAGGGGGATGATCCCTTCCCTAGCCCTGCTGGCCACACCATTTCTGATACAGGCCAGGATGGTGTTGGCCATCTGGACACACTGCTGGCTGTGGTAACTGCAGCCTGTTTTTCCTTCTAGAAATAAATACTATCAACAAACTGCTGAGAAAATAAACTCCGCTCCCACCAAATTGACACGTTACCTGGTGCTTGGGGAAATTTGGTTACAAAACTACATTTCCACCATGTTTGTCAGCACTGTCCGACTGCAGGATTGCATGTTGATTAGCATCAAATCTTTTCTTGATGCTTTCAGGCAGATCTCTTACTACTGTAATCTCTCCAACTACTGTTGCAGTTCCTTGGTGTAAGTTTGATTCTGATCAAATTTTACAAAAGACAACTTAGGAAGCTGGTAAAAGAGGAGAAGTACTAAACTGCAAAGACACCGGAAAGCAGCCACACTGTCTCTGGAAGTTATCTTTTTCCTGTCTAATAGACAAAAAAATTGCTTAAAGATTCTGTGAAAGGAATGATGGAGTGGGCAACAAATAGTAACTAATAGATTAACACTGCTTCATTAACATGAGAACTCCCTTCACCTGTGACACCTTCTAGTGTCACAGACTCCCAGGTATGGGGGTAGAGAGTAACTCCCAGATCTCCTTGCATTGATGGAAAATAACAATTTCTGAGAACTCTTTGGAAATGTTTCTGCTTGTTCCTTATCTTTCAAATAGCTCCATTGTTTTTCCTGATTCCTAGGATGATTTTTATATGAGTTGACATGTGAAATAAGAGATTAATTTATTATTTTGATTCAGGGCAGTTGTTTTGGGAAAAATAGTGGGGTTTGTCATCTGGAATGTCACCGTTTCTGTCTTGGGAATATTGCCAAGCTCTTACTTAAATGGTAGAGAGGTGGCTTTGCAACCTGTAGGAATGGACATCTTCAGATGCCATTCTTCTATAGACTAGATTACTGTTCTTGGTTGAGTGAACTTCTAAACAGTTATTTTGTGTTGTGTGTGTTCTGGGGCATGTGGGAAAATACATCATGTATTATTATTTAGAAGATTTAAATGCTCTGAGGCCCCTACCTGTTGGTGATAGTATATGGCCTTCTGCTTAGACAGTAAACCCATTAGAAGTTCATTTTAGAATAGAACATACAATTTTGCATCGTTTTATTAAGTTTTACTATCTTTCCTGTGTCAAAAACCATGATGTAGAAGGAACCTTCTTAGAAAGTCTATTTGCTTTAAATGGCTTAGCTTGCCATTCATATCAGCAAGCCTAATGCAAGTCTAAAGGTATATATTTCTTAATTAGTTTTTAATTATTAGGGGGAGCTCTAGGAGTTTACTGCCTAGAAACATAAAGAGTACATGACTTCTAATGTATTTTGGTAGCACTCAGCAAGTCCTCTGAGAGATAGGATCCTGCTGTGTGTGGCACTATACATCTGGACTAATGGGTAGACTGTATCTGAAAGAGCATGAAGTCTAACTAGACAGAACAGTTGAAAGAAGAAGATTCTTCCTGCACAGATGGAGAGAAGGGGGTCATGGGGGAACTTGGTGGCAAAGCTGGATATTGGAATCATATTTTTATAGTATTAATTTTAGTACGTTTTTCATCAGAAGACTTTTCTACTTAAGTTAATTTTAGGCAAATGTATGCTTAACTGAGTGTAAAAGTCAGAACAGAGTTCTGTGACTATCATTCTCCGTGTTTTTTTAATGATAGGAGGGTATAAAATACACTCTTTTAAATGGCTGTAATTCCTGGATATGTTGCAATTATTAGGAATTAGAATTGGTTTTGGGCAAAAGAGCCAATTAGAGTTGGTTGCATTTGTATGTATTTTCATTTTAAAAAATTCTTCGTTTCAAGCTGAATAATCAGCTTTAAACGTGAACTTTCCAGTCTTTTCAAAGATTTTTATTCTCATGTGATTTCTTTTTTCTCTCAGAATTTATTGTAGTCAATAGAGTATTTCCTTTGTTTTTTTAGTGGGCTTTTACTCAACTTCTAAGACTAGATACATAAAATAAGCCACAGATGGTTTCACAGCCATTAATAATGAATTTGTGCACTGCTAGATCACTTAACCACAAATACGATCTGGATTGGGCATGAGGAGAGCATCACATTTACGTTTAATTATTCAGAGCAGAAGATAGGCTATCTATGCCCACAGAAGTCTTTGGCATCTTATTTTGTCTCCTGTAATGCACATATGTCCTGCTTGCTTTTCTCTCCAGTGTGTTATGGTATGCTTTCCCTGTTTTCCTGGGAGGATATTTTGAGGTTAGTCGAGGGGGAAAGGTCCTGGTAGAGTTGGTGAATGATTTCATGCTGGGGCTGAAAGTCAGGAATTGGAGTTGGTTAGGCAAAAATTGTGAAAAAATATAAAAGTTGCATATTTAGTCCATAGCAGATTTCAGGATGAAAGAGTTCCATGTCAGGAGACAGAAGCAGAATCGATAGATGCTGGAACAAGGGTAGAAAGGACTGGAAGATGTCTATTTTATTGGTCCTGAAAGAGTACAGAAGAACCTATGTCTTCACACTTGCTATGGTCTTACGTATGTGAAATCTGATTCAATAGCTTTTTTTACCTCAAGCCTTGATGAGTTTCAGATATGTTTCTTGAGCTTCCAGAAAAGTCTCTTTACCAGTTATTGTGCCCTTGTTGGGTGGGATGGTATTCAGAGGTGAGGTGGAGTAAGAATCAGTGATGCTGTTAAAGCTGTGTCTCTGCAGAAAAAAGGGCAGGATTGCATGGGCTAGAGAGGGAAGGATGCTTGAACCCATATCCCAGTGTTGAAAGCACTTAGCTGGAAGAGAGCAGGCCTGGTTTCTAGTCCTTTCTCCAAAACTTGTTTATGTATTTTACACTGAATATTCACTGGGTAAAATGCTTAGCTATAGATACCAGTTTGTGATTCTGATGGAGTAGGGGAAATCAAGCAGACTTCAGAGGAAAAATTCAGAGCCTGGGAGGAGGCTTCTCTTGGATGGCACATATGCAGAAGATTGGACAGTTTGGGTACTTTACTGGAAAAAATCTGCCAAAAAAAAGCGCAGCATTTTCAATAGCCATGAAAGAGTTTTAAAATGCTTGCAATTGTGCTTCCAGTGAGGATTATTAAGGACACTTTATTTTAGATGGGTTCTCAAGTTGTAATAAAGATCTACATTTTGCAATAGAAACAATTAACTACCTGTATATAATACCTTTGAGGGAGATTTTCAAAGACATATAGATGCCTTTCTTATAATAGCTAAAGAGTCATATTAAGGACATAACGTTAACATCCCTTACAATAAACAGAATCTTGCAACCGCAGAGCTCAAGGCTCCTTGAAGTGCAAAGCAGCTGCTACAGTGTGAGATGTCACGTGCAACCCTGCTGGGCACTGATGAGCAGCAGTGAGAACTGGATTTTTATTTGTAAGGGTATTCCTAGGAAGACACTTCTTTCTTTCTCTCAGGCTACTAGGCTTACACATACATTTGAACACAGTAAGTAATTTTCAAAATAAAATCTGAGAGATATATAGGAGAGCACCCAAATCTCTCACGATGCTGCAAAAATTCCAATCATATGCTAAATGCAAGAAAGATCAGGTCATAGTTCTGCAGTTGATGTATTGGATGACTGCATGCCAGAGTGTACAGGGTACCTGACTGTGTGTAATCAAATTGTGACAGAAAAAATACAAAATTCAGTGCACTTGTGGATGAGGAGAATCTTCCTAAAGAACGGACCCTTATGCTATATTTCTTAAATTACTCTAAGTTAGTTCAGGCCTTCCATCAGTTTAACACTAATGCAAGAGGAATAATTGAGATAATCATGCCTCTTTTTTCAGGGCAATGAAACTTTGCTTGTGTTTTGCAGTCAATTTCAGATAACTTCAAGTCTGTCATGAAACTGGATTTATTATTGAAAGAGTTTTTTAGCAGAGGATTGTAGAAATCAAATACAAAATCAATGGACCAGTTCATATAACAGCACAGAGAAAGCTGGCATTCTGTAAGCTTTCGGGGGTTGGGGAAAGAGTTGAGAATATGGTGATTATCTGGAAATTAGTTTGGCAAACAGCTTATGAGTGTGTTCCTGTGCAATTCTTCACTGCGGTGGCTAGCCTATTGCCACGCTTTAGTCTGATTTTTATAACCTGTGTGTAAACATTGACTTTGCTGTAATTCTGTGTGCAAGCTCTCGGACTGCGAAAATGCTTCTTGCCCTTAAGGATTGCAGTTCTATCAGCTGGATGCTTTTCAAGAGTTCCTGTTTTAGAAAGAATTTGGGGATTTAGGATTCCACTTGGAATCATCTTTATGCCTATTACAGTATTCTTATAGAAGAAGAAAGATAACAGAGCATGAAAGATGCTAACCTTCTTACTGACCTCCTTTAGAACTGAAAAGGTAATGCCTGTGCCCAGGTTGTTCCTACGCTCACTGCTGTTTTGTACCTTGAAGGCATTGGATGATGGAGGAAAGTTTGTACAACAGGTCTGTATTTACATTCCTTACTTAAAGACTTCATGTTGGTTTTCTTGGGGACAAATTCCATGAACAGCTGCATTGTCTTGGCCTTAGGAGGTTTCGTGCAGGTGGCTTACTTGGAATGTTCCTGTGTACTCCTGGAGGCAGTCTGGACACCCTGTCCTCAGATTGACTCTTTCAGAGTTATTGTAGGCTACCAGGAAAAGCGATGTGGATTGTGCTTCTGTGACCTTGCATGCCATAGTCTTATTATTTCAAGTCCATCCTAATTGCTAAAAAATTCTGTGGTGCAGGCAGAGCTTCCATCTCTCTCTGATGGACTGATCTAGCTGCTGCATCATCAACAGGCTGCTGGGGTAGTTATCCATAATAGTACTGGGGAATGTCAAGTGAGACTCAGGATCTTTTCTTACATGCTGAGATCTGCTTGAATAATGGACCAACAGTACGGCTTAGTCCCTACCCCTGCGTTCTCACCCCTAACATAAGTGGTTCATACAGAACCATTTCCCACTTGTGTCATCTGCTGAGTGGTGTCTTCTGTGGAGCTGCTGCATCACTGGGAGTGTGCCTTTTTCCCTTTTGTAATCAAAACTAAATGTTGTTCTGCTAAGGATCCGCTGAGCCTTTGTATTTATTCCCTGATGCACAGTTCCAGGGAAGTGATGTTATGCAAACAGGTCATGCCTTGGTTTTCGAGTCTTTCCACTTCTGCTCTTTGTTTTCTGCAAAATGCTCATACACCACCTTCTCTGGACTACCTCTGTTCTGGAGGAGGACGAAATTTTGCAGAGCCTTCGGAACACACTTGGGTCTTTCCTGTACTGAGTTAGTGTAGGGAATGTAGAAAATGCAGTGTCAGTGTTGACACTCTTTGTGTTAGCCTATCAAGGTATGTCTCTGGTAATACTGAAAAGTAAAATAGAGAGAGGAAAGAGTTTCTCACAGAGCTAGTAGTTTTCTAGCAGAAAGTTTGGCATTCCGATGGTTTCCTTCATCTTTTCTTCTGCTGTTCTAAAAGTAGCAGCTTCCATGCCCAAACTCGTTTGCCATGGGACTTTTAAGAGTCACTGTCATTGCTGTGCTCCAGTAAAAGAGAGAGATTGTTCTTGTAAAGACCTTACAAATAACTGCTTTTAGTGATCAGTTCATGGCTTTTCAGGTAGAGGATAGATCTGTGATTTCCCTTTCCCTGAAAGTAGGATGTAAAGGATCTGGAGACAGGAAGTTACAATCTGGCTCTGTGGAGTATGAATGCAAATAATCACTCCAGTTCTGAGGTTACTTTACTGGTACAGATTATCAGAGCCATTCTAGCAATGACATGTAGTTATACTTTTCTGCATGTGAGTCTAGAATGTTTTCTGCCACAGAACAAGTGTCAGATTGTGATTCTGGTTAGGCTTTGATATGGCTTTGACATTAAGACAACTTTTAATGCAGCTAAACTGTACATACAGCAGAAAGAAAGTGTTTGAACTGTGCCTTTTAATGGAATGTATGTGTATATAATGGACTGGGCTTTTATTCCAAAATGCCAGTTTTTGTTGTAGATACTCTTCCTTGCAAGATGCTTCCTTACAAGATGCTTACAGTAGTACATACTTGCAAAAAAGGTAAGTGAAGCAAACGTTTTACATGGATTAAGCCTGGCTTCAAGCTAAATACTGTTAATGTCTTATTACTACCTGGCAGAGAGGAAAATATGCTTGATTCCCTTTATACTTCTCTAATAATTTTAGAAAGCATGTTTTACATTATCAAAGTTGCACTGTATAGGCAGGCAGTGCTTTTAAATCTAATTGTTCAGGAACTTGGATTTTCAGAGACATATTGGGAAGAATGTGTTGATGCTGTGAAGAGGGAGACATAAGTCAGCCAGTTTGCTGGGAGGGTGATGCAAAGAGGCTTGGAGTCACCTTACTTTGTGCAGTTGAGATATTCACCTAATTGAAGCCTGACTCTGTTTTGGCTCCCTGTGTTCTCCCTTGTGTTCAGCTTACATTTTAATTTTGTAGTGATGGTTAGATATTGTGCTTTTGACCTTGTTTGCTTTTTTTAGCGTAAACCGAAGCCATCATAAGAGCAAAGTGCTGCAGCCATTGCAACACTAATAAGCTAGATGTGGTGGGAAAAGTCTTACTGTGTTGAGATCTAGGCTTGTTTAACCATGAATGACTTCTGGATTAGTTTTTAAGCTAACTATCTGACAGATACTAAGATATGTTACCATCTGTGACACAAAGATACATGATTATTCAGTGCAGTCTTGTCATGGTTTAACCTCAGCCAGCCCCCGACCCAGTGAGTTGAGGGAGAGAATAACCCAAACCCCTGTAAAACTTGTGGGATGAGATAAGAACAGTTTAACAGAACAGAAAGAAAGAAACTAATAATAGCAACAATAATAAAATGACAATAATAATGAAAAGGATTGGAATATACAAAACGTGATGCACAATGCAATTCCTCACCACTTGCCAACCAATGCCCAGCTAGTTCCCGAGCAGTGATTGCCCCAGTTGATATACTGGGCATGACATCACACGGTATGGAATACCCCTTTGGCCAGTTTGGGCCAGCTGTCCTGGCTGTGTCCCCTCCCAACGTCTTGTGCCCCTCCAGCCTTCTTGCTGGCTGGGCATGAGAAGCTGAAAAATCCTTGAATTAGTCTAAACATTACTTAGCAACAACTGAAAACATCAGTGTGTTACCAACATTCTTCTCATACTGAACCCAAACCGTAACACTATACCAGCTACTAGAAAGAAAATTAACTCTGTCCCAGCTGAAACTGGGGTAAGTCTTCATCTTCCATCCCTGGCTACTGAAAAATGTATTTGCCTACTCCTCCAAAATTTAGACTATATTGTATAACAACCCTGATGGGTGTTTTGGATGCCTGTATGCTTTGGGATATATGAACTAATATTGGGACTTCAATTTTTTTCATCTTTGTAATAATGCATCGTTAGTCTTGGAAAGTCATTGACACTGGAGTTTTGGATGGCTGCCCTGTGAAGCATTAGCAGTAAAGCTGTATGCCACATGAAAATCTTGATTTGGGTGCTCTTATTAACTAGGAGCATATTTCTTGAAAGGTGTTGTTGCTGAGAGTTGCAAACATTTGGGTGGTGGTGGTTTGTAGCAGAGCTTTGCACTGATGTAGTGCAAACTCCCCCCCCCCCAGTTGAATGATTTTTAGCAGTCCAAGGTACGTGGTGAAACTAGTCTGTATGAAAGGGAACATCCTAGTTCCATCAGTTGCATATGGGAGAAATCCAAAATACAACAGTAAATATATTGTAGGTGGTATGACCTAATAAAATACAGCTGAATAATATAGAGCTGTCAGATGTAGTATTGTTACTGACAGATAATAGTGGAGTGAGGGCAGAGGGTCATCTACTGTGACTGACAGAAAAGGTGGCTTGGCGATTCAGGTAGCTGAGTCAAGGGAGCAGAGGGAAAAATAACCAACAAGTTCATTTAACAGCTGTTCTTCCTCAGACCCGTGCTGGCTGACTCTGAAAGAGGAAATGGGATGATGTGTCTGCCCTTGTGTCTCTTTCTGGGATGGCTGCCACCTGCTACAGCTCTGGACTTTTTTTATGCTAAAGGTTAGAAAGTACAAAAATGGGAGTATTAATTCCTCTGTCTTGGTACAGATTTTATCTTAAATTGTCCATTTTCTAGAAATCTCAGTGTGTTGGGATCTATGAAAAATTATATACTCCGTGGTGTAAGAGTTTCAGAAGATGTTTGTTCAGATATACGTGTAAATAGTAAATAGCATTACTCCTTTGTGTGCTGTAACATTAGACCTACTGCCTACTAGTTTGTACTCAGTAGAATCCAACTACTTGAACAAATAATTGACAGGGACTGCCCTGAAGGATGAAAATGTTTGCATAGAGCCTATTCCAAAATAATACACAGATTTGAATCCCTCCTTTTAAGACATTACTTAATCTTTTATTGGATTTTTAATCTTGCTATACTTTCTTCTTATGTATGCAACATGTAAAGGAAAGAATAAGTGGATTTACCTCTTGGACTGTATACTAGGAGTGCAATTGAAAGTGTGATACAATGTCATTCATCACAAATGCTTTCATACATTGATGTGTGGCTGGGCCTGAGTAAATTATTTTTTCTTCTGTTGATAAGCAAGTAAGTGAAGTTGCATGTGTTTATTATCCTCATCTAAAAAAAAGTTATCTTAACCCATAAATTCATGTAATTTAATTTCCTCCTTTTTTTTTTTTTTAATATATACTGGGAATTGCTGCTATTTCCTAAATTATTTTGAACCTAAATATCATGATGGGGAAATACGTCTCTTATTTCTGTCTTGCAAGATCAATATGATCCTGTACCCCTTTTTTAAACTTTCTGATATAGTAGTAAGCCATTTCTTTGTGGATGTCAACACTGAGAAAGACAACAGTAGGGTCTGTGGCAGACTGTACAATGGGCTATAATATTAATCAAAGAACAGATTTGCTTCTAGAACATGTTTCTCAGGATGTTGCCATTAGCAGGGAATAAAATTTCCCTATTACACCTTGTGTTCTGCAGTATTTATTACAGTGGTTGCCATCTTACTCCTTAAGTTTAAACTAGCATAGAAAAACAACTTGAAAACTTTGATTGATAAAACAGCAAATTGAAGGGGAACATGTCTGCTCTCCTAATGTTTCAGTGTTCTGATTTGATTTCTGTAAGAACACTCTCCACTAGTGACAGATAAATCCCCAAACTAATTTACTTACTCTGTCTTCAGCTACTTCATTGAAAACTAATCTTGTTTGGGTTTCATTTTTGTTTTGGTTTTTTCCCCCTAAAGGAACTTGTACACAAGTAAATATTGCACTGGCAGTTTCAATCTTGACCCTTTGTAATGTGATGCAAGAGAATGGTTTCTTAACAACAAAAAAAATTACTTATGGGAATTCTACAAGCAAAATACCTTCATTTTACGCGTTGACAATTCAGAAATTCAGATGTTGAAAGAAAATGTGTTTGTTTTAATTGTGCTTTGGCTTTAAACTAAAACAATATATCGTCTCCACTAGCATCCTGCTGCTGAAAGGAAAAGAAAGATACAAAAACGTTTATGAAAGGGTATAATTTCTGAAGTTATTTGAACTCCAGAGAAGGAGATAGGAATAAAGTCCTGAATATTTTAAGAAGTTTGCTTAACTGATGGGTGTGTTTTGAAAGTGAAGTTTTTTCCCTTTATTTCTATGCAGCTCCCCTTCCACAAAGGAAGACATTAACTAACATTTATCATGCTTTTATGGTAACTGTTTGGGTTTTTTAGACAAAGAGACATTGGATAAAATTTGGCTCAGCATCTGAACTTTTAGCTGCTTTGTTTGAACAGAGCTTAAAACTTTTTGAAAATCACATACTAGTTCACAAATGCTTCTCTCTGAAGTCCCAGCTGTCAGATTCCTACTCATATTCTTTTCTTATTTATAAACTAGAACTATTTGTGCACAAAGAGTCCATGGGCATGAGATGTCTATAATCATATAATTACACTGACTTATAATGTATGTGTGTGTTTCAAGTTAAATACATTAATACTGAGGACTAGTAAAAGAACTGAAAATTTCCTTCACATTGAATCTCCATGTATAGGCCTGTTTAGTATTCTAAAACCTCTTCTGAAGAAATTTAAAAATTTCTCCTTGAGTAGATTTTAAAATTAGCTTTTCTTTTACAGGCTACAGATGCATAAGTAAAACGATGTGCTGGGTGCAGAAGCAAAGCACTGCTGGCATTTTAGGACTGTTAGCAATTTGAGAACAACTATTAATTCTGCCCTCTCTTGTCTTCTAAAGTTATTCCATGCATGTGTTATATAGAGCTTTCTATGTATTCATCCATTTATCTTTGTCTCTGGACATGATAACAGTTACTTAAACCCTGGAATTTTAATTAGTTGTGGGAAAAAACCCCCCACATTTGTGTATCAGTTATCTCAGTTTCAGCAGTGCAATCTTATTGAGATGCATAATTTGCATCAGTGTCATCTGTGTCAGAATTCAGAAAGGATGGTAATATATCACAATGTTATACATAAAGAAACAGGATAAGGGGGAAAAGGCACTATCTGTGTGTATAGGGACATTTAAAAAATTAGATAATCACTTCTCCATGAAGCAATTTTTGAATGAAAAATATGTCCTTCTGCTCTTGCTTCTATTATCCTGAAAGTTAATAAGTGATTTAACTTGTCTTTGAAGCACTTTGTATGTGATGCTAGCTCATCTCTTGGCAATAGCATCCAGTTGTTTCTTGGGAAAATAGGTGACATAGCAACTAGGCTGGAACCCTCTGGCAGCAGTTCAGATCGTCTACCGGCTATGCTACAAGACCTAGGATGAGTATTAGATATTAAGGGGGAAATTATTCTGTGCTCAAAGCATATGTTTCAGTATATAGGTTTGCGCACTGTGTGAAGTATTGTATTTTAAGATGCAAAGGTAAACTTTGGACAGAGGTGAATTCTTTAAACCCATATACTTAAGATGGAGGCTGGGAGGACATGACTGAATGGGCATAAATAGCAATAAGAGCAGGTCTGACTGCTTGTAAGGTTCACCACAAGGAAAGCTAACCATTGGAGCACCCTGCCCACAGAGGCAGTATGGTTTTCGTCATTAGAGTTTCTCAAGGCCTGACTGGGTAAAGTCCTGAACAACCTGGTCTGATCTTACAGCTGACCCTGCTGTGAGCTGGAGGCTGGGCTATAAGACCTCCCGAGGTCCCTTCTGCCCCGAGTTATTCTGTAATTCTGTCAGAGTGCCCCAAAGTGCACATAGCCTGACTCAATGCCTCAGCATGCAGTTCTTCACCTTGAAATTCTGCAGTGTTTTTGATGTGCGTCTAATTCTACTTGGGATGTATTCTTATCTTTAATACTTCTTTGCCGTGACTATCCGTGCATACACTTAAGGTAAATCAACCCAATCCCTGGGGAACATAGAGAGTTCCAAGTTGAGTGTGTGAATTTTAGACGGTTGATAACTGAGTCTTTCTGGGCCTTCAGCCTGGCTATTAATTTCACATCAAAGGCTGCAAAAACAATGCAACAGACTTGTCTCTAGGTTTCTCAGTCCACACCCATTGATTTGACAAAACCTGTAGACAGATTACTGGCAGCCCTTAAGTGCCTGTTAGCCTCCAGGAGGTGTTTTGCCGGAGAAGACTTTCCCATAAAAGACTTGGTTGATCTTCCAACTTATGCTCTAAATTTTGAATTGAAACCATTGGAGATTGTAAAATTGCATTAAGTCTTTTCTCCATGTCAGTAAAGCTTTTTACCTTTGAGACATTCCTCAGTCCTTTGCAGGCAGTATATGCTTGTCTCTGATTATTTTACAATTTCCCTCTTCAATACTGTTTTTATTACATGGTATGACTTTTATTTTGTCAGTATTATTTTATCAGTACTAAGTGTCTGTACCAGTGTATTTCAGATAAATATATCACAGCCCATAATCATGCCTCAAAGAATTCACAGAATATGTCAAGGATAGGTATAGGCAAACTTTCAAATAGCATATTCACTTAGAGCTTGATCTTTCAAAGTACTCCTGAGCGTATTTGTGTTTCTGAGCATATTCATATTTCTGCACGCAGGCATACTTGAAACAAGGAGGCATGAAAATGCAATGAAAAGCCAGTGGGAGTGACAAGATTAAGTAAAAATACTTAACAGGTGGTAACTTTTTCTTAAGACTGTCCCCTGGGTGGTAGACATAGAGAACTAAAACATCTCAGATATTTGGAAACATAGCTTCCATTTCTGTACTCCCAATCCTTCCCAAAACAGTCCAGTTTAAGAATGTTATGTGAAGGAAGTGCTTCTGTATTAGAAACTAGTATCAAAGTTACCATGTAGAGAGGAACTCTAAGTTATAAGGGACCTTATGACATGTTAGATACCTTTCTTAGTCATTACAGGCAGCCATGTAATTTGATCACTTTCATGTGTGTTTTTGAAGGTGCTGCATATGAAGTCTTTCCTGTGAAAAAAGGTTGGTAGGTCATCTTTTGCTTGATATATATATTTTTTTTTTAAAGAGTACCCTTTTTCATATCCTTTCACTCCTTAGTGCTACCACACACTTAAAAACCACCACTGATGTAGTTAACTCCCTACCTCTGTTTAGTACCTGTAGGTAACGGAATTATTTTGTTTGCCTTTGTTAATCTGGAAACCTCACGTGCACAGCTGTAACCCTTGAAACAATCCCCAATTGGATCATAATCTTGTGTATCAGAGGAAGTTACTACAACTGGTAGGCTCTGTGCTGTTCTTTGGGAGAAAAAAGAATAATATTGAAGGATAAAAGCAATGGAAAGTTTCACAATTCTTAGTTTTGTCAGATTCCTCTGTCAGACTTCCTCTGATTTTTTTTTATTTTTATCTTTTTTTTTTTTTAAGTGAAATTCTGGCTTCCTGTTTAGTGGGCCATCATTTAACCCCAAATCTGGTACCAGTCCTTCCTCTGACTCCATAATGATTCTGAAAATTTACAGTCATTCCTTTTGAGCTTATTGTGATCTTAGTTGTAGTGCTGACAAAATTTAAAAGGCCATGCTTCAGACAGAGAAAACCTTTTTGTAGATCTTATCACACTAGTTTCATTGTGGTAAAGAGATATTAATTGGAAATGAGTTCCATTAGGGAAGGTGAGATCAAACCCTACACCCTTTATGCAAGTTCTGTCTGATATTCTTCTGCCCTATGCAAAGGATTCATAATGTGCTGTTTTGTTATTTTTCTCTTTATTCTCTTATTTTATGGAATTTCTATACTGTCTCCTTTTCTATCTTGTACCCTTGGGACCTTTATGCATGTATAGCTCAAAGCTAGATTCCCTTTGCTCCCATTTGTATGTGACAAATTTCCATTCATATATTTTTCTGTTGTAGCCTATTATACTTTCACTTCAACATGCAGTGTGGTAAAACTAAACAGTAAAGGCCACCAAAACCAAGTAGTTACATTCTGTTCCTGTAGGCATGTCTTCTAGTTTCCAAGGAAACTTAAAAACACTAGATAATACGAGGACTCTACTTAAAGGTTACATACTTCCTTTTCACGACTCAGAGAGGGCATCAATGCTTTCAGCTTATGGGTATTCAAAAGACCGTATATATGAAAGCTGTTATTTATTTGCATGGCCATAGAAGTTACATAAAGGCCATAACAGAAAGGTGTCCTTTGCAAATACTTGACCATTTAGGTCCATACTTGAGATCTGCCAAATTAAGAAACTCACTTTGTCATCCTCCTAATTTTTGGTGGAGTTTATATTCAGATTCAGTTTGTTTGTGTAAGGGTCTCATTCCCTCAACTCAGCTGGGTTGTTACTCCAGCTAGGTCAAATGAGGACATTGATTTTTCTAAAGTTACAGCATGATACGGTAAAAGAATGGCTCGAATTGCCTATTTTGTTAGTTAATTTTCCTATGATTAAATTTAATTAAATTATTTCTGTAGTCTTTTTTTGTGTGTCTATGGGGACAGCAACTTAAGCAACTTCAAACCGGCTAGAATTTTTTTTTTATAATAGAAAATACCATTTTATTTGGAGTGAATTAAGTGGATGTGATGTGATTAAAAATTTTGAAATTCAGAGATGTGAAGATCTGGAACACTTCTATAATAAGAACAATAGTGCCAAGAAATCCTAACTACTTTTAGGATGGAGCTTGATCTCTTTTAGAATAAAGTATTATATTTTGCCTCCTTGGGTATGATAGCCAGAGATCTTTCAGTTAAGTATTCCTGTCTTTGGTGTTGATCTGGAAGTAGTCAGCCACAGAGATAGGTAGCACTGTTAAAATGGGTGGGTTGTAGCTCATCTGGTATGGCATTCACTCTTCAGTGGAGAGGGTAGAGGCAGAAACCAGAACACTCATATATATATAAAAGGCACAGATTACAGGAAGAAATCATGAAAAAGTAAGAAAGCATTCGAGGAAACTAGATCAGAGTCCCCCAAATGCAAAGAGCAAGTGGAGAAGAAGCATGTCCGACTGCCAAAACTAGACATCAAGCAGAGCATTGAGATGCAGAAGACAATTCTTAGACTTAACCAAACAGAAATTATTGGGTAAACTGGATACTCGGAGCTTGGACTGCAGGGAATTAAAGAAAAAAAAAAAAACAAAACAAAAAACCCAACTCGTCATGCAGTGAGAGCAGTCATCAAGAGTCAGTACTTCTGTGCAGACTCACAGGGGCAACAGGAGGCACAGAAGAGAATATACTTAAGGAAATGAAGATGGGAATAAAATAATGGCCATAGAGAGGAAAGTGAGAAAATAGAGATGCTGTGATACCACAAATGACCCCTGCAAGGTGCAGAGAGTATCAAACACAGTGCAAGTGAAACAAGTGCTGAAGCAGAGGATACTATTCTTCCAGCTTTATCCAGTTTGAGGGCAACTAAAGTATAATCTTTCAGATTCATACAAAAAGAACTAAAAGAAAATAATCTTGAACTCCATTGCAAAACCAGTTGATTGTACCTATGCTAATCACTTCAGTGTATTTGTATGCAATGCTACTGCATTACTAGAAAAGCTTTAGTGGCATGAATGTTGAAAAAAGTGAAGTTATAGAGGTTTTAGTAATCTGCACACTTTTAGCTTTAGCATTTGCTTCTATTTATACAACTAATAAGAAAATATACATTTTGCTTTCTGCTAGACCATTGTAGGTGTAACAGCACTGCAACTAAAATTATGTTCAGAAAGTATTTGATTTGAAATTGATGTTAGATGCTCTGCTATTGCAAGGATGTGTCTGATATTCTTTCAGAATGAATGAAGTAGTGAAGTAAATTAATGTTTGAAATTATTGAAATCAAGAGACTTCATAAGAGATGGTGCAGCTGTATTTTCAGAATCCTTATGTAGACAACCTTTGTAAACTCAGAAGTGAATGGGGGACTATTTTATTCCTGTAATGTTCTCATTCCCATTACACCTTAAAGAATTTGTTTCAGTTGACTTTTAAAAGGACTGATGTAACTGAACGCTATTGGTAATGTCTTTGGTTACAGTAGGTAAAACCATGCATTATATTCTGATTAGAGAGTACAAGACGTGTTGTGATCGATATAACATAACATACCTGCCTGCTCCTCATTTGAAAATTAAATAGTCAATTTGAAAGTTTAATTCAAAATTGAATGTTCTTGGCTTGATGTTCGTTCCTGAAGACCCTAGAAAAAGTAAGAGCCCTTCCTTGCTTTTGGTAAGGGTGTTGCAAGCACTAAGAATGCCTCCAGCACTCCCCATGTGCATGTGGAGATTTGGGCTGTAAGATAAGAAATATGATCCTGTCTTACTGAGAAAACAATAGGCAAAACCAGAGGTAGTACCTTCCTCTTCTTTTCAGTCCTCCTTCTTGCCTGGTGGGATTGGTTTCACTAAGTGTAATGCACATAGGTCCCCTGACAATGTAAATTTTTCCCCCACTAGCTGCCAAGCTTCACCTTAATTACAGCGTAGGCGTTAGTGCTGCAGGTTGGGTTGAGTTTCATTGTGTCTGTCATTCATTTACTTGCTACTTGTAGTCATTACACTGAAAATAATATGGAAAATGGCTAAAATTAGAAGCTCACCAAGCTGAAGGGAAGAAGGAGCAGAAAAAGAGAGACATAATGAAAAAAAATAGCTAGTTATTTATCAGATACATGAACGTATCATCTGCCTTGTTTATTCAGGACTATTAATAGAATTATAGGACTTTAAGCTCTCTCTAGCTAAAAGGCTTGGTAGCTTGAGGGTTTTTTAATGTTTTTTAAATCAAATACTTTTTGTGGAGAAAATGCATGTATAGGGATGTAGTCAATTTAATGGTACAAGCAGCTGGTAAGAATTTTTCCCAAAAGAGATTGTAGGTGAGTTACATTGTGTGTTTTAATATGAGTTTGTTTACAATTAATTTCAAGGTAGCAGGAGAAATATGCCTGTATGCACAAGTCTGGAATATTAAGAGTGGTTGTGGCACTAGTAGAGCTTTACAAGCTTGGAATCATTCTGTAGTACTACCCAAAACTATACAATTGCAGAGCTATGAAAACCTGTTGAGGCAGATAGTGCACATGTGATGCACAGTTTCCTACTTGGAAATAAAAAATCCTTTGTGTTTTGGAATAATTCCACTTTTATCAGATTTTTCTATCCTGTGATCTCTGATGCCTCCTCAAGTAGCCAGGAAAGGAATGGAAAGGGCAGAGAATGGGCAGAACCTTGATGACAGCTGCAGGTCAGACACCACACACAGGGTGAAGAAGCCTTATAGACTGTTTTTTCTCTGAGGAGGAGGAAGATAATTTCAGCTCATAATCACCTTCCTAGTTGCTCCATGGGCAGCTGTACAATGAATTTTACTTTGGACCAGGTTACATACAAGCTGTTTAGTCCTTACTAACTGTTGCTAATTTATCTGATGGTTTTGTAGTTTTTATAAATAAATGATGCATTTTACTGTATTTTTTTGTGCAACTCTTGGTGCGCTAAAGTGCCTTCAAATCCCCTTTAAGGCATGCAGTTATCAAACAAATAGAGCAAAAGCATGTAGGTTCTCTCTGTGGCACATCAAGAGCTTATAGAACAGTTACATATTAAAGAGCTTTTCATTTCTGTTTTCCATCAGCGTTTGCACAGTGGAGAAAAGGTATCCTAGAGCCTGCATGCTGCTTTAAAGATGCCATTTTGGATAAGTTATGTGGTGGAATAAGTTCTTATAAATCCTCTGCGTCAAAGGTCATTGTAACTCTTCTTTTATCTCCTGATTTCACTTGTACTTGCAATCCGGAGAGAGCAATACCATTTTCTTGTCCATCAGATGTAAAAAGCAGAATTTCTGCTATATAACATGCAGTACAATATGCAGCAACTATGCAGTCAGGGAGCTGGAAACCTCAGCTATCGGTATGCGGCAGATCTCCTCATAACCTGTTTCACCTTTGTTTCATTGAAATAATTATTTTCTTATTATGATTGGATACCATTGTCAATGAATCTGTGTTACAGAATATGTGATATATCAGATTTCCTTTGGAAAACCAACTTTACTTTTACAGCAGGATACTCACTCCATTCTGATGTGAGAAATAGGCACTAACTTTCCCTCCACTGTTATGGATCAGCAGAGGTCTCTAGTAGGTGAATTTGCTTAGGATTGATGAAAAGCTATGGAAAAATGTCTTGACTGTGATCGTATTTCTATAGCCCTTCCCAGCCATAGCTATAGAAGAAAGCTGTTAATTTCCCTTTTCACTGAAGTTCCTTGAGAGAGGAAAGTCTGGCTGTGTGGCTTTGGGGGTGGCATTTTAGAGGTAAGTCAGGATAGGCTTGGGATGGCATAACATGTTTTTCTCAGAATATGGATGACAGTGTCCAAAACTTAAACAAGATTTCAGAAAATCAGTGGCTGCTTATTTTCGAAGTCTGTTAGAAGGTGACAGAGTGAGTGTAATGGGATGAAGCTGAGGAGGAGAGATTATATTAAAAGTCAGAAATAAACCTCTGTACTATTTTGGAGTAGTTTCCCAAGGGAAGTGTGGGATGCTTTATATCTTTGAAGTTGTGTTTAAAATGAGACAGGGCTGGAAAACATAGTACAGTACAGTAAATGAGTAATGCATCCTGCCCTAGGCGAAAGAAGGAAAACAGGCCTGCTTGGTGCTTTCCAAACCTGATTTCTCAGACTTTATAAAATGAATTAAACAATTTTTTGGTGGTAAAAATGCTTTATCTGAAAACATATTCTGCATCCATTCACAGAACGTATTTCAAAGTTCTCTTCTTTGCACTTTTAATTTGTCTAATCAGCCATGCAATAAAAGCCAAATGTCATTCATTAAACATTGTTATAATATTGCTTGGGAGATTATCTGTCTAGCAAATGAGATTGTATCTGTGACAAATCTGATCCTTAGTTTTCAGAAGATATGGAAAAAAATTTCATCAGACATTCCTCTTCTTTTTACTCCCAGCTGAGTCAACAAGTGTTGGCAGTTGCTGCCGACAGGATGTTGGCTCACATGAATAAATGGTCTGGTCAGTTATGGCAAATCTTCTCCGCCTGTTTGAAAGCCCTGGGCTCTGACTGTGCTCTTGTCTTTCTACAGTTGTATTTCTGCACTTACATAAACCCTTAACTACTTTAGCATAGCTTTGTGAGTACACTCACATCTTACAGCTTTGGGTAGGATTGGAGTTTTTGGAATTGCTTACAAACCTTTCAATCATGGTTTAAAATATCAGGAATATATCCTTTTAAATGGTATAAACTTAGCTTTCTGCATTAGGCGGTGCAAGTTAGACCTGATTCATGGGAATCCTTTCTATTCTGTCCTAACCTTGAAGATACCATGCTATTTCCAGCGCTTCATAGAATCTTCCTTTTTTTATGCCTTGAGATGTCTAGTGGCTTCCTGTTTATTTGCTGTCCTTTACCTCAAGGGCAGGTGTATTTAGAAGTATATTCAATTTGTAAAGGTCATTTACAGGTCTACATGCAAATATAAAATGTTATTTGTACTTCATGCTCTTATTAGACTTCCTAATTACATGAGGCAATCAAAATGAGTGGAGGCAGAGGCTTTAATCAATACTTATCTCAGCAATAAAAATGTATTGCAGCAAGCCTATTAAAAATAAATAGTAAAGGTTAGCTGGCTGAATTCAGCATCCATAAAATTAAGTTAGTCTAAACCAAGAATGCAATCAGTAGATGACTAACACTTCACAAAAATGCACATGCAATGGGCAGTAGAATTAAAAGCAAGCATAATTTGGCACCTGTTTGATCTGGACTTCCTGTTGTGCTCCTGGCTTTTACTTTAGCCTTATTTTCAGAGTTTCTATCCAGAATTTTCATTGTTTGTTTTGCTAGGTGAATGTGAATGCAGTTGTGGCTCAGTGAGTTTTCTCCAAGATTCCATGAAATCAACTTTTTTCAGTTTTTATCTGCTTTCCAAACATCCAAAATAGAACAGTTTTGTGAATATGCCATGGTTTTGTGGTGATATGTATTGGAAGCTTTACAATGAATGGATTGCATTGCCTTGCTGCTTTTTGTTTTGTTTTGGTTTGGTTTTTTTGGCACCTCCCACTGCCATGGAACAGTTGCCTTCAAGTTTGATAGAACTTACATAGCCAACATCCAGCACAGCGTGTTTCTGGACTAATAGAAAGCACAGCTCCTTTGGGGGAAAAAAATGACTGTGGATGTTCCGCCTTACATTTGACTAAAAAAAATCCACTTTCTTTTTCTGATGTGTGTCGTCTTCATCTTACACCCTTTCTCTTGGAGAGTCAGCCTTCTGACTCACACCTCAACATGTCACACCCTGCTCTTCACACCGCGGGTGCTTGATGCTGATGATGTGCAGAGAACAGCTGGAATGAATGAACAGAGAAGAGAGGTGTCTGACTGGCAAATGTGCATCTTGCTGTAATATGTTACCTTGTTCATAGCTGTGATAGCCTATGATATAAAAGGCAGTAAGGTTTCTGAGGGGAAATTTGTTTTGTTGGCAAAGTAGTATCTTTTGTCAGATCAAATGAAGCATATTAAAATGTTCATATTTCACTCAGAAAAACAATAGTTAATGTTAGTGCCAAGGACAGAGAGTATATAAAATTATTGGCCTTTATTATATGATATATAAATATACTTTGTGTCATGTGCTAATGATATCTGTTTGTGTATCATGGAAGATAAAAAAAGGATGTCTTAATATAATTAATGTGCAAAAATCCCTGTTTCATAAATCACTGCACATATTATGGCTCTTGCTGGGAGGGTAAATTTATATACACTGTACAAAATTCAGACATCAATAAGCATATTTTAAACTTCTAATCAGAATTAGTTCATGATTCAGACATCTGTAGCTTCTGACACAGGTAGGACCTGAAGAGGCCATGTATTTTTTTAATCAAATGGCTATTTTCTTAATTGCTAAAGTTAAAACAGGCAAGAAGGAGAACTTGTGTACTCTCTGTAGTCAATATAAAGTCTTGAAATGAGTTTTAATAGCTTTTGTGTTCTAAATAATATAATGCTATATACCATTCTTCATGAAATCACTTCCTTTAGTTTTGTATCTTTGCCTTGGGTCATAGAGGTTTGGAACTTATTATTTTCTAAATAAAATTTAATATCTCCTTTATTATATTATCAAAGTTCCCCTGCGTATCTGAAAATACAATTAAATGTCTTCAAAAGGGGAATTTAATCTTCTGGGCCACTGACAAAAATTGGACTCCAGGGTGACCAGGGGTCTGTTCACTGTCCTGTTTTTTCTCAAGGATAAAAATTCTTGCTGTTCTTTGACTCAGCAGATCCAGATATTTTACCTGCATTATGGACTCTTTCAGGATTTTTTTTTTTTCCTTAGCCTAACTTCTTTTCTTTGTATGAGAACCATACTATCAGACATTATTCAGGCAAAAGATGAGCTAGGCAAAACCCTCTGAACTTAATAGAATTAGATACCTCTATGGGATATTGTCTTTGATGCTATTTTTTGAAGGCTCAGACATTGTAATTTATCTTTCTGAACTCTGTCCTGTTTCTTTATGAACCCATGCTGTGATATTGAATAGATGGCAGACTCATTAATTTGTTTCTGTAAAGAAAGTAATTAAAGAAATTCAAATTAAAATAAATGAAAGAAGTTAAAATTGAAGAAATTAATGAAGTTTCTTAAGTATGTTTCATTAAAGAAACCGCATAAAATCCTTCTGTTTATATATAGAATGGAAGGAGTCAGGGTTAATTTTGCAAACCCATAGCTTAATGTAGAATTTTCTGTTAAATTTTATTTGATGTTCTGCTTCAAGACAGGTTTCTGTGACCTTCCAGGAAAAAATTTCTTCCTGACAGGAATATTTGGACAAACCTTGAGCTGGCCAAATATTAACATGGTTATCCAACGCTGCTTTCTTGTTCAGCAACTAATTGAAGACTCCTTTTGTAAAGGTTTTGGTCAGGTAAACAGTAAATATAAATAGTGCAGTTTATCATGAGGAACAGAGGACTTGAATATTGCTTTATAATTACGGAATGCACTGAAATATGTATAGTGTTTTAGATGAAAATAGGTTCTATTGAGATTTATGTTAAATCTACCACTGGCCTAGCTGGGGTGTTTCAGGAACTAATCCATTATTCTTCATGAATACTTTTACCAAATGACGATATTTTTGAATACTAGCTCTTTGTTACAGTGTAAATCTTTACGAGAAAATGCCAAAATAAAATATCAAAGACAGTCTCATGTTTTTCTTATGAATGATGTGGGGCTGATACAAGGGCTTGTTATGAGCTAGAGAGATCTTTATTTCCAGTCCAGGATTGGGATTTGGGACAGCTTGGTCATGAATTCTGAGTAACATCTGTGAAATAAATTATTTCCTCAGTCCAAGTTCTACTGAGCCAATAATGATGCTATTTGCAATATGACTGACTGTAATGAGAAATGGAAATCTGCGTAACTATTAGTTATGATGGAAATGCCTTTAGAACTCAGCATTAAATTATTTAGAAATAAATGATGTTCTATGGAAGAACTTTGGTATCTTTTTTATATCTTTTCAAAATATCCCTAATCTCTTATTTCCTTACTTATCAAAGATCAGAAATGGGTTCTATATTCTGCTTCAAATCTGTTACTAAATTAGTGCTTTCAGGAACTGATCTGAGTAAAGTTGCCTTTTTTTTTTTTTACATCACTGTGGCTCAGTATAGAATATGGACCATTAAAGTTCATGGGAACATTAGTGACACATAAGGGTTAAAGATAAACACCCATCATTACTGGAGACCTTCTGATAGAAAAAGTGTTGCATAAATGCTGAACACCTTTCTGTTAAACTGGAGTTGCTTACCAACTGTGCTAAAATTGGTTCTTAACAATTGTGGTTATCTGTCATGTTTTCAAATGGAAAGCTATTATGGAACACGTGACTTCGACAGAATTAAAAAAAAAAAATTGGACTCCATGGTGACCATGGGTCTGTTCACTGTGCTGTTTTTTTCTTAATAATAATTGTCAGGATAAAATATAGAATAGCCTCAGGGCTGTTACAAAATATAGTCAGGGCTATATAGACAGAAGCAAGACTGGGAAAAGATCATAGGAACTAGATGAAGGCTGAAGCTGCTATATTTATTTTTTTAATTAACATGGTTTTACTTTACACTGAATATTTTGTGAGGATGAAGTGAGACAAAATAACTCACTTCTGAAGGTACTTTGGCTATTGGGAAAAAAAATACTCAGTCCAAGTTGCCTTTATACAAAAAGGAAGAATTTAGGGTAACATTTTATGAAATGGTGTAGTGACACGGGGACCAATCCTGAGATGAAGAATTTATCCTTGTATTTGAGGTCAGTTTGAGCTGTGGGAGCACATCAAGTGTTTTGAGCTGGTCTGGACTGCATGCTTGAAAAGCAGTGCCAGTATAAGGCCTTAATGGGCTAATCGGTAGCCTGTTTGTATGGTAGGTATGTCAGAAGGGGGCAGAATTTTATTACATTTATGTACTAGCAAGTCATTCCCTCTGAGAGTCACATAATTTGATTACAGAGCAGATAAGCATTAGGAAAATTTCTTACAATTATTTGAAGGCAAGAAGTACCTCTATTGTTATCCTAGAACAGTTATACCTACAGATTTTACCTACTGTAGTTCATATTTATTGCATACCATTTAACTTGATCATTAAGCAACTGATGGAAATTGTAGGGGAAAATTTGTGAAGCAATGAACCACTCATTGTGAACAATTCTGACAACATTAGGGCCTTGAATAAGTGATGTATATCTAATGTAACTGTCGGCTAGTTCTCATGTCTTTATATGGCTTAAATCATTTTTCAAATGGTTTGTGCTTTTGGGGTTGGGGTGGAGGGTGTGGGGGTGTGTTAGTTAAGAAACCTGCTTGAGTTTTATCACTTACTTTAGTTACTGTCCTGATTGTCCAGGCAGAGCTCAGACTTCAGAGCTCAATGTGGTTGTACAAATTTTTGTCTCTCAAATCTTTTAAATCAACATCCTTGGTTCTGTAAACAATCCATACAGAAAGAATTTGAGATCTGTGCTTCTGATCTACTGCAGTCAGTGGATATCAGCACACTGAGAAAGAGGAAAGTAGTGCAGAGCTGTGGGATGGCTGCTGCTACTGTAAAACAAAATACAGTAAATACAGATAGTGAGTGGGTAGAGCAAATGTAGAACGGGTGAGCCTTAGAAGTGATGGGATTACTTGGTTACATAAACTAGGTAGCTTGATGATGGATTTAAGGGATGAGAACATATTTGTACATTTGCATAAATAGAAGCATTAGATGACAGTGGAAATGAAAAGACACTGTAATGCAAATCTATAGGACAAAAGCACAATGTTAGACAGCTCAGTTGCAGGAATGTAGCTGATAAGCATTAATAGTGACAAAAATCAGAATGTCTTTCTGTAGATTAATGTACCAAATACTTGATGTTTGAATCCAGATCATTTTTGACAGAAAGTACCTATATGTGGGATTTAATTAGAAGCAAATATAAAGTCAGCAAGTGACAAGTTGATTTGGTTACAAAAGTGATTTAGTTTTTAGGAGGGAGAAGGGGACTACATCAGCCCACTTCGGATCAACCTGAGGAGGACCATGAAAGGCAACAGCAGTGATTTTTCTTCCCCCGTCCCCACCCTCACTGGAAAGGATTGTTTTGTGTTATTGGAGCAGTTCATTCCTACATGTAAAAAACCTTCTTACTGTCCTGTGTGCAGTATTGTAACTGAGCTGAAAGTTTCTAATCCCTGTCCAGGATCCTTATCTATCATCCTCAATAATATGGTATATGTGCAGCACAACAGATTTTATAGTTCCACCAGTGAGCAAGCCTTGTTATACTCACACAAAGTAGCATATTGTTTTAAAGACAATTGTTTATGGCAGTTGTGACTCAAAATAATAGAAACTCAGCATTTGTTACATTGTCAGAAGGTGTGCCTGAGAAACAATACCTTCTGCTGTCTTTTGAACTGGAAATAGTTGTCATGCTCTTGCACAATTTACTGTAATGATTGCATCTGTGTATTAAACATGGGGTGGGAGTGGGGGAAATGTACATTATCATTAAGCTTCTTGTCTTGCTAATTTTACCCTGTAATCTTTATTTTAAAGCTTTTACTAGTCTGTTAGTTTCCTTGTGATCAACATGGCTATCTCTTTTGCCAAAAACAGTCACTCGCAAAGAGAGGTCCAAGCTTTGATGGTCTCATTTGTCTGAATTCCATAAGCCTTCTAAGGTTAAGCAAATTATGATTTTGTTTTTTTCAATTTAAGTTGAACATAACTAGTGTCTTATTTTTTAAAATAACCATGTAATCTGTAGCCCACATACCTGATCCAAAATGAGAGGAAATAATTGTTCAGTAGAGTAATATTTTGCTCTCATATTGTATTGAATCTTGCAGAGTTAGTCATGTCTAGTGATGGTTACTAATGCTGTGAGAATAGCCAAAAACACTGCATGATTTCTCTTTAGGCTAATAATTATGATAAAAAATGTATAGTAAATTTCACAGCTGCATAGTTTACTGAATTTGAGTAGGCTTCAAGCACAGAAAGAGCAAGCATTCATAGTTTCCTTGTAAAGTAAAACTCATGTAAATAGCATTGACAAAGTAATGAGATCTGTTGTGTGTCTGTCCGTTCCCCCCCCACCCCCAGGAGAAGGTGATACTATGTGCTGAAGTTTAATAAATACATCGATTAAAAACAGCTTGGACATTTTGGTCCTAGTCCCTCTAGGTAACTATTATTGCATTTTTCATACTCACAGCTTTAGTTACTGGGGTTTAAAATGCAGCACAAGGTTTTGGATGGAAAAAGGTACTGATGGCTTGTCCTTGCAAGAGATTAATTTATACATTTTTAATTCAGGGAATTATTTCCCAATATAGGTCATATAATATTAGCTAACCTGTAAAAATTGATATCTGTGGATACACAAATAGGTAAAGTACAAAGGGACAACTGTTTTAAATAGGAGCATCTAAAGTGAAGGGTAAGCTGGTTGGGAAGAGGGGAATAATTTTTTTTTTTCTTTAAGACTTGGTTGTTGATTAAGTGGCGAGATGTGAGTTTATCTGTAGTACAAACTAATGTTGGGTCTGGAACAGGCCATATAGCATCTCATGGAGCCACTTATGGACCGGATTTCCTATTCTCTTCCCTGTTGTGTAACTTGAAGGTGTCCCACAACTAAAACGGAGTTGTTCTTTATGACCTCTTCAGAGCTGCAGACAGTGTGTAGGATGCCTGCACTTTGGATGGGTAAACTTGCTGTCCTGTGGTTGGTGAGAGACTGAGGGGCAGCCTCAAGGAAAAAAAGCCGAAAAGAGGCTGAACACAAGATTCAGTATTCCAAGAGACTGCAACTGGCCCATAGTGCACAGGTTTGACGCCTTATTGTACAAAGCAAATATAATCTTGAAAGCTATGGATTTCACTGTATAAATGAGAGATTCCACTAGCAGGTACTAGAGGATAAACAGAGGGAAGTCTACATAAGTGTAATGATAATCATATCAAAACCAAGTTTAAAGGTAGATTTCTGTAAAGCATACTATTGTTTAGCTCAGAGATGTAAAAGTAAAAAAATAGGTGTGTAGTTTGTCATGAGAACAAAGGCGAGTTAGCCAACAAGTCTGACAACCTATTTCTGAGAGAAGATATTGTCAGAAGAAGGAGGCATGAAACCACTGTAACTCAGTGAATTATGTAATCACAGACCATGAAAGGCTTCTGTCTGTTTGGAATCTATTCCCTGCTGCCTGGCAGGTTTCTAATCCTGTATTGAAAAAAATTTGTGGAGCTAGAAGATGGCTAGACTATTGCAAACTGCTTTTAACTCAATTAAAAATCTGAAGTCTAAAATCTGGATTATATATTTAGATAAATAGGCTGCTGTAGTCAGTTAGGAGGCCGTACTTCCTGGACTTTGTAAAAATAGTTTTTCCCAAGGACAATGAAGTTAGATATTAAGAAGTATTTACAGGATGCAGTGCACTGTATAGTTACAGTCTTCAGAATCGTAATTCTGATAGCTGCTTTAAGCCTGATGGAAAATGGTCTACTGTGGTAAGAAGATAGACCATATGTAAAGGAATAAAATCTTGTATTTTTTTTTATTAAGCAGTAATCAATCTACTACTAGTTGGTTGATTAGCCTGCTTGTCTGTCATTGTAAGAGACACATTTGAGCTCCTACTGCTTCAGAGATTTTTTTTTTCTCCCCAGATCTCTATACTTTCAGATCCTGAACATATTCAGAAAAAGTTTAGCTTTAAAAAAAATAATATTTAATTAGTAAAGAGAAATTAGAAAGTGAATTATTAGAAAAAAAGAATTAGAAAGTGAAAAATTCAGAATTTGGGCTATTGCATTCTGACCTGGATACTAACCAGGGGAAACTGAAGGAGCATCTACACTAAAATAAGTCAACTAAAAGCATTATTGGGTGGTACAATAGCTACCTATAGCTCTTGTCTGCTTAAAGTTTACTTTGACGACTGAATTTTTTTCTTTCTCTTCATAGTCTGAGATATTTACATTTGAAGAAGAAATTAAATGGTTGGTTATGGAGGTAGGACAGTGAAACCGAGTGCACATTAAGTGTACAAAACAAAGTGCAAGAATGTGTATTGTGGGGAGAAAGAAAAAGCAGGGAGCATATATTTCATTAATTTTAGTGATGATATTGCTAAGACATACTTTCAGTTGAAAGAGACATGGAGGATCATGTTTTCACATACATTGAAGATGTGATGAATAATCTGTAGGCTGAAGCACTGACACTGTTACTGCTCAATTTCTGTAAAGAACTTAATGTTTGTCACACATTTTTAAATATGCGTAGCTGACGTGTGGATAGACTCTTTTCGTTGGTGCCCAGTGACAGCACAAGAGGTGATGGCAAAAACTGAACCACAGGAGGGTCTGTCAGAATATAAGGAAAAACTTTTTTACTGTGAGGCTGCAGGTGACCTCCAGAGGTCCCTTCCAACCTCAGTCATACTGTGATTCTGTGGTCAGCTGTATTAGGCTTCTTAATTCATTCAAATATAATTCCACTTTCACCATTTCTGTATTGGGTTGAAACCAACCTCAGTGAAGTATTTCTTCTGAGAGAAACATTTTTTTCATACCTCTACAGAATTGCAGGAGCAAAAGCATATTTTATGCTCTCTAGCTTAAGAACTTGGAGTAATGAAGTTTAGCCATGTACACGTACATTTTTTTTTAAGACTTTCTTTCCTGCTATTACTCAATAACAAAATCTTTCCCTTGAGCATGACGTATCTTAATAAAAGAAGAGGGTAGGGACTTAAGTAGGCAAATCTTACTGGTTATTTGAAAACATTCTAAATTCGAGTGTAATTTAAGGTAAGCAGATAATGGCTAAGGAAAAAAATGTCTTCAGAGACCTGACACACTGATCTGCCACAGGATTTTAACTGGTTATATAAACACTTCTATTAATTGCAACCATCAAATTAAAGTTATGACAGTATGTCATGTTGAAAGAAGTACAAGTCTGGTTAAACTTGAGCAATAGAATCACTGAAAGGAAAGCAGCTTGAGCATGAAACAAACTATTGAAATACTATTTTTGCTATAAGACCAAGGTAGAAAAGATGCTATGAGAGTTCAAGCTGAGTGTCAAAACAGGGTTTTTCTTCTTTTTAAAGACGACTAAACAGGGTGAGAAGAGCTATGGAGGTAAATGTAATGTGAAAAGACCTCTCTCCTCAGTTTAAAAATGTCATTTTTTAATGGAGGAATAACTGGGAAAAAGAAAAAAACAAACCTACACCTCAACTAGGAAAAACTTAAACCAAAATATGGGGAAAACATTTAGTGAGCTTTTCTTTTGTTGTATCTGGCACCACTCAGTTCAGCTTCGTAGCACTGCTTTTTTAATTCCATCCTTAAAATGTAAACATACAGGGATGTTTTTCCTTTTGCATTTTATGACTGAGATTCCAATGGTGGCCGTTAGCACAGAGTGATTTTTAGCAAAGGATAAAAGTGATGGGTGTGAGTACCATCTGCAAGTTGTCAAAACTAACATGCAGTTGGATCTAGCCAGTAGGAACAGAAAAAAATGTTACGTTTTTCTGAGCAGTTTATGTTTAAGGGGTAAATCTGAAAAACTAAAGATGATAGCTTTCATCTAAAAACTGATAATTATTTGCCACCACATGGTCTCTAATTTTGCTTAATTAATTGTTTCTGCAAAATTCTCAGAAAAAAAAAACTTCCAAAGAAAGAACAGTTATTGAATGTAGATCATTAGTGGTCTTTAGTCATAATAGCTCCATCTGTAATGGTGGTCCTGTAAAGCTGTTAGGTTTAGACTGTGTCCAACCAGGGAGTTCAGCCTTCTCTTGAACTTCAAAAATGCCTTAACTTGCTGCGTGAACCACTCTAGCTCACTTAAAACTTAAGTTCCAGCTTTTCAGTTCCGATTTTCTGGGAAACTAGATTTGCATGCAAAGCCAAACTTCTAGCACTCTGTTTTATGTGGAATGAAAAGAACTTTAAAACATAGCCAAGAATTAAGTCTTGAGCAGAAGCGCCCACTTTCAAAGCACTCTCATCTTACAAGTCACCCAGACTCCCAGCCGCACTTAGTGTTGTTCTGATGCCTGCACGGAGATACCTTACTTACATGCTACCTGTCTGTCACTTTTCAGCTGCTTACAGCTATTTTATCCTTTTTAACTGGTTCAAAGTGGAACCAAAAATGCACTTTCTCTCTCCAAGTGGGCCTGTAGGTTTCTGATGATGAATAGTAGCTTTCTCATCACTATAGTAGCATCTAATCTTCAGAGTGTAGATGGAGAGACCAGGAGCTTGCTGCCCCCAAACACTCACTACATTGTCTGCTAGAAGCATAACAGGTTCTTTCATATCTTTATCTTGCCATTGATCACCGAGAACACAATTTAAAAAAGAAAAAAAGAATAATATATGGAGCAAGGAATATGCAGGAAGAAGAATAATTTTTTGTAATCTTAATCTTAATGAGAGGTCCGTAGAAATTTCTTGAAGTAGCTATGAAAAAGATGGAATCTAAGGACTGTAAAGTTTGTTGTGCTTCTTAATGATGGTATTATTGGTGAGCCAAACTTAGAATAGCATGTTACACAGGTACAATGTTACTGTTGGTGTCGCAAAATCATGTGTTCTGCCAACAAGCTTAAGACATGATTTTTTGTGACTAACACATACATAAGTAACAATAACATTGTGTGAATATTAATTTGGTAAGTTTGAAAAGTGAAAACTAGCTCAAATCCTGTACAGCTAATGTGTACGTCTTTCCACTGGGTTGTTCAGAGTAAGTTTCTCAACATGGTGATTTCAGATACAAATAGTCTGCATGACTAGCCAAGAGTGACCTGGCTCAGTTTTCTAGGAAGGGTTAATTCTCGCTCGATTGATTTTGTTTGAATTATGTGCTAGTTCTTGATATTTTAACTTGTGCAGCAAAAATGCAATTGAAGCAGGAGGAATTAAGCCAAATAGATTCATACCCCTGACATGTAATGCTATTTAGCCAGAGTCAAAATTTCTCTCTTGTGCTCAGGAACAGCCAGAAAGTCCCTTGAATAACATCCAAATACCTGAGTAGTTCTACATTTTGGGGTAGTGACATGCTTTTGACAGCTATTTAAATGAAGGGTGAGTAAGCTGTCTGTTGGAGCGGCGGAGGAATGCACGTAAGTCGACCCAATATGAGTGATAGAAGTGATTCAACTTTATTTGCACGGATAGCTCATATTTATACAGTTTGCGATAATTATGCCTACTAGTCCTAATATGATTGGTACATTGCTAATGTTTATTCATTACTAAAACACACCCACTTGTGGTTGGCAGCTACGCGTGTTCAGTAACTTTCTCATGAGAACTTCTTCAAAAGTTACTTGTGAAGTTATGCCAAGGTCACACCGTCCCTGTCTTTCTCCTGATAACAGCGAGACCAGCTGTTGTTTTTCTCCCAATATCAGTAAAGCCAGCTATTTTCAGCCAAGGCCTAGTCTTGTTGCTCAAACTGACATTCTTTCACACAGAACTCTGCTCGCACAACTTTTCCACAGGCCCATGTCCTTTTTCAGCAAGCCACTTCCCAACAGCTGTCCAGTGTCAATGAAGTTTGATCGGATACCACAGGTAGAGAATGGGGTTTGATTTGTAATCTAAAGTATGTGGATTCTTTCTAAACTGTACACCAGAGATCATTATTAACTGATGACATGTATGCCCTACAGCAGTTGACCCATACTATATTTCTGTGATCTGCACCTTTGTGAGACATAACATAGAGCACTGAAAAAAGTGAAAAATGTCTGTTACTGCTAATTGAAATGAGTGGATTTTGAAAGTGGGAGTGCTTTTCCTGTTTCATTTGAAGGAGAACTCATGGAACAGCTTCTTAGTACCACCTTGGAATATTGCTTTAGTACTCACAAAGTCTTTGAATTGCAACCAGACCTTTTGCAACACTTCAGCTGTTCTGTGACTTTGCTTGTTTGAATACTAAGGGAAGGGAGCTGTTCCTTTATGGTGAAATTTGAGATCAGGTTAGCCTCTTGTGTATTGCCTGACAGGTGAATAAAAAGCTTTTAGTTAGTGACTAAAGCATTTTTCAATGATCTGGTAATAGCCTTTGTTCTCCAAAGACAAAGCTTGAGTTTTATTTATAGGCTATAATCTCTGGTACCCCTGCACATTGTTACCTAATAAAAGATACTGTAATCCTGTCATTGACAGTAGCACAAAAATAATCTGCTTGTCACTTGTTAAAAATAATTGTATGTTTTTATAACTGCAAGTTACAGATATTTTTTTTAAATCCTCAATACTGTTCAAAAGCCATAGTTTCCCCATTGGTGATTTATTCCTAAAGCTTTTATCTATTTAAAAAAGGAAATTTCATATGTGACAAAAGGAAATTTCGTTGAGAAGGCTATTTCCTCTAACAAATAACGCTTGTTTCTAATGGCTGAACTTGTCTTGGATGGAAATAAAATCTAACAGTCTATAACAAGTTCATACTGATTTATTAGAAACTGTTAGCTTTCAAAATTGAAAATCTGTAGACTTCTATGTGCTGTTTCCTGAAAAGCCTGTCTTTATTCCAGAAAAATAAATTACTATTTGAAACAACACATCTGCTGAAGGGGAGCTAGTGTGGTGAATCCATTGTGCTGTGCTAGTGAGTTTAGTGATGCTAGTATAATATGACAAGCAACGCGTTCAGAGAAAATACTAGGCTGTTACGTTAAAAAAGCAAGGCTCTGAGACTGGCCTTCCTTAATTGTTAATCTGAATCAAGTTTCTCTCTCAGCCCCTGTGCTTTACTAAATTTCCTCCCACCTCCATATTGACAGTGTCATTAAAGTGTTGTCTACAGTGAAGCCTTTTGCATGTACACTGCTCTGTATCTGACCAGATGCCTTAATGATGCATGATCTATGCTGTTAAATGAGAAAAGCTTTTCATCATTCCTGAAAAGTCATTCTCCTCTTCTTTGATTAATTCTCTTAATGATGTTCAGGCTTTGGCTTACTTTAATGTGTCATATATTCCAAAAATAGTTTAGACATTGAAACAGCTCTCATAATAAAGTATTTGCAAGTCCCTAAGCACAGGTGGAGAAAAGACATCCACTGCACTAAACCTATTGTGAGGCTGGAAAAAACAACAGTGTAAAGGCAGCAGCTGATCTTACAGGGCAAGTTCATTAGTATAAAATTTGCTATATGAAGATGCAAGAATCAGTGGAATAGAGGGGCAAAGGAACTAATTTAAACAAATACATTAGAAGAAAGTAATTTTTTTAAAGCCCTTCCATGCTCGTTATATAAAGTCAGTATAGATAGGTGCATCTTTGATCAATAACATATGCCAAATTGGAAATGGAGTATAGCAGTAACAAAGGGGACTGATACTGGTCTGGAGATGCAAAGATAATTCTTAATTAGTTGGAAATCTTCAGGGTTTTTGAAGTGGTAGAAAGATTAATAGAAATTTTAAATGGATTTTCAAGTGATGTAGTGAGCAATAAAGTCAATTAAAGCATAATGACAGTGGCCAAAAAAAAAAAAAATATCCTTTAAACTCTTTTTTTCCTTTTTTTTTTCCCCATTTTGTCTGGAAACTAAAAACCAATGATCAGAAAGGTGAGAAGCTGGCAAGACGGTAGGAAATCTATTGCAATACGATGACATGTACTACAGACAGGAATTGCCACAGGCTAATCTGGCTGTCAGACTAAATGCAGCTTCCCCCCCTGCCCCCAAACCACAAACACCATTCCTGCCTCTCCACCCCAGGATTCCTGAAACACTTTATGATTTGTTCTCTAGTGCTCTTCACATAACAATTTTGGGGATATATGTAGCTTTAAGACATAGTGAGGCTACGGAGGCTTGAGCAACCATATCTGTAATGATCATTGACATTCAAAATTATTAGTATCCATGGTAGGACTGTAAGCATGTGGAATTTTGAATCTTTTCAGGCAATGGTCCCAATAGGTCCTAGAGGTAAGCACATATTTTGATCTGCAGCAATATTCAGTTATTCAGTGGGGAGGTTTGCTTGACCTGTAATGAAAGTATTATTATTCATATTTAGTAAGTATAAATGACAACCTAGATTCACCCTATTCAGAACCTTCCTAAAATCCGATTGCTGCATTTGCTAATGGTGGTTTAAGGCTGTACTCGCCATATTTCATAAATATATATTGAGCATTGAAAAGATTATATAATTAGAATGATGCTGTTGCATTCATATTTTGCAGACAAGTAAATAAGGCGGTCATAATTTAATTTCAATAGAAAAGTATTGCAAAACATAAAGTACATTGTACTAATGAAACAGCAGTAATAGCCTTGGAAGACTAGCCTGTACTTTAACTGGCCATTTACCCCATGGATAGTTCTTTGTTATATGTTAGGAATGGATACAAGTGGAATAAATGAAAGATCATATAATATGAATTATAATGTGCATGAATGGGTGGTTCTTTTATGTTCTGAAGACAAATTTGGTGGTTATTAAAGCTACTAGGACAAACAGCCAACACTGAAGTATATTTATATGTATGTTATAAATTTTTTGTGTCCTGTTTTACATGTGTATTTCTTGTCACTGAGGCACAGCCAATATAAATAACATCTGCTGTTGAGAGAGCTTAAGCTCAGGGTCTAGAAGTTTGATCTTTGGTACCCGAAAATCTTGATGAGTAAGCCTGCTCAACAGGCTGTCTCAGATAGCTTGTTGTAAAATATTTGTTGAAAAGGCAAACAGTAACAAATCAGAGAGAATCTTTCTTGATAGCAGCCAGGGATTAATAGCTCACCTTTGGATAAGAAAATGTTGGAAAAGGTTTCTGGTTTGAGAGATACACGCTTCATTGGGGTGTTTTTGGGTTCATCAAAGGCAGACTCATTATAATTTACAGAATCAGTGTACTTCTCTGCAGTTTCTTAGACTGCTATGCTTGCTACTTCATAAAAAGTATATTCCTGAGATGAATAGTTTTATACTTTTTGCAATGAGAAAGAAACCAGATGAATAAGCATTGATTTTTCATCCCCAGTGACTGAAAAAGAAGGCAGGGACTCTGTTATTATCTTTTACTCCTATCTTCATTTGCGTGCTCAGTGTCACTTTCTTTTTTTTTTTTAAGTTTTTCATAGCCATGTGAAGGGCTTAAGAGGTTTGCATGTATATATCTGTTTGTACTGCTGTACCATTTCATCTTTTGTGAGCAAAAAGACCAAATCCTCTCCAAAGATGTATTGGGTCTTTACACATCAAATCATGTAAATAGGGCCAGCATGCAAGCACCCTGTGGGAGTTTTGGGGTAGATTCTAGACTGATTTGTTTCTGTGTATATGCTGAAACTACATCATTACATATTCCCTTCAAAAAGATCTTACATGCAGGGTAGGTTTTTTTTGTTTATTTTCCATGGAAAAATCCTGACCTTTCTTATAGAAAGGATTTTAAAATGCTTTAGGAAATCCTTGAAATGTTCCAGAGCAGTATAAAACAGGCTTGAAAATGTTCTGTATGTTCTTCTTAGGAATGAACTATCTAAAGAAAAATTGGAGGGTTTTTTACATATTGAAATTAAAAGCTTCAAAAAAATTAGTTCTGATATTCCCTCAGTATCCAGTAGATGCTTCCCTGAAGTTAATACTAATGAAACCAAAATTAATCAAAACTGTAACTTTTTTAACTTTCAAAAGGGACAAGACCTTAATGCCTGTTATGAATTGCAGAAACTGATAAGATTCTGCATGTTAAGAAAATATGTTCAGGTTCTCTTCCAATGGTAACTTAATACAATTGTTTTGCATCACTTGGAAGAGTTATTTTGGCAACAACCATTGACTTCGATCAATAATACGTTGTTTCATACAAATAAGCAATCTACTAGGAACTTTTTGACATATAGGAACAGTCTAATCATTTTTGCAGAAGATAGGAGAAACTTGATGATAACCAGGTGCCACTGGCCAATGCTATTGGGTTTTAATGTAAAAATTCCATAAAGCTTTTATGTTGTTTTGAAATTCCCTATGTTATCTGATTCCTACCCAGGAGACTGTACTCCATTTGCATTACTGAAACAATAACATTGTCACAGAAACTGAGGTCTCGGTCATGACCTCAAAGGTCCAAGTAGTTTTATTTTACATTAATGTAAAAAAAAAAAAAAAGTTAATTATTTGACTGTGCCATTAATTTCTTAGAAATATCTTTGTACTTTGTTTTAATGAAACCAAAATGAAATTAGGTTGACCAGTAGCCATTATTCAAGATTGTGTATTTCCCACTTAAGTAGGAAATGAGGGAAAGATATCGGACAACAGAAGAAATTTAATATAAATTAAGCTAGCACTATAGTGAACCAGTTTGTCTTGAGTCTCGTTTATATTCGGCAAGAGGACTGGCAGTTGGCTGGTGCACTCTCTGGTACCACTTAAGTCTGACCAGTTTAAGGCAATGATCAGTTTAAAGTTCAGACTGTTTCCTATATGTTCTGGACCTCTAAAACCTAGCAGTGACACCTCTGTGGATAGCGGAACATAACCATGGCTTGCGCAGTTGGGCTGTGTATTGAGTATCTCTGGTAAGGACATTAATCTGAATCTGTTCTGTCATTTCTGGTGTTTTGCCGGTTGGATCTTACACACCTGATCTTTATCTTATACAGATAGCACTGAACCTTTATGAACCTTGATGCTTCATCAGTTTGGATCCATCTAGGGCATCTAATTTTTTGTCTCAGAGTTTGTGATCTTTATTTGACTAATATGCTTGTGATTCTGAATGCAATTTCCACAAACTTCTGTTTGAGCATTGAGTGTTTATAATTTACCATAAAGTTCCAGCACAATGCTTGGAAAGGGTTGGGCTAACTCCCAAAATCAGTTAGCTGAGTTAATTGCTAAATAAATTAAAATGGGACCTAATTAAAATAGTTACTAAAATAAATATTTGCTGAGTGGATTGGTAAAGAATTTCAAGTAACTGCACTTAAGTTACTGAGTTTTAAAAAAAATCGCTTCTTGCTCTAAGAAGTCAAGTCCTGAAATGTTTGTCTAAGACAAAATATTATGTGCTGATGGCACCGTCTGAGACAATGGCAAATTTCTGAAATTGTCGTGTTTATTTAAACAATCTTAGCCCATCATATGCTTTTACTATGGAGGGACTTCTAAACATACTGGTATGAATAACTCTTCATTTTCTGTACCTCAGAGCGATTACTGTGCTTGTGTTGTAGCAGGAGTAGTTTTGGAGTCTTGGATCCTTCCTCAAAGAGAAACTGTGCTGTTTTGCCAGCCTTGAAGCTGATAAATACTGTCAGTGTTGTTCCTGCGTTCCTCTAGGACTGGTGGCCATATGCTTATTAAGATACCAGTATTGGTTGTACTACTGTTGTTAATCAGACAGGTCACTTTTCTCATGACAGTCTGTTACAAGCCAGTCTTAAACATATTAACCAGCCGAGGCAGTATTATATAATTAATTCTCTAGGTACATTTAGCTTAATCCCCCAACCAGACCTTGTGTTTCAGCATCAAAGATGCATGGCAAATTTTATCAAAAAGATGCATTCCCTTTGAGCTGTTACTCTGTTTACAGACATTCCTAATATAATTAAGTCAGATTCATAATGCCTGTCACAAATGACAAAAGTAATTAATTCTGAAATCTGGACTATGGGACTTTATGTGGAATACTTACCTTCAGGGGATTATGTCTCAAAAACATTTTGGGTCATCGTTTATTGTGTCTGAGTCTAATAGCATGCCAGGTTTTGTAGGGTTTCAATTATGACATTTGAATAATGTAGGAAGCAAAGAAAAAGTAATGGTTCCATGCATTAATTTCAGTCAAAAGAGAAGGAACACTTTGCACTGGGGGCTACAAACAAACTAACTGCAATGTTCCGTGAAGCCTGCAAAACAAAAGTAGGTTATGTTTTCAAAACTGGGTGAAAGTTGCTCATGCAAACAGGCAATTAAAGAAATCAATGTGACTTGCGTGCTGAAATACAGTAAATGCACACCTACAAGTTTGTTGGGTTTTTTTTTTTTCCCACCTCTAACTGGATCACAATGTTTCTAAGACTGCGTATGCAGTATGGTGTGTTTTTTCAGGTACTAAGTTTACAGTAATGCTTGAAACGTGTGGCCAAAAGAATTAAGTCCTTCATAAGCAAAAATATATAGCTGTAACTTAAACTGCTTGCTTCAGACACTGCTATCTGCTGTAAGCACATCTCGGAACAAACAGAAAGTCCGTGCTGGTGTTGAGTCATTTTCCCTCTTGCACTTGAATTTCCCAGTCTTAGAAGTGGAACTGATGATTTGTCCCTGTTCGTGCTTTAATCTGGTGTTCAAATTACGTTGTTCAGTGATAGTGTATTCACTTTGAGGGTGGTTACATCACGTGAAGTGGTTTAGGACACTTTATTCTTTTCATTGGGAACACCAAGTGTTTAGGTACGCTGCAAAATGACTGCAGCTGTGCAAAGAGTGGCGGATGCTCCATCTCCTCTCTCAAGTCTGGTTTAAGAAGCAGCTTGATACTTTAATCTTTTCTAAGCAAATCTTCTTAGAGGCAACTGATGTATTTTTTTCAAGCACCAAAGTGGTAAACTATGTGTGTTGTTCTTTCTATTCCTGAAGACTTCAAATAAAGTCTGTCTATATTTAGTGTCTATATTATGGTATATAATATTTGAGATCTGGATCCACAAAACATCAGTAATCTTGGAAGATTCTTGTAACTCTATTTAAGAACTATGCTACTAGAATGGCAGGAAACTTCTCAAAAGCCTGGAGATAGTATCTCCTGATTTAATAGCTAGAGGCAAAGATTTTTATAGTATAAGTTAGGAAAGCTTAGTCTAATATGACCAACTCATAGTCTGACTGTGAGTTTGAATAATTCAGTGTTATTTGCTTTCCCTATGCTTTTTATTTCCTTTTTATTGTTGTTCTGCATATTACCAATTCCTGTGCTTTTCTATTTATTAATAACAGTTGATTTTAAATTCTGATGCATTGTAAAACCTGATTTATTGTCTTTATGCAACAATAATTAAATATGTAGACATCTGAAAGTTACACTGAGTCTCTAAATTTCAAACATCGTTGCTTAAGGGTAGAAACTTTGAGCTGTGTTCTACTGCCTGAACAGATTAGTTTAACCTGCTAATGATACCTTTTCTATTTTTGCCACTTCTTGTATCATTATTAGTAATAGTTGTCATCATTATACTGGATTAATTGCTGACTGTATGTGACTATGAAACTGTAGTTTTCAGTTTATGAACCAGTAGTAACTTGTGAAGTAAACTGCCAGTGTGCAGCTTCTAAATCTTCCAGAACAGCCAAATCTGAAAATGTTTGGCTTTGGATACTGCCTTTAGACTCTTAAATCTTGCTTGTCTGCAACATTTGGTAGTTAGGGAAACATTTTTTAATGAGGATGACAGCAAAACTCCAAACTAATATTTCAGAAATGGTTATGTAAAATTAAGTAAGTAACTTTGGGGTGAATTTGTTCAGTAATATGCTTGAATAAGTAAGTCTGTGATTGTTCGTCCTTATGAAAAGAATGTGGCAAAGTACCATTTATTGTATGAAACTGCAGCACAGTTCATGAACTCCAGATCACAAATACTCTCATGTGAGGAAAGTGGAAGCTACTTGGTGTGGCTTCCACTGTAGTGTTGAAGTCGGAACATACTTACAATCATAAAAGAAAGGAACTGTATTTAAATTATTTTAAAGATAACATAGCAAATAAAAGGAAGGCTTGCAGACACTAAGAAATGGTATCCAGCTCTACAGTAAATTAAGCAGACAAAGAGGAATTTATCATGGGTGGCTTGATGAGATGCTGTCTCTCTGGAATATTAAAAAAAAAAAAGAAAAAAGAAATCAATGAAAACACATTAGAGACCATGCAGCAACCATCCTGTTGTCTAGGGGTATAAGCTATATGACCCAGAAGACCCTTTCTTTTCCTGAAATGTATGATTCTGTCTTTCAGTAACTAAGCCCATTTTCCTTATGTTTCTCTAACTTTGCCCTGATCTTTTCTTTTCTGACACAGGGGTTTCACAACTGTTTCAGTTAAAAGCAAGCTGAGTTAGTGAGAGAAAATGTAATGCTTTATTTATTTATTTATTTTAAATGGACAGATTAGACTTTTTTGTGAGTTCTGTAGTAAATGCTCGGTCTAAAATAAATAAATAAATAAATAATTGTGAGCAGCAATCCCTCACTGTGGAACTTACTTTAGTGTTAAACCCAGGCAGCTTCACATGTAGGAACCCGTAGAATAATTGTATGCTGCTGATAACTGAGAGAATTTGCATTGGTAAAGTGTTTTCCTTCTGGCAACAACTGGCTCCAGGCAAACCTACCTGAAGTTCCTTTTTTCTGAAGAACAGTTATGCCCAGTGTATATACTTTAAGATGAGTAACTTTGGTCTGGGCAATTCCAAGATGGAACAAGTTAGGGGCTAAGACAAAAGTCTAACAACGCCGGCATATTAAACTGCTGAAAGGACTAGCACTGTAGCTGCAGCTTCTGAAAGGAATTGTCCATGTGCTGCTTCTAAGTCTTTCCGTACAGGGTAAATAAAAACATGCTGCTAGAAAATATCTTGACCCTCTATCGCTGTTTTCCTTTCAGTTAACAAGTGAACTAATGCAAGGTCCTGAACCGCAGTGAAGGTGCAACTATACCAACTACCACCATCCTCAGCAGTTTGTGAAGTTGATATGCCTCCTACAGGAGACTGAGGAGCATCGTGAGCTTATGCCTAAAGGGAAGTAGCAAGTCACTTATACTTTGGAGTATGTAAGAACATACTGAGTATAAATTAGGTATTTTACATTCCTTGGGAGTGTATGAATTGATTGTGGCACTGTAAATTGGGTTTTCTCTTTTGCTTTGGGCCAGCTGATGTGCCCATAGTAACTGTAGTAACTGCCTTGCTTCTTTTAGGAACTAATGCTATTCTAACAGGCTGCTATTTGAATGGAGGGGTACTTGCTAATGGAGTGAGGGGAAAAGAAGAAGTTACAATGCCATTCCCTTGCCTACTATATGCATATTATACACACACACACACACACACATACACACACACACACACACTTACCTGTGCTGAGCTAAGCACAGTCCCTCCCATGGAGTCCTGTGGTAAAGTGAAAAACAGGGAGAAATTACTATGACAACCCTGCAGTGAGTATACGGAACATATGACCCACTGCAGCTTTTTGAGTTCAGTGAGTCAAATCCATAAGCAGCTGGCCTTTTTCTTTAGCTCAACGAGTAAAATGGAGTAACAGTCTGTTTATGCTCTGGAGTCTGCCTGATGTGTTTATAGGAAAAAAGATCCAGCATGTGTACCTCTATATGACTTTTTATTCTTTTAAGCATGTATAAGGAAAAGTGACAGAAACAAGATAATGGAATTTTTATATCTTCCCCCTCACCCCCAGTGGTCCTTTTCTGTATTTTAGGGCATCTAGAATGCTTTCTCTCTGTTAATATGCCTATAATTTTTGGTTGTCCTATTTTATCCATAGCTCAAGTGACAGGGGCTATTAACATTTGACAGTGAGTAGCAAATGGTACACAATGGGTCAGCTGCAGACAGTTTACAACAGGAAGCTCTCCTAGGCAGCTACCATTTTTTTGTTATCTGTACGGCAGAATTTCTAAGTGGGCTGATGCAGCTAAAATACTGACTGTGAAATGGGTTGTGTACTGCCTGCCTTTTCCTGCCTGAAGAAGCTGCCACTTCATACACACGTGCTGGAATCCTCTGTCATTCCTTCCTACCTGCAACACTTTTGCATGCGGGGAGATTAAGGGGATGTGAGCCCTTAATCTTGATTTATTAAAGTATTCTTTGAGCTTCTTTGAGGTGCCCTTATCCTCAGCCAAAAGACAGTTTTTCTTCTGTTTCATTTTAAACAACACGGAAAAACTTTAAAAGTGCTGTTGATTGCTGTTATGACTTGCTGTTCACCTGACTTAGCCATTTGTCATAATGGTCATTGTGGTCAAGTTGTAACCAGCAAATTACTTTGAGATACTACCTGTGGATTTACATTCCAGAGTAGAATGACAGTTCTGAATAAGGAAGCCCGTGAATGTATTTTAGGTTTTGTTCTTTTTCAGCTGGAGACCTGTGTTAAAACACATTTATGGGATATATATTCTTAGGCGCTACCCTGTGAATTAAGCTTGTATACGATTTTTGTCTCAAGATGCAGATGATAACCTTTATATCAAGCAATCCTGTAGTTGAGAAAACTATTTCAGAATTTTAATGACTCATTATGTTCATGGGAGCACAGATATTTGCAAAACAAATCAAAATTGTGATTGTGAAAACTTAAGTTTTGCCCAAATATTTTTTAAATGTTGTAAAGAAAAAATTAAACTGCAGTGACTGCAACCAAAGGAAGAAAGAATATGACTGAACTAATGCCTCTCATTTCTTGTGTTGCTAAAATGTACATTATCTTGGAACCTGCGTGCATCCCAATGCTACAGCCACAGATACGAGGTTGTATCACCAATGGTAGGATGCTAAGAAAAGTTAGGTTTCAGAGTTTCTAAGACTGATTTGCACTGTTTGTAAACAAGATCATACTCTTGAATACAATTCAATTAACAGAAGTGACAAGACTCATCCATTTGGAAGCACAACTGTTTTTAGGGACAGAAGTCAGGGCTGTTGGGCATTGCTGGAAATCACCTTGAGTTGCGGACATGGAGAAGACAAATCTCCATTGTGACTGAGAGAATGATGTGACCTTAATCCTGAAGACAACCTGAATGGCTTTCTACGGTCAGATCAGGGCTGACTCCTTGGGACTGCACTTGGTGGCACTTAATGTTCTGCAGCCTCTCATATTGACAGTTACATCCGCCTGTTGCATAGTGGTTTCATAGTTAAGGCACATCACAGGATCCCTCTTTTTAATGCAAAATCCTGCAGAGATGTGAGCTGAAGAATTCATCAGCAAAAAATACTGCATCCTGACTGGGCAGGTCTCTGTACTTGCCTCTGATGTACCGGGCCAGACCTGCTATCAGAGATAGGATGTAGAGTAGATCATTCTCACACCTGGTCTGGTTTGGTGATTGCTGTAAAAAGACACCAGGATGTGGTAGCAAGTTCTCTGCTGCTTTCCTTGGTGTATGCTGTAAAACTCTATTTCAGGACAAATTTAAAACTATGGTAATTGTGCATCATGTGGGATGCTCTTCCATTTTACTTTTTGGTAGCCGTTTGAAAGTGAGTAAATTACTTAACAGAATTAGATTCAGGGACAGAGACCTTGTCGCTCTATTTATTTATTCTCACTGGAGTTACAAAAAGTGGTATTCAAATGTGATCTATTTCTCCTCGTTTATTGTTTAATATGTTCTGCTGTCTAATTTTTGACAATCTTGTCTATGCAAGTGTGCCTACTTAACAAAAAAGCAAAGTCAGAGATGAAGAAGTCTCTTAAAAGTGCTGTTCACACCTTCAGGGTAAGGGGCTGAGATGCTTATGCCAGTTAATCCCTCACTGCATGTTCAAACAGGGTGCAAAATAGGCATACACTGCAGTAGTCTAAAAGGAAATTATTTTCTCCATTTACTATTCTGAAAGTAAATGAGTTGATTTTTCAGTGAATGTGGGATTCATCTGAAACTTACATTCTGGGCCCTTTTTTACATAAAGCAAGTAAAATCCTGAATTATTCATGTTTTTCTCATTTCTTTCAGTGGTTGGTTATCCTGGAAGGAAGGAAACTAGAGTTTGTTCTACAGGCACTCTTTCTTTATTGCTGTAATGGGAACATTGCACTGGTAATTATAGTTTTACTAATTATACTTACTCATTTTTTTAAATCCTCATAAGAAGAATATTATTTTAGTCTGGCTTGCTGTTTGACACTGTAGCTAAGTTATGAAATGTAAGCAGAAAAGAGGTCAAGTCTGTTTGTGTTACCTTGTCCCTGATGCTGTATTAGATTCCTGGGAGGTTCCTTCAGAAAGAAGGCTCAGTCAATTTTGAATAATTCAAATGGTCTACAGACCTTACGCTTGTACAGTGCAAATATGCATGTTACAGGAAAAATTTGTAGAAGGATTTCTAGCCCTACTACTGGTTGCATCTTGCTATCACAGTTGCTTTGTTTTATTGCTTTGTTAATAAAATCCTTAATGTCTTTCTGTCAAGTTAATTCTCACTGATAAATGTAGAGGACTCTCTGTTTTGTTCTGCTTAGAGATAGTGTTTTCTTTTCTAAAGTCAGAAATAGGATTGTTCGTTCTTCACAGAGAATATAGAGCCAGATCCAAAATGCTTCTGAAGGAAGATGACATTCTCTTTGTTGGTTTAAGCAGACCTTGGATCTGGCTTGTTATTAACAACCTCAGAATTTGAACACATCAGCAAAGTACTAATCCTAATTCTAGATTTGTCATCTGATTCCTGTGGTTTTCCTAGGCAAGTTACCTTGTTTTACTCATGAAGTATTGGAGATTGAACAAAATCCCTCTAATTGCTTTAAGTTTATGTATAAACTTGCAGTTTATTTGAACATTTAATGTGTGCAAAATCAGAATGGCTGACAGTAGGTAAGACGAAGGGCAAATAATTATACAATATCATGACTAATTGTGTAAAGTTCAGTGAATTTTAATGATTCTTAAACATGCAAACTGAAATGTACCCAACAAAGCATTTGCATTCCATAAAAATCACCATTTAGCACATATGTAAAGGCAGGAAGGGTTCCATTCACTGCCCGTAGAAATCAGGTAGCTGCTACTACATATTTGCCAATATTGTTAATATGAAGTCTTTTAATAGTTGTGACAGGAGTTGATGCTGAGGCTGCAAATAATCAACTCCTGAATATCCACGGAGCGTAAGAAGTTGCATAGATGATAACGACACATCAATTTCTGCAGTAGCTTTTTAACCCCCAAAGCTTCCTTCTGTATTTGAAAGCAGCCAAAACTTTTTAAAGGACAGTTCTATTATCTAGAGTTAACATGACCTCATAACATGGTGAGCTGGATCATTTATAGGAGTGAACTGGCAAGACTGAAATTGGTGCAAGTGTGCTAAAGCATACCATCTGAGACTGCAAGACCTGAGCTTCGTAAGAAGTGAGTTTTCTACGATACTGTCATTACTCTGTTTACTCTCTGTGGAAAAAATGCTTTATTGATAAAGGAAATTCCAAAAATAAAAATAACAGCCTATGTCTCTTGATTGCTATGGGTGGACACTATTAGTAGAAGAGCATTAGTCTACTCATTTGATGAAAGAAGACAAGTGCACAGCTGTTTCTCAAGAAGCTTGAATTCATCCATTGAGTTGTATCATATTACATAGGTGGACTCCTCTTTTCTCACTGAGAAATTTGTCTCTTAAGGAAACTGGCTGAACAACCACTGGATTGCTTGCTTTCTGCCAGCTGTAATTGGTATCTTCCCACTGTAGCGCATGCCTAGGTATGGCAGTTATCTGTTTTAAGATAGAGTGCTTTATTATACTTTATGTTAGTGGAAATACTTCTTGCATTGACATTTGAGAATGTTCTCCCTTTACTTTTTTTATAAATGATTTATCAAGTCTGTTATTGTTTGCATGGTCTTTATTATGCCTCCCAAAAGATTTTTCCAGAACCCTGTTTTGCTTAAGGACCACAGGAAGAAGATGAATGAAGTTCAAAAAGGCCAAGTGCAAGGTCCTGCACGTGGGTCGGGGCAATGCCAAGCACAAATACAGTCTGGGTAGAGAATGGATTGGGAGCAGCCCTGAGGAGAAGGACTTAGGAGCGTAGGTTGACGAGAAGCTCAAGATGACCCTGCAGTGTGTGTTTGCAGCCCAGAAAGCCAACCATATCTTGGGCTGCATCAAAAGCAGCATGGCCAGCAGGCTGAGGGAGGTGATTCTCCCCCCTCTATTCTGCTCTCATGATACCCCACCTGCAGTATTGTGTTCAGCTCTGGGGCCCCCAACATAAGAAAGACATGGACCTGTTAGAGTGAGTCCAGAGGAGGGCTGTGAAGATGCTCAGAGGGCTGGAGCACCTCTCCTATGAAGACAGGCTGAGAGAGTTGGGGTCATTCAGCCTGGAGAAGAGAAGGCTCCAGGGAGACCTTACTGCAGCCTTCCAGTACCTAAAGGGGGCCTAGTGGAAAGCCGGAGAGGGACTTTTTACAAGGGCATGTAGTGATAGGACAAGGGGTAATGGCTTTAAACTGAAAGAGGGCAGATTTAGATCAGATGTAAGGAAGAAGTTCTTGACTTTGAGGGTGGTAAGGCACTGGAACAGGTTGCCCAGAGAAGCTGTGGACGCTCCATCCCTGGCAGTGTTCAAGGCCAGGTTGGATGGGGCTTTGAGCAACCTGGTCTAGTAGAAGGTGTCCCTGCCCATGGCAGAGGGGTTGGAACTAGATGACCTTTAAGGTCCCTTCCAACCCAAACCATTCCATGATTCTATGAAGCTTAATATTTGATGAGGAAATTACTTTAAGTCTTTTAAGCAACACTTTGTAGCTACTGGCACATCCTTAATAGTCCCAGAAGGAAAACAAAGAGGGTAGCTGGTCTAAGTTGAATATGCATTTAATATCTTGTAATATGCACTGCAAAGTAGAGACTCAAGAAACCAGCCAAATACTTTTCCTAGGAAATCTTCAGAATATGTGACAGCAGGGCTTAGACTTGACAGTACTTCACTCAACTTTGAGACTCACATGACCCTCAGAAGCTTCTAACTCTCACTGGCTTGTGTATCTTTGGGTCCTAATTTGTTACAACTTCCAACCTAACCCTACAGTTTATCATGTTTTAACTCCTTCATGGTTGCTGTACATATATGTTTGCCACTACAAGAAGTGCTGCCTCTGGGTCTTCTGGCATACAGAGAGACTTCTGAATGTGTGAAGTATTATAAAACTGCTCAGAAGAGAGTTCCTGCCTTTTACTCTGGCATGTACTTCCCACTGGCCCATAATTCCTCCCTGTTTACCAGGAGAAAGCTGAAGCAGTTATTTGTTAAACCTCATAGAAGGGGTTGGTGTCAGAGCAATGCTTAAAATTTTGGATGACTTTTCTCTCAGATTGACAGGTGCCACCTCTCCTCACAGAAATCAGACTGGAAGTTGTGCTGAGTGTGCTGTCAAAACAGCACAGCTTCTGTCTTTGATGGCATTGTCTATGATGATGAGAGCTGGGATAAGAACTGCAGGTCACTAGGAGTGAGTGACATGAGGTAGAGGGGTTCTTTTGGGTGCAAATTTGCACTGTGCCTGTACAAAACTTGCTGTATGCGCTGGAGCGCATCATGTTTTCCTTCCTGCTGGAACCAAGTCTGAAGTCATGTATTGGGGTGCCATTCAGACTACTCTGCCTGTGGGGTAAATGAAGGCACTCCATCAGTGAGCTCTCTGTGCCTGCACAGTGTGCACCTAGGATTGGCAAGTGGCATGAACTTCATTGTGGGTAAGGATACAGTGTGGACATGTGGTCCTGGAACCATAATGGAGTGCAGCACATCAACCCCCCACCCCTCCTTCTTTATACCTCACTATTTGATCCTGTAAATGCACCCACTATCCTGGAATTTCTGGAAGGTGTTAATTTTAGATTATGCATATCTGAACAAAAGTGTAGTCTTAAAATGAATTGTAACTATTTGAAAAGTTCCTTCATTCAAGATAGTATATGTATTTCTTTTATGTTTTTCATCTTGCAGCTGAATTACTTTAGGACTTTGAATGCTATGAGTTTACATGTTTTCTTCTAAGAACCTGAAGTGGAAGAAACTGAGACTGAGTTTTGAAAGAGCTTTGATCAAATATGCACAGTAATGTTTTTGGGACAAATTAGGAAAAAAAATCCCTTAGCTTTTTAACACTGTGGTAACAGTACTAATCAATATGACATGGTATTGAGACACTCCATAGGACAAGCTTTGCTCTTCTAGATTAATGTATAAAGCTTTATTCCTCAGGTGTGTCAATGTGTATGCGTCTAGTCCCAGACCACGGACACAGATATGCATCTTTCCTCCATTTATTTTGATTAAAATACCCTTACTCTATATTTTGATCTGTTCCATGTGATATTTAATATACAACAGAAAACTTAAAAAATACCTACAGCAGGACAAACAAACATTTGCTTGCAGGCTTTGTAGCTTTTCTTATGTGAGATCCATCTTGAGTGACCTGTTAGCACTTGTTTAGTGTGTGCCTCTGCATGACCATCACAGAAGTGAAATGGTACTGCTTGGTATCAGGCATATTTGTCTAAATTGCCATGCTGTGACTTGCCAGAGCATTTTCTTATTGTGAGGCACTCTAACATAGTTCTGGGAACTACAAGAAAAAGAGAAAGGGAAGGGGATTCAGAGATCTGAGATCTGATAGGGCGTGGTGAAGGTAACAGAATCTAATGGAATAATTTTCCTGTATAGTATACATGACTTCTGAAGGACAAGTGAGGAATGCCCCTAACTCAGTCTTGCTTACACAGTATCAGTCAACCAAAAAATCACTACTTACAAGCAATCAGCAATGTGAGGAAATATTTTTTAGCATTGCCTTGTGTTTCCGCATTCCAATTTCTTCCTGTTTTATTTTTTTAACTGCCTTCAATATTTTCCACAATCCTGCTGCATTATGTTCCATTTTCTTATCATCTGTTCTCAGCTCATCTCTATTCAACTCGTCATTTAATCTTGCATGCTCCCTCCTCCCTGGTACTCTTCCTCTGATTTCTTCTGTGATCATTCTTTTTCAGCCTCGATACTTCTGGTTTTTGTATGCTTTAAGAAGTGAGAAACTCATACTTTCTGGATGTGGTGCAGTATGAATTTTAAGTTGATAACATCCTTTTGAACACCATTCCAGATCTAGATATGCCAACTTTTTCTCTTGTGGTAGGGACTGTGAGTGCTGCAGAAGCTTTAGAAGAAACTTCATACCCAAACATTTAACAACAGCAGCATTATTAAAAATAACTCACCTAATGGATCCCTTCTCAGGAGAGATGAGACTAAAAGTAATGCAAGCAAGTAGTCTGTGCAAGAAAGGTAAAAGATCCAAGAGAACGAAATTAATAGCATCATTAAAAAAAATAAAATTCTGCTTCAGTGCCTTTAATTTGTAAAGAAAACAGGTTAATGATAATGTAGACAAAGGGTGAGTTGTTATTGGTTTCTCTTTAATTAAAATCCTTGCAGTGAGTACAAAGCCATGGAAGCACACCAGAACAGAAAACCTCAGAATCTTCATTCTTTGATTATTCACAGAAGAGGAGGATCATGACATAGAGCAGTTTTCTGTTTCTTATGTCCTTGGTATTCCTTGACACAAGGCTTAAGAAGCCAGCTTGTTTCCCGTGTTTGCCCATGAATAAATTCTATCTATGAAAGAAGAGGGTGGAAAAGGGCAGTATTTCCCACACATCTGCTTAGACTGCTGAGTCGCAGGAGGGTAGGAATTACAGCTGTTTCCTTTGCCCTGGGCCTGGGGGCTGTGCTGTAGTGGGACAGGATTATTGAGAGATTGGAGATTTTTGGGTGCCAAACATCTTAAGCATCATTTCTGAGATGCTCTTTAGAGGCCTAATTCTTAGGAAATGCTGGATTACTGTCTTTTCATGGCATCCTATTTGTGTACTTCATGACATTTTTAGTGTCTTTACTGCTAGTAAATTCATCTTACCAGTCAGAGCTGGTTAGCAAAAGAAAAGATAGAAGAACTTGGTGATGGTTCATCTTTAAACCTCGTCATACAAATCTACATGATTTGGGAATTGCTGTGTTAAAGGATGATTTATTTTATTTTTTTAGGATTTAAATTCTGCCTTGAATTTTTATAGGACCCTTGAATAACAGCACATACCTAGGTGTATCAGAGATTTGGGATCTACTCAAAGCAATGTTTTGATAAACTCTGGACATAAGCTCTTAAAAGAAAAAAAAAGTATTTGTGCACCAGGAGGCAGAACATGTGTTTTAGTAGTTATCCTCTTCTAGCATTTTAGAGCTCTTGTAGTTTTGCTTATCTCCTGAGCTACATCCAGGAAAGAGAAACAAACAGTACTTTCTAGATAGACTATTATTACGTGAACAAATATCAGAAGGAGAAGGAAAGATTAAGTCTGCTTCTAATCTTTTACAGTGATCATACTTTCTATCAAAGCTGTTGTAAGAGGAAGTTTCTGATGATACTGGTTTGGTTAGCGGCTATATAGCTATGGGTATATATGGTTCTGTGAGAGGCATCTGCAGCTACAGCAAGCTCGGTAGACGGCTGGGCCTTTATAAAACGTAAATGTTTGTGCCTTGTGCATGCGCATGGATGTATGTATGGGGAAAAATATTCTTTTAACTAAATGCATTTCAAGGCACTTCTGGTAATGCTGTCTTACCAAATAAATTTTTTTATCCACAAGACTGAAATCAAACCATTTCAATAATTTTCCTGTAAATCTCTCCTTTTAGGAACGGACATTGAGACTATAGAGAAGAAGGTTAAATGTGTACAGTGATACCCTATTAAGACTGGACCATCTGCTGTACTTCAAAACCAAGCTATTTTAAAACTGAATAACATTCTAAAAAAAAAATAATCTGTCAATGTTTTCACCTGACTACATGTAAAAATTGCTGCAGAAGGGTTCATATTACTGTTTTCAGTATTTCAAAGGGGCTTTTAGGCATTTAGATGTGCATCTTCTGCTTTTAGTTATATTTCGGAACTGATGGAAGGAAATGTGTATTTATTTGTATAGTTTACTGAGGTACCAATCATGGTACCAATTGTGGTATCAATTGGGATTTCACATTTGAGTACTTTGCTGAATCAAATCTTTTAAAGTAGCTTATCTTTTCTAAAATGCTAGCACATGCTAGCTTTGTGCTAATGAAGGCTAGATGTTTGATTAACAGGTTTTCAGGAAAGTAAAGTGTTAACACTTTTCTGTGGCTTTATTGAGGTATAAAGTCAGATCTGACATGTTATAACTGCAGCATAAGATCAGAGATTTTTTTTTTAAGCTGCGTTTTTGTTTAAGTATTCTGAAGATGATCTGTCGCCAATAAAATTGGCTAGTATTGTGGAGGAAAAATAAGTATCCACAAGTATTTAGGCATAGATGAGTGAGATTAAGTACACATTGTAAATGTAGAGCAGCTGGTCTGAGTGTCCTCTTGCTTTTCACCTGTCTTGAAAACAGCTTTTCCTGTACTGACAGAGCATCAGCATCTCCAATATCCAGTTAGTGTTCTCCATCTTTTCTGCTTCTTTTTCTGGGCATTTGAGTATATTCAGGTATAAGTAGCTTATGTCTGTTTTGTAAACTCTTGGAACTGAGTCCATTATAAAAGCTTTTGTTATTGACATGGTTTAATGTTGCTTTTGAATATTTTAGTAAGTATCTCTGCATTAGAGGTGCACTAGAGCAACACTGAAAAGATTTTATATAGTCAATCAGCTATAGAATATGTTCTAATTCTTATTAAATACTCAGATTTTATTGCAGAATAAAAAGTCTTAATAGTGTAGTTTGTCTATACCTACTGTATCTGTGACAAAATCTAAAAATCCTTAAAAGATTGTTTAGATCAGCATATTTTTGAGAGATATAAAGGAACTGCCTATACTGAAAGCTAAGCAGATTCCTATTGTTTGAAATATCTTTTTTTCTTTTTTTTCCCTTCTACTATGCAGAAGTTCAAAGGTGTTATACAGACAGGGCAATCATTTTGGGATGAGCCTGTCTCCTGAAATTCTTGGTATCTTTCCCTCTCTTATAGAAATGAAAGTTTTCTCCCCTTTCACATTACATCTACCAGCCTGCAGGCATGTGGTTTCTACATGACTTGTTTCTTAAGTAGTATAGTCAATGTTGCCTGTCCCAAAGGGTGTGTGAAGAGAGGGCAGTGAGGAGGGAAGTCTAAAACTGGTGGAGAGACAGGAAAAGGAGGGTAACAAGTCTTATAGATCAGTTCCCCTCCATTCTCCCTCCCCTCTGGCTCCACAGTGTCCATAAGGACCCTTCACCATTAGGAAATGTTTACTTTTTAAGGTTGTGTTTCCTATTACACTAGGGCTATTTTCTTCTTCCAAAAACACACAGTGATTTTGGGAACTTGCTGTGTTTTTCAGGTGGGCAGTGAGAAACTGAAGTCTCAGTGGACAGTGGCATTCAGGCTTTTTAGTGCACTGTCCTGTAAAGGTACCAGAGTTAGCTCAAAGTTGTCTTTTGTGCTGGTAGCAGTCATGGTGTCAGCTTTTGAGCTAAGTACTCTAAAGAGAAGCTTCCTTTGGGTGTCATGGTTGTTGGTTCTTCTGCTTCCAAAACCTAGACTAGTATTTTGGAGACATACCAGGCAATCTGCGGACTTTGACAAATGGACTTTGGTGATTTACTGGGAGCACTTAGGAGGTCTGCTGTCACCTTTCTGCATTTCAGACCTTGCCAGAAGTTCCCGCCCCAGAAGAGTAAGCTGTGTGCCAGTGCTTCTGCCACTCTCATTCACAGCTTAGCATTTCAGTTGAAGCTAAGTTGGTACTAATACGCTGTGCGGTGAACTTCGGGAGCAGGGTTGCATGCATGTACCCTACTGTGCTCTAGTGAGGGGGCAGTAATTTCCTGCAAAGGGGTGAGATGGACACCTGGGAACCTAATGTCTTTTGAAAGTGGTACTTACCCACTTCAGTTGCTTAGCTGGAAAGCTCTTTGCAAAATATTTATCCAGGTGACAATATATCCTAGGTGCTTATTGTGTGTTCACTGTTGCTGTCTTGTGGGTTAATAAGGAATAAGAGAGAGAAAGTGGGGGAAAAGAAAAAAGGATTGGAGCAGGGGAGAAAATGGAATGCTGATAAGGACAAGTGCTGATGTTGGCAAAGAAGTGATGTAATTGCACTTTGATAAGTGACATTTATGGGTTATGAAATAGCTGCAGAAAATCTCAGAGAAATAATTGAACCAGACATCTCTCAGTTCTGGTGATCTGTGAGCAAAAGATCCAATACTCCATGGTTTATACAAAAATAAGTTTATGCTTCATTATATAATACAGATCTAATGATGAGCTGACTTTCAAATTATACAACATGCACTTTTGATATATAGCTATACAGACTGAGAGGTTTTTGTTCTCAATTTTAAATTTCTAGTAGCTTTGGATTCCTTCCTATCCTTGTCCCTGTCTAATTCATGTTGTTTCCTTCCCCCATAGAGACTTATTCCTTATTAAAGAAGATAAAAGACCCAGAAAGATTCACATATGCCTAGCTCCTTGGAGGGGATGAAGTAAGAACAAGATAAGTGGAAAGATTTCTCTATCAAACTAAGTAACAGACAGACTCAAATTAAGAATTGGAAATTATTTTCTAGAAACTTGCTGCTCTGAGCTGTTGATGGTCTGGACCCATGAGCTCCCTGCTCATGGGCAGTAATGGCAGCAGTAATTTTAGAATTGGCATGAATGAAATGAAGAAAGTTCCCAACCAATTACCAGAGAAAAATGCAAAAGCATGTGTGCCTTTTCCATCTGCATTATTTCAGACTCTCATATTTTCTTGTTATAATATTTCCATTTGATTGCATGGTAACATGAATTCTCTTTCCTTCCTCTACTTACAGTTTATAGTTAATTCTAAAGTTATAATTACACTTCTTTTAAATGCCTCTGGACAAATCTTCTAGATTTGGATGACAATCAAATACAATTATTGTTGAATTCAGTCTGTGGGAGCAAATAAGTCTTTATAATAAATACTTCACTGATGACACAAGCTTGATTACTTTCTTTTTTTTTCTTTTTTCAGTGCTAATTTTAGTTGACCACAACTAGTTGGTCAAAAGGAGCACTGTTTCCCACTGTTTTCAGGAATTGGAATCTATTCCTTATTTGCTAAGGGATGAAGATTACAACAAAGTGATAGGTCTGGAATACCATCCTATGTGCAGTAAATTTGTACAAGGGAACTATAGAGCTATGGAGAAGCTTTTATGAAAGTCCTGAATTTAGTTTCTGTGTTCTCAGCCATTCCTTGTTTCTGGGATTCATTTAAAAACAGTATATATCTTCACTCTTCTATTGGTTTAAGAAATGCTTCTGTACCAAAGTCTATATATGACATTAAAAGCATGCATTTCCTTCACAGTCATAACGGCAGGAAGTCATTTACATGGTTGTTCCTTCTAGTGTATTCAGTATTATTTTGGAAATGTAAAGGAGTCATCTGGTTACATGCAATTTTGTTGACACTGATGGAACATGCCCTTTTCCAAGACAGATTATGCCTTCTTGCTTGTACACCTGTTAATATCCCCTCAGTCTTCCCTTGGTGTAGTTCAGTGTATTACTCTAATCAGGAACCTTTCATTTTGCCCCTGGCAGTGCTGAGAAATGCAAATATTCAAATTTGATGTGGCAGCTTGGTTACCTGCCTGTTGCCAAAGTCTTAGGGATATAGCCCATAGGCCTGTATGAACACTGAGGTAAACACCGGAAAGAAAATGTAGGTGCGTTGAGTGCACATCTGGAGAGTTCTGGAGGAGTAAGTACTGTGATTTGCCACTGCTTGCTGTAACTCAGTATATCATTCAAAGAAACATTATTTGTGTTTAAACTTTGCTAATGCTACAAATGGGTTTGCTGTTTTACCCAAGGAAGCAGTTTAGCAATATACTGTTCTGACACTTTTCTTCTTCACAAACTAAAACTCCTGATAGTTCTAAGATATTTTTTTATGCTTTTCCTTAAGCTCTTTAAAACTGATCCATTTCTACTCTGTGATCAGATCCATTAAATGGTGTATAACTGAAACCATAGCTGGGTGTTCAGAACTGAACCAGTTTATAGATTTTCAAAAGCTGTATATATTTACCATCTTCTGTTGACTTGTGAATCATTGGTCCCAACGCATTTCTGAGAAGTTGAACATCAGCTGCTTATTTCATACATATACCACTGTAGATCAGTCTATGCTTATTTGTAGACAAACCCATGGGTTTTTCTGTTTAGTTTTGTTTTGAGATTTTTTTTTCAGTTATAATTTTAGAGGTATGTAGATATGTAGGTCTGAGCAAATAATCTGTTTCCAAATATGTTAAAAGTTTTCCAGTGTGGGGAAAAATGAAGGACAAAGGCAGTATATAATCTTTGTGAGATGAATTGTAACAATGGAAAATATAATTACACCACAAAGTAAGATACAAAACAAAGAGAATGCAAGGACATGTAATTATCTAATTATCTAATGATTGAACCAAGGTTATAATGGTAAAGAAACAATAAAGATTGAGGTAAATCATAGAATTTATTTATTTATGTTCCTAGCTCATGTTGCAAAATGTACCTCCTTTGCTGTCCCATTCATGTGGTTGATCTGCACTGGAAACCTGCGCTCCTGTTGAGCAGAATGTCAGCTCATGCAGATGTTGCAGGGCAATGGTACAGGAAAGTAGCTTAGACACTGTTCCTGCTGGTGATTTACTTCAAAAATGGTGTAGAAGAAAGCTACTGTCTAACAAAGCCAGTGGAGAGCTGTGAAGTTTTAAAGAACTGTAAATACAATTTAAAAAAAAAGAGTATTCTGTATTTTGAGCAGCTATTTTGGATTTCTTTGGCTCACATGCCCTTGTGCTGATTACTGATACTGTAAACGGGAAGAACAGGGAATGACCAGTAATTCAACTTAAGGCACATACAAAAGGTCACAGTAATAAACTTTACTGCCATCTTTCAGAGGTAAATGAGGCACTGAAATGTTGGCTTCTCTTTCTTGTGGCAAGATAGAAACAAATGTAGGATGTGCCCTTTCTTGTTCTGATTTGTTTGACATGAACACAAGCTTATTTAATTAGTACCTTCTAAACATGTACTTATCAGTGGCTTTTTTTAAAAGAAAATATTAGTTTAAAAAAATTTGGCTGTCAGTCCTTCAAGCTAGTAAACTGCTAAGTAAAGACAAGAAAGACAAGGGAAAGCTGCTTAGATTTAAATATATTCATGAAGGAAAAGCTAAAGAAATCTGGGACTAGGAAGCTGACTAAAGGAGAGTAGCACTTAGTTAAATACTCATATGGTTCCCACAGATTATTGAAAAGCATATGGCTTTGTGAGCTAACAGTCTGGGTCCTGTGGGTTTGTGCTATTAAGCAAAAGTGTCCTGGGAAAGGGAAGGGAAACTGAAGGTTCTTTTTCCCCAGACTGCAACTGCTTGCCACTGAGCAAAGCTTGATTTTATTCAATCTGAGTACTGGCTTGGATTTCCAAGAAGGAAATTTTGGAAGTCTGCCTCATTCATCAACAATAATTTAAGGTGCCACCACAGAGGCAAGAGGGCTTCTCATTATTGTTTCCTGTATTTTATGATGTTGGCACTATTCCTGAAATAATTTGAGAATTTCAGGTATAATATTTTGGATTGTAGAAAAGTAGATCTCAGCAATGAAATTCGTATTTTATCTAGGTTTTGGTAATGTGCCTCTCCCTCAGTAAATACAACTTTTTCTGGAAAGGAAATCCTTACTCTGAACAGTAGCATCATTATGTCAAGTACTTCTGCACAAAACTAAAGCATAGCAATTAGCAAGAAGTGAAACAAATAATGTGAATGCTCTTATAAACTTCTGTGGACTATCAGCAAAGGACTTGAAAAGCACAACCTACTGAACTGCAGGTTCTTAAAATAAACAACTTGAACATTTCTGTGTGACAAAACCCATTTTTTTGTTCTCTGTAGACATTTTCCAACTGAGCTTGCCAGTGAGAACTCAAGGAAATATTTAGGAGATGGGCAGATATAGAAACATAGAACTGTTTAGGTTGGAAAAGACTTTTAAGATTGAGTCCAACGGTTAACCTCACACAGCCAAGTCTACCACTAAACCATGTCCCGAAGTGCCACATCTACGTGTCTTCTAAATACCTCCAGGGATGGTGACTCAACCACTTCTCTAGGCAGCTTATTCCAATGCTTGATAACCCTTTCAGTGAACAGATTTTTCCTAATATCCAATCTAAACCTCCCCTGGTATGACTTGAGGCCATTTCCTCTTGCTTGCCAATATGATGCCCATTTACAAGAAGGGTTGGAGGGAGGATCCAGGGAACTACAGACCTGTCAGCCAGACCTTGGTACTGGGGAAGATTATGGAGTGGTTCATCTTGAGTGCGCTCACACGGCAGGTCCTGCTTGACCAACCTGATCTCCTCCTATGACCAGGTGACCACCTAGTGGATGAGGGAAAGGCTGTGGATGTTATCTACCTGGACTTCAGCAAGGCCTTTGACACTGTGTCTCATGGCATATTCCTTGAGAGCTGGTGTCTCATGGCTTGGACAAGTGTACTCTTCGCTGGGTGAAAAACTGGCTGGATGGACAAGCCCAGAGGGTTGTGGTGAATGGGGTGAAATCCAGCTGGTGGCGGGTCACAAGTGGTGTTCCCCAGGGCTTAGTGTTGGGCCCCGTTCTGTTTAAGATCTTTATCAGTGATTTGGGTGAGGGGATCGAGTGCACCCTCAGCACGTTCGCAGACGACACCAAGTTGGGAGGCAGGGTCGATCTGCTTGAGGGTAGGGAGGCTCTACAGAGAGATCTGGACAGGCTGGATCGATGGGCTGAGGCCAATTGTATGAGGTTCAACAAGGCCAAGTGTCAGGTCCTGCACTTGGGTCACAACAACCCCATGCAGCGCTACAGGCTTGGGGAAGAGTGGCTGGAAAGCTGCCTGGCAGAGAAAGACCTGGGGGTGCTGGTCGACAGCCGGCTGAATATGAGCCAGCAGTGTGCCCAGGTGGCCAAGAAGGCCAACGGCATCCTGGCCTGTATCAGAAATAGTGTGGCCAGCAGGAGCAGGGAGGTGGTTGTTCCCCTGTAGTCAGCACTGGTGAGGCCGCACCTCGAGTACTGTGTCCAGTTTTGGGCCCCTCACTACAGGAAAGACATTGAGGTGCTGGAGTGTGTCCAGAGAAGGGCAGCCAAGTTGGTGAGGGGCCTGGAGCACAAGTCGTATGAGGAGCGGCTGAGGGAGCTGGGGCTGTTTAGCCTGGAGAAGAGGAGGCTGAGGGGAGACCTCATCGCTCTCTGTAACTGCCTGAAAGGAGGTCGTAGCAAGGTTGGTGCTGGTTTCTTCTGTCAGGTGAATGGATATAGGATGAGAGGAAATGTCCTCGAGTTGCTGCAGGGGAGGTTTAGATTGGATGAATATTAGGAAAAATTTGTTTCCTGAGAGGGTTGTCAGGCATTGGAACAGGCTGCCCAGGGAAGTGGTGGTGTCATCATCCCTGGAAGTGTTCAAAAAGCACATAGACAAGGCCCTTCAGGACATGGTTTAGTGTGCATGGTGATGTTGGGTTGATGGTTGGACCTGATGATCTTAAAGGTCTTTTCCAACCTAAACGATTCTATGATTGTCTTGTCCTATTACTTGTTATGTGGGCAAAAAGACCGACTCTCACCTCACTACAGCCTCCTTTCAGGCAGTTACAGAGAGCAAATAAGGTCTCCCCTCAGCCTCCTTTTCTCCAGACTAAACAACCCCAGTTCCCTCAGCTGCTTCTCATAAGACTTGTGCTCCAGGCCCCTCACCAGCTTTGTTGCCCTTCTCTGGACATGCTCCAACACCTCAATGTCTTTCCTATAGTGGGGGGCCCAAAACTGAACACAAGTACTCAAAGTACTTGTGTACTTACCAGTGCCGAATACAGGGGCACGATCCCTTCCCTAGTCCTGCTGGCCACACTATTTCTAATACAGGCCAGGATGCCGTTGGCCTTCTTGGCCACCTGGGCACACTGCTGGCTCGCATTCAGCCAGCTGTCGACCAGCATACCCAGGTCCTTTTCCTGTATATAGCTTCATCCCTAGATACATAGCTGCTTTGGGGAGAAGGAGCCTGGCAAATGCAGTCTTTTTAAGTGTTTCCTTTTCTGATTCTACAGCTGTGACTTATACTAAGAAGCTCAATTAGAAATAAAAAAAAATTTGCTGTGTATTTTGCAACTGCTAGTAGTCTGAGAGTGAAGCTATTTAACTTAATCACAACAGGCCTGAGTATTTTAATTATGAGTGGTCAGCAGCTGAAAATAAAGCACGGAAAGCAGCAGTAGCGCAAACACTAAATGCTTTAAGCTTAAATGGTAGAATTATTTAGAATCTCTTTTCCCCTGACTGAGAGTGTCAACCTTTTTTAAAAATTGAACTGATACTGGAATTTTGGGAGATCTGGGAGTAAGACACTGAAGATTACTGAATCAGAGATGAGTCCTTGGGCAATAAAAGGGAGCAACGTTTTAATTCTTTGTCCGTGTCATGATTAATAGTAGAGAATATATTATCAAGTAAACTTCAGAAATTCCTGAGAAAAAGTTAAAAAAAGAATTGTTCTGAACATCTTTGTTAGATCCATGAAGTTCTACTCTATTTTTAAGTACCACTTTTATTGAGTGTGCTAATATGTTTTAAATAACCCCTGGAAGTCCTCAGTTAATTTGTCACTAAGAGTGGTCCTGGTTTCCATTTTGGGTGAGGCAGTTTGCCATTCTGACATCTATAATAGAGCCAGACGTGAGGTGTTATTCTAAAATTATTCATCTCTCTTGAATGAAGTGATAGCTAAACTTAAGGGGACAATTTGGAATTTCTTGACTGTAGTATTACAAGAAAACCACTTCCCTGTTTGTGGTGGTTGATTTTTTTTTGTTTTGGTTTGGTTTTTTTTTTTTTTTTTTTTTTTTTTTTTTTACTGCAGGTCTATTCTTTGCTATTTTACATGTTAGAGGTTCTTTGGAACATCAAACTATTTCTCACCTGATTCAATCTGACCAAGTTGAAATGTCACTGCCCTGCCATCATCTAGGATCCGAACTGCATCACAGCAGAAGTTGAGTTTATAGGTATGCTAAGAAAAGCCTGCAGAAGATGGGTAGTAGCTCAGTACTGAGCAACAACAAGCATTTAAAATAATAGAAATTCAGCATCTCTTATTCCTTTGCACAGTTTAACCAGCTAACTTTACTATACTCTATCGATATATAAATTAGCTAAACAGAAATGTCTTTCAATGTTAAACCTAGCTGATTATGGCTAATTAAATGTCATCTATGTTAGGGAAATTCTCTGGGAGCACAGAAGATACAAATTACTTGGTTCTTGTTGCGTTTATTACAGAGGAACCATAGGATTTTAGACAAAAATAAGAAAACTCATGCTCATTCTTAATTTAGAAAGAGCAGTGCATTTTAAAATATGCATATTCATGACAAAAGAAGACTAATGAAATTTAATTTGGTCCTATCTTAACTCTTATGGCTAGAAGATGTTGATTCATGAAATGTTTTGTGATTTAGAATAAGAAATTCTTCAAAACCTTACAGATGCCTCAGTCATATCCTAATGAAGAGAGTCTCTGGGTAGGTTTGAAATTTTCTTGGTTACTTAAAGACATTTACTGGTCATTCATTTTTATTAATGTATTTAGTGCATAATGATCACAGGAAGGAAACCTGGGCAGGCACTTGTGGATTCCTTCAGTTCCAGGATTTATCATTCAGACTTTGTCTCTGTCTCGCCCTGTATGTATTATGATTACAACACTCCACTGCTTTTTGCTTGTTATTGTTAATGTTGTAAAACAGACTCCTGGGAAGAGAAGCTAGAGCAAGTGTCTTGTTAAAAATAGCTCTTGGGGCAATCTGGCCCCAAAAAATAAAAGAAAGAAGAAAGGAGGGAAAAAGCAGAAAAGACACATTCAGGACCAGTAATATAATCATAGTGTGAAGTGGAAATGAAACCTAGCATTTTAACTGAAGTTCCGTTTTGTTTTCTGTTTTCCTGCCTGCAGTTTTCATCTTTATCATCAAAACGTCAAACATGCTCCTCTTCAGTCACTCTGTAACTGTGATAGCCAAGGGATGGTGTCTTTTTAACCAAAAATAGCAAGCAGATTGGTTTTGATACATCATTGCAGCTGGAATAATTCATCAAAGAGTGAACCTGTTGGCCTCAAACAGTAAGTAGTCTGTGTGACTTGGTGACCGTTCTATTCTGTACCTCATGAAGGTCAATAATACTGAATCATTTGTCTCTGAAAACGTATAAAGGACACGGAGTTCAGTATATAGACAATAGTACAAGCGGCAAGTATAATCATAACATAAAACCAAACGGCATAAAAAGGTTGTAACAGATTGTAACCTAGCTGCTGAAATATCAAAAGTTAATTGTAAGAAACCTTCTTGTGTCTCAGTTTACTCAGTATGTGGAACTTGGGAGATTAAGGAAATTAAGTCAGATGTAGTAGCTGTAAAATCTTGTGACTTTTAGATTTTGAATTAGAATTTTTCCTAAATAGACTAGCAGTAACTGTTCTCCACTGTAGTTGGGTAAATTAATGGATTTTCCCACGCAATAATTTAGAACAGCATAATCCCACCACCCATCATTCATGAGTTAGTTTTGCACACTGAATTATTCAGATACAGTAGATGACAACCTCTCTCGACTGATGAAATGCACTGTCATGTAGGAGTAGTCCCCATCAATTTATGAACTTACTGTGGGGGTTTATAATCCATATTTTGGATTTTCAAGATCTTTCTGCTCTCTGTAATACTTTATGCTGGGGGTTTCCTTAATCAGGAATTCCTTTTCTCATGTTCAGAGCAATAATAAATGTTTCAGTAGGACTAGATGAAGTGGATTGATTTGTTTGGAGCCAGATTTGATGATGGCACTCCAGATAATACAGTTTTCATCCAATTTTTCTTTGCTAAGACATTTTAAAGTAAATATAATAAAACAGACTTTCTTCATAAGAAAAGCCTATTAAGATTAGAAAGCTGGAATTCTGAGGATGCTTTGTGTTTTGTTCTCTACCCCTTTCAAGATGTTGACGATAAGCTGTCTTAAGTCAACTGTCTACAATAAAATTCTGTCTTAATTTTAAGATTCGTAGTGGTGTATACACGTTATGAACCTGTGATTGTCAGATGTTATGTTAAAGCATTGAAGTAACAGTTTAAATCTCATCTTCTAAAGTGACATTGGCAATGACCTTGTATTTCCTTGTCTTTCACTGAGACTCAGAACTCATCTGTAGCTGTGTAAAAGCTATGTGGTGGCATAATGGCTAACTTACAAAGTCATATGTGGTAAAGAGTCTAATTTTCATAAAATCTACAACAGTCAGCACTGTGGCATAGAGCTCTATTAAATCCCTTTGTTGGTGTCTCTGTCGGTGAGGTGGGCCGATGGATGGCAGAAGGAAGAATCCTGCATATTTGCAGGATGTAAAGTTCTTGGCATGCAGTTGTTTCTGGTATTCACCTCGCGTTGCACTGCAGGAAAAATCATATAATACATATGGTTCAGCAGTAGGTGTAGGGAGCACAGGGTACTCACCCACGATGCTGTGATTTAGATGAAGGTCTGCCATGTGGAAACAAAGATTCACAGAAACACCTAATGCTCTTGAAATGTATTTAGAACAATATTTGTGTCAACTAAAGTCATCTACTATTTTGAGTCCCCATTGAGCAAAATTGTTTATCCTAACATAAACCATTTGACTGATTAATTTTACAACTCCATTTACTGTTTCTTTCTTTGCATTTCATTTTGTTTCTTTGCCTCTCCTGGACAATCATAGGTTTCCCTGCCTATGAAATTCCAATATTAAGTTTTTTGATGAAATGGGGAGAATTTTAAGGTTTTTGAGAGTAAAGCATAACATCACCTTAAATAGATGCTTCTGAAAAACAAATTACATACTTAGTTATTTTAACTGTAATTAATGACATATGTGCTTTTCATGTTAGCTTATTATTTACATTTCTAAGTAAACCAGCAAATTCTAGTCAGGAGTCAGTTTTATTCTTTTTGACTCCTGAGGGATGGATTTTGCTGTGTAAATCTTCCATTAGCTGTTATACAAACAAACCACGTGACATGCTTACGATATGCCATTATTGCCTGGTAAGTTCTTGCGTTTCGTATCTGTCAAGATTCCTGCCTTCCTCTTCGGTTGGCAGCCTGCATTAAAATTGCAATGCTGGAAGGAAAACTCTTCCATTTCTACCCTGGAGCCATAATTACATTTAGGCCTTGAGCCAGAGATAAGCCTATGCTAGCACCATGTGTGTATCTTGGAAACATAACATCAGAATGATGTTAACTGAGTTCATGTATTATATGTGATACAGGCAAACCCAGCAGCCTTGTTCTTTCCCAGAGCAAGTGATTATCTTTATCTGATTCATTCTCTAAAGAATTGCCAGATTCAAGAGCTATTTGTTAACCAGTGAAAGGGATGTTGATGACAAAAGTAAGTTACAAGCCCAAGTTTCCAATCCAAGAAAAGATGTTTAACATGTATAACTAAAATAAATGGGACAGTTCCTATGTTGTAAACATGTTTGCTGGATTGAGGCTCAAAAGCTTAAGCAAATATTTTGAAAGGTGTGAATTTTACTCTGACTTGTATGAATTATATGGGGGAAAAGATTAATATTTAAGTTTTAATGGCCATATGAACTTAGTCATCATGTGCAGATATTATATATTCTGATTGTTTTTGATAGCAGCATAACAATATATTGCTACTTAAGCTGTAAAAAAGGGAAATTTCATTGCTTAAGCTTTATTTCTGTTTTTGTCAGAAAAAAATACTTCAGAGTCTATAGAGGTTGTAGTGAACCACACTGTGGTTACAAATGTCAATTATAGAGAGTTTCTTCTCTAAGCACTTACAGAAGTGGCAAGACTGTATATGGACAGTTCTTACCAAATACTGCTTTTCCGTCTTAGTTGGAATAAGACTGATAGATGGACATAATAAAGTGAAGAGACAACTGGTTTCTCCCATGCACTCACCAACTTTTCTGTCCATCAGAGCAGACAGAGGAAAAAAATAGTTCAGACTGATGTTATCTTGCCATTCCCAAAGTGAAAGGTGGCACATGAAAGAAAAAGATGGGCTGCAATCATAAAGCCTGCTCAGGTTTCTGGATACTAAATGATGGGGAGATGGGAGAGGGAGAAGAATGGAAGGCAGAGAAATTTTATTTTAATTCTACCAAAAATAGATAAAATTTAGGCTGTTTGGTCTGAACTGTTTTCCATTAATGTAGGTGGAAGGCATAGGACTGGATGTATATCACAGCCTTCAGCTAGGAATTATGTGAAGTATCTGTTAGCATATTAACTAAATCTTGCAGGGTAAGAGAAGGCTAGTGATCTAACTTAAGCCTATCTATAAGTGCTTGTTAAACATGTGATTTTTCCCTTTCTTTGTTTCCCAGCTAATGTGATGATTGTTATCTGTTCTTAAAAATAAAATGTTTAATTTGCCTTCAGTTTGCCCAGACCTGTGTTACAAGCAATGTCAGAACAACGGATTGAACCTTCAGTGTTCCATTCTGTCAAGCAGTGGTTCCAAACATGGCATGACTGTATTGTCTTGAGATGACTGGCCTTCTCATTTCTCTTCCTCAGGACAACCAAACGGTAAGAAAGGCTATCTCTACATAGCTGCCCAACTGACGCGTGAAATTGATAGTTTAGGGGTTGACAAAGGAGAAAATGACTTTCACTGTTAGCCAGGAAAGCTTTCTGTGTGTCTTAAGATATATATGGAAGTACACGGTCAGACTCAGGATTGTAGAATGATGTTTAATATAGGGTGTTCACTGAAAAAAATGAAAACTAGAGAATATTCCTCCACTGTGCCCTAGAATATGTTTTTTGTATTTCCTGCTCTCTCTGAAGGGCTATTCAAAGAAAAGAAGTAATTTGACACAAAGGAAAACTGGGATGAGAGAATTACTAGAGGAAAAAGGATGGATTCACTAATGTTTTGATTTAAATCAGAAAATTAAATCCTAATTTATATTCCAGTACTTAATTTTAAACCCAGTTATGATTTTTCTGGCAGAACAGCAGTGCCTTGAAAAATGTTGATTTAACAGACACATATTTTATGTCAATTCATCAGTATTTGAAGGGAAACTGGACAGGTGAGCCAGCTGGCATGAAGCAAGGATGTCAAGCTGGTTGGCTGGGAGGTTCTATCATTATCCAGAACTCAGAGTTCCCTAACTAACAGCTGTGCAGGCTGTCCTGTACTGCAAGTTGTCTTGTGTGCTGGCTGCCTGTCTGGTAGGGCCTGTGTGGCTGCCCAGTTGCACAGCAATGAGGCTTATCGAAGGGATAATTTTTTTGTACCTAAAATTTTCTTTGTCTGAGGGATTCTTCTGAATACAAAACCAATAGGTGCATGCTTAAAATGCAGTAAAATTATATCTATTTTTAAAAGCTGATAGATGAAAGCCAAATAAAAATATAGGAACAGCATAAAAAAACCCTAGTTTTTTCAATTAGAAATACCTTCAGTGGGTATGATGAATTTTGCTTATTCTGGCATTGTGCTTTTCTGGTGTCACTAGACTTCTTGTGGCTAAGACCACAGTATATTTATCTAGTAACTGGAGTTACTAGAAAAGACATTACACATATGTATCACTAGTACCACTGAAACCAACACAATGAGTCATAATCTCACAACATCTGCACATATGGTAGTGCTTCCTTGTTTTAGATTAGGGAATTAAAATTAAATAACAGGTGTAAGTGATACAGGAAAAAAAAATGATCCTAAACTTTGTAAGCTGAAAGCATACAGGGTGCATAGGAAAGTCATTGAGAAAGAAACAGTATTTATGCTGTTCTTTTTACTGTATTATTTTGTCCCACTAAAAAAAATAATCCCATGGCTTGTAGTGAAAATTTGGAAAAGGTAAATGTAGAATTCTTTCAATACAGGCTAAAATTTCCTAGTATTACATTAAAAAAAATAGTTAAAATAGATTGTGCTTTTCTCTGCTTAGTTAAATTTTTGAATATATATGCCTGTGTTTTTGCATTAAAATGGAGATACGTGTGTGTGTGTATATATACATATACTCTTTCTGCTGGAATAGTTTTCAAAGAAAATTGTGCATGTTCTTGTTTAATATACAAATTAGATTCTATTTTCTTTCAATTTGAAATTAGTGCTGCTTCAGTAGTCATAGAAACTGCAAATAAGAACAGACTGTTGAATATAATGATAGGCAGAAATTCTGAATATTGAATACAGTTTTCTTAAGTTTCTACCCACACAGGAAGCTAAAAGAACATTTCAGAAGAAAACTTTGTCAGCAATCTATCAAATATAGCAGCAGCAATTTGATTGTACTTAAGTCTTAATGGTGGCAATTGTTAGGACTTAAATAAAAGGCTATTCTGCATTTGCTATCTACCCTCTCTGAAATGAATATTGAAACATGTTATCTGACACTAACAAAAATCCCTCTAATTTGTAACACACTGCCATTTATGCCTTACAAACCAAAGAAAGATAGAAGTTGTAAGTACTCTTCTACAGTTAGATGAAAACTTTTCTTAAGAGCATATGGCCTTATGGTAATATGGGAAGTATAAAAATTGTGTATTAAAATTCTATATTAAGTATCTACATAGACTATAAAAATGTATTAGTTGTCTGTAAAATATGTAAACAAGAATATATCAAATTTGTACTTCTAAATACTTCAACTACAGACACCGATGAAGTAATTGCATATGAAATTAGTAATCATATGATTGTGTGGAATTACCTGATCTGATTTGCATGCTTGACTGTGAAGATTTATGCACATGAATCAGGCTTAATAAATAATTCATACCTTATCCTATAGCTAACTAATTTAACTTTTTTTTTTTGCACTTTGTGTAGGAATGCAGTATTTTCTTGAAATTAGCAGTCTTTCAATAATAATTACCAATATCTAGGAATAAGTTCTGGTTTGCAAACTTTTCAGTGCATACTAACTATTACTTATTTAATATTTGATAGTGTTGGTTAGTTCTAACTGGTCACACAAACCTCCTTCTTCTTCTGTTTTTCTCACCTGATTAAAATAATGCTTGGATGTACAGTACTGGTGTGAGTACATGCTTTAAAAACAGGTTTTCTGCATATATTTAATATGCTCCCCTTGCCTCTAAATCACAGCCTTTTATGTCCTAGAGAGTAAAAATAATTGATAGTGGGGAGGGGAACTAAAGATCAGCAGCTTAGTTATTGGCCATAACAAATACCTACAGTGAAAATTAGGACTGGAAAAATGTTTTCATGGGTTTAACAGTAGAGTTTGGCTTCATGTAAATAATTAGGTACCAGTAATGTTCACATTATTCTAGGGGACCTACTGCTATAAATTGGGAAATTACCGGCATCTAATGATATTGCAGAAACAGTAGCAAGTTTATTAATAGGGTATAGGGTTGACTACTGGGACTTGTCAGTAAAAGAGAAAGCTAAATGAGGCAGTTCACTAGCAAAGTGAAGGAAAGTGTGTGAAAGGCCTTTCCATGTCTGTATTTGCTACACCCTTCAGAACCTTGGGGCAAAATGAAAAAAATACTAAATATTGTAAAGGAATACATTTCTATTCCAGAAGGCTTGAAATGTAAAACTCAGCAGCCTTTTGAGAAACTCCTTGTAGTATGTATGGTACCGAGTCCTTAAGCTTTTGACAGCAGTTGCAGGAGTTTGGATTACTATCTGGATTATTTATAAGATTTTCATAACCAGGAAATATGTCAAAACAGAATTTGGTGACAGGCAAACAAGTAGCAGGATGTTAATTTCTCCTTTATTTTGATATTCCATGAAATGAGAACTGTATAATTTTTTAATCTTGGAATTCGCTACTTATTTCAGAGGTTATCTAGCTAGAAGAAATGTGTTCCTGATAATCTTTTTAAACTCATCCAGAACACAGTCATCTTTTCATGGGCTGAGACTCTCCTCACGGATTAAAACTCTTAGTTTCACAAACTAGGGCTAATTCTGTACCAACAAGATAGTATGCCAAGCATACCTGAATTTCCCAGTGTAAATGCAGCCAGGAGTCAGCTTCTTCTAATGGTCTGCAATTTGTCAGTGCTGTTAAATTGGGGTTTGACTCCTGTTTATGCTGATCTGGGAGCAGAGTTCAATCTGAACAACTGGAAGTATGACAAGTGCTGAACGTTTATTGACAAAAGTAGTCTCTAGAACTGAGTACCTCTCTAGTACCTGCTTTCCTGGCTTGCAAAAAAGGGATGCATGGACCTCAGTGTCCTTTAGAGGGCTTGGATGGGATGACTTTGTAGTACCTTGGGTCTGGAATAGGTTGGAATATGCCATAAAGCATATGTATCCCCACAAACTATAGGTATTTCTTTTTTGTAAGACAGCTGATATAGTTACAATAATTTCCCTGATTAACAATGAAAAAAAACCCATAAAATGTTATCAGTATAGAATTTCTCTGACAAGAGAGGGATCAGTCTTTACTGGGAGAGATATTTCAAGTGAAATCAACATTCAAACAAAATGAACATTCTCTTAATGGAATGTATGTTAGCTTTCTTGAGGAATACGGATTTTTGAAAAAAAATTATAAGCAAGTTTTGAAATAACTTTCTAATCTCAAAGAAGAGGTGAAGGAATAATCCCAGCAAAATCTTCAGTTTTGCTGTTGCAGTTCAAATAGTGAAGAGACTAAAGAGCTTTTTATTGTGTATCAAAGGATTGACAGCTTGGTGTTCAGTCAGAGCTCCAAGTTCCAATCTGAGATTAATAAACATTCAAATGCTCAGTCTTAAATAGAAAACTTGTAAGAATCCAATCCGTAGTTTATGTAATTGAATGTTTGTTTGAAATGACTAGTGTATTCCAATTTAGTAAGTTGTCATGTTGTAAAAGTTGTCAAATTCAGACCACTTACAGGCTGTTGCAATTGGAACATATTTCAGGAAACTACAAGTTACATACACATGCTCTTTTTGAGACAAAGAACCATTCTGAATATCAAGTGAAATAAAGTAGGTCGTAAAGATGCAAAGTGCCAGTTATTTATGGCATACAATATTTTTGAAACAGTGGGTGCTCACAGCTGTCGCCTCACATATTTCTCTTCTCAAGTACTGTGGGTCACTACTTAATATTACATACAAAAAAAGGGACTTGGCATTCACTGGTGGTCTAAAACTACAAATGGCTTTCCAAATGCTACACTAAGTCACACCAGTTCTCTGTGTGACTGTGTGTAAACAGTTGTTTATTATTATCTCATTTGTGCAAGTAGGAAGGTTCAGTCACTCTTCGAGAGAGGAAAAAAAGAGAATGACTTGGCCAAAATCACAGTGAGAGCTAGGTTAGTGGACAGTAGGACAGAGTGCCAATTTTCAATGCACTTTTTCTAGGATGGTGCTCAGGGCTATATAAAATTGGGATGTCTTTTACATTAAGAAAATCTTATGCATAACATAGAAATTTTGTTTGCATTTTACATTTTCTTTAAAATAAGATATCTGATGCAAAGTCACCCAGTACTAGATGTTTTTTTGCTTTTGAGTATGAATAGATCTACTTGTGAAGAAAGATGTCATGTATATTGAAAATATCTCCAAGCATTTTGTTGTCATAGCTGTTTAGCTTGAAAACAGGCATTTCGTTAACAGATTTTATCAACTCTCTAGGCTGCAGTCAGGAAGTTCAGCAGAATGCAACTGACAGTTATAGGTACTTTTTCTTGAGGGAATGTATTCTACCTGTGGGCTTCATTTCAAGGTGTCATTTAAGAAATTTCTTTAAATGTATGAAATGTTTTAATAGTTTGAGTCCTGGTGTCCACTGAAATTGCACTCTTTCCTATGATATAGTGGAAGGATGAAATAAAATAAAAAAGTATGGAGCATACATAGCACAAGCAGATTTGTAAAAATACTACAATGTTAAGAATATTGTAGTGAAATGTTTTGTTGTTTGGGATTCCCATGGAACAAGAGTTCTAACTACTTCCTTTAGTTTAAGAGGGAGGAAATACTTTCAATCTTCTCAGGTTTCCCAGTTCAGTAAAGACTGTTCTTTCTTTAAATTTTTGAGGGGTTTTATTTGAATTTTTATGGAACCCCCCCAAAGCTTCTGTGAGCTTGTCATGAAGATTTTATTATTAATGCAAGTCTAATACTTTATTTATGTTGCGTTATTATAAAGCTACTTGAGGAACAAGATGTACATACATTCAGTGACAGTCTGGCTTGTTTATTTTGAATTTGTATCTTGAAAGGGAGGGTGAAGGGTGAAAAAGCAATTTGCAGTCCTTTTCACTAAGAAAATACAGCAGAGAAATTATTCCACTGCAATCTACTGCTCATGAAGGGAAGCAGCTTAGAGAAATCTTTACAACCAAGGGAATCTTAAACCCAGTGAAGCAGGAGGCTATGAAATCATCCCTGGGTTAGAAAGGGAGGCTTATAAGATTGGAATTTTAGTTAAACAAGTTTGCTGTAAGTTAGCAGTTGAATAATTTTTCTGAGTTTATGCATTTTGGATGAAGAATGTAAAAATTCCCAGTGACATAATGGCTGATACTGTAGATTTGGGGTTTTCTGTGTTCCCATTTTGCATTTTTAGAATTCCATTAGGACCTGCTGCTCTTGCTGATCAACACCCAAAACATCTGGGTAATATCAGTTCTGCCCCAAGAGATCTGCAGAACTGATTTTTGGCCTAAAATATAGATATCTCTCTAGCATGTTTCATGCTTAAAATGTGTGACATTACTGTAGCCCTTATAGTCAGAGGTATGAAAATGATATTGCTATCAGAAAGAATATTAAAAATGGGATTGAATAGATTGACACTTGTCTAAGGATATCTGTTGTAGCTGTGTCAGACCAGATTAGGCTGTGCAGAATAGAGAAGTGATGATCAGTTGAATTAGTTATCCTCCCATTGTTTTATAGAAAGGCTTAGGGCTGGAGGGGAACTGTAATACAACTGTGAAATGCAGAAATATTCTGGTTATGAATTGTGCAGTTAAAATGTAGATGGATAACATTTCCAGTAAAAGCTTTTTCTTCCCCTTCCACTACCATCAAACCTATAAAGACCTTTCAGACATGTTCCAAACACAAACCAAGTTCTATTTAGTCTGGATCATTTCAATCATCTGATTTACAGTTTGGCTTCAGAAACAGCTGCATCACTGCAGCTAAGAGGAGGGAACTGAAATGCAATGGGAGGAATGAGGGCTCAGGCACAGGAATATCAGGGGCTTCTTACCCAAACCCTAGGCACTGGAATCAATGTCTCAAGACATCACAGCTGTCATGTTTTGTAAGTCACTTGATTTCACAGTACATCTGTTTTTCTTAATATATGTAAGTGGGGTGGGGTGAGGATCCTGACCCATATCCTGACCATATCCAATCAAGAGATTGATCTCTTTAGAGAAGGACTTTCTTTCACTGTGTGCTTAGAACAAATTGGGAGCTCAGTCTTCTCTGGAGCCTCTGTGAATTTTAACAGATCAAGAACATTTATCTAGGATGGTAGATATTTGGGAAATGTTAAACATAATTTTGATAAACCTGCTTATATAACTATGTTGTGGTAGATTTTTCCTTAAAGGAAAACCCTTTATTTAAGTTCCAAATTTATGGGGAAATAACTGCCTAATTGCACCTCCAGTTGATTTCTGCTGCCATTTTCAACGTCTGTTATTGTCACACCTATTCTTAGAAAATGACACAGTGATTGAATATAAGCTTGTTTTAACAAATAGTGTTTCTGTTGATATCTTTATTCCATATTTTTTGGTTTTGCAAAAAACATGCATCAATGTTTTAGGAAATGTTAGGTTCCTTGTTACAAAATCTTCTGTCTACTTTACTCCAGAAATGTTTGTAAGGGAACCAACACAGCTACCTATGTGCTCCATAGAGAGATCATTTGAGTTCTGTTAGTTTGGGCATAATTTGTTAGAAACAAAGCTAGTTTTCTGCCTGTCTTTCCTTGATCTCTAAGGAGAAAATGATGTATGCAGAGAAGCGTTTCCAATTATAAATTATTCCAGGTTTTCAACTGACTGGTTTGAGGCTTCATATTCTGTCGTGATTCAAAGATGAGAGGATTAGGTTAGAAAAACCTTTCTTTTAACGTCAGGTAAGCAGATAAGCAGTACAGTAAAGTAAGATGGTTACTGCAACTTAAGTGGGATTTTGCATGTGGTGAAATAATTTTTTGACAGTTAACTCTGAATTTGAGACACAGGTCAGAGAAATAGTGGCAAAAATATTAAGCTTTTTCTATCTACTTTCTTGTCAGTGAAGACGGTATTCCTTATCAAAGTTGGAAAAAAAGTTTTCCTCCACAAATTTAGGCATTTGAAATTGAACATGAATTTTGAATAAACAAACACGCAAATGCTTAATCTTAAATAGAAGACTAATTTGTGAGAATCCGATCCTTAGCTTACGTAACTGAATCTTTGTTTGAAATGACTAGTGTGTTCCAGCAGGACCACTGGTAAATGAAAGCAGACAAAAATATTTTTCATATGTTGTGAATATTTTCAAGATGCTAAATATTTTTTATATTACATCAGGCTGATATTTTCAACATATGAGTGAGAGGTGTGATGGGTTGACCCTGGCTGGATGCCAGGTGCCCACCAAAGCCATTCTATCACTCCCCCATCCTCAGCTGGACAGGGGAGAGAAAAATATAACAAAAAGCTTGCAGGTCGAGTTAAGGACAGGAGAGATCATTCACTAATTACCGTCACAGGCAAAACAGACTCAGCTTGGGGAAAATTAACTCAATTTATTACAAATCAACCAGAGTAAGTTAATGAGAAATAAAACCAAATCTCAGAATACCTTCCCTCCACCCCTCACTTTTTCCCGGGCACAACTTCATTCCTGAATTTCTTCACCAAGCCCCCCCAGCGGCACAAGGGGGACGGGGATAGGGACAGTCATCACACATTATTTTCTGCCGCTTCAACCCTCCTCAGGGGGAGGGCTCCTCACACTCTTCCCCTGCTCCAGCGTGGGGTCCCACCCACGGGAGACAGTCTTCCACGAACTTCTCCAACATGGGTCCTTCCCACGGGCTGCAGTTCTTCATGAACTGCTCCAGCGTGGGTCCTTTCCACAGGGCACAGTCCTTCAGGAGCACACTGCTCCAGTGTGGGTCCCCCACGGGGTCACAAGTCCTGCCAGAAAACCTGCTCCAGCGTGGGCTCCTCTCTCCACAGATCCGCAGGTCCTGCCAGGAACCTGCTCCAGCATGGGGTTCCCACAGGGTCACAGCCTCCTTCGGGAACCCACCTGCTCCGGCGTGGGGTCCTCCACGCGCTACAGGTGGAGATCTGCTCCCCTGTGGACCTCCCTGGACTGCAGGGGGACAGCCTGCCTCACCAGGGTCTTCCCCACGGGCTGCCGGGGAATCTCTGCTCCGGCACCTGGAACACCTCCTGCCCCTCCTTCTGCACTGACCTGGGGGTCTGCAGGGTTGTTTCTCTTACATGTTCTCACTCCTCGCTCCGGCAGCTGTTTCTTCCCGTCCCAACTTTTTTTTCCTTCTTAAATTGTTATCACAGAAGCGTTACCACTATCGCTGATTGGCTCGGCCTTGGCCAGCGGCGGGTCTGTCTTAGAGCCAGCTGGTATGGGCTCGCTCTCGAACACAGGGGAAACTTCCAGCAGCTTCTTACAGAAGCCACCCCTGTAACCCCCCCCGCTACCAAAACCTTGCCACACAAAACCAATACAAGAGGGTATAGCCAGAATATGGTGCAATGGGGATTTGAACTCTGTAGTTCAAGGGGGATTGCTCTAAGGTAGCCCAAGACTTGTAAAATACTTTTTTTCCTGGCTATCCCGAGGGAAGCAGAGGGACAAGGGGAAAGATAGGGCCTGACATATTCATGCTAATGCTGAGGGATGGAATGGGAGGGTAACTTTTACTGGTGGAAGAAGTCTTTTCTTTCAATCCCATCTCCTTGATGAGCTCCTGTTTCACTCGTAGCTTTTCCCTCCCTGGCAGCAAAGGCAAGAGTGGGGAGAGATTCAGCTAGGGCTGTGGTGGAGGGGGCTTGGGCCCTGGGCCCTTAGTGGTGTGTTGCTCCCATCACTCCATAGCACCAGGCCAGAACCTGCTTTGTCCAACCCTAGAACAAGCCTTGGTTGTACCAACCAGGTGCTTTTCTCCCCACTCCTGCAGATAGGTATCTTTCTATGTGACCACACATGGGTTATTCACTGACTTTTACCTTTAGTAAATTGAAAAAAAATTTTCTTAAAAAGCAGCACAATCCAGTATTTTCTGACAAATAAAACCAACCGTCTCATTAAATGGTTCCTGAGTGGCCTGGACATGACATTATGTGAAAAGTGGGACCACGTGGAAACCAAAGCTAAGGGGAGAAAAGGGACTGCTTGTAAGATCTCAGATGAGTGGTATTTGGCCCTGAGCTTATATGGCTGTATTTTTAAAAAGGCAGGACAGATTAGAAATGTTAGATTTAAAGCCCTAAATATATGCTTAGCTACCTTCATGATATCAGTATAGCCTTCTTTCTGTTTCCTGATGAATTACATGAGTAATCAACATAGGACCTATTTCTAATACCATACTGAAGTTTTATTTCACAAGTTTGCTGTTGACCATAGACAGTTTGTGAACAGAAGAGAGTTCAGTGTTTTAGCAATATCTTCTTAAATCTTAAGTTTAAATCTACATATTGGTGTTGTGGATTCAGCATATTAGTTTTGTGAAATCTGCATAAAACTGGTGTAACAGAGTGACAGTCAGGCCTATTAACATCAGCCAGAGATTTAATCTTTTCTTTTACAGAGATTTTTATATGGAGAGGTCTAGGTTTTCACACTACTCTTTTCTCTAAATTTTGGGACAAATCACAGTAAGAAATGTATTCACTCATTTCAGTCAAAAGGATTCAGTAAGAGATCCATTAATTTATTTTCTGAATCCCACTATTTCATACTAACCGTAACCATCTAACAGAAATGTAACATTGCCTTGGAGTTAAAACTATTGATACATAAATGAGAAAGGTGAAAAAGAACTGTATGTTTTCTTGCCACATAGCCTTGTTTGAACTTCGTTGTCTTGTGGTACCACACCTAGTTTATCATGTACATTGGTATAAACTAAATCTGCAGGCAGGAGAAACTTACATAGTCATCAGCAATAATTTGCAGAATTGCCTGAAAATGAACTTTCTTAGGAGTTTGCTTTAATTTGGTCATTTGCATGAAGCAGTGTCCTGGGTTCAGCTGGGATAGAGTTAATTTTTACAGGAACCTGGGAGGTGGGGGCATAGCCGGGGCAGCTGACCTGGCCTAGCCAAGGAGCTATTCCATACCATGTGCCATCATGCTCAGTATATAAATGGGGAGCGGGCCGGGGGGTGCTCTCTGTTTTCGGTGGGGGAAGTGGCGGAGCGTCGGGTCCCGGGTGGTGAGCAGTTGCACTGTGCATCACTCTTTTTTGTATACTTTTTCATTAGTGCCGTTGTTGTTGTGGTAATCTCTTTGTGTTTGTCCCAGTAAACTGCCTTTATCTCAACCCTCGAGGTTCCAGTTTCTTTTTCTTTTCTCTCCTCCGTCTCCTCCGCATCCCACCGGAGGGGGGCGGAGGAGCGAGCGAGCGGCTGCGTGGTCCTTTGTTACCGCCCGGGCTGAAACCACCACAGTCCTTTTTTGGCCCCTACCCCCGGCCCGCTCCCCATTTATATACTGAGCATGATGTCCCATGGTATGGAACAGCTCCTTGGCTAGTTCAGGTCAGCTGCCCCGGCTATGCCCCCACCTCCCAGGTTCCTGTAAAAAGTAACTCTATCCCAGCTGAACCCAGGACAAGCAGTTTCAACAATGCTTGCATTAAGGAAGTGGTATTTATCTCCCATCCTGTTCTGGACAGATTATTGTGTAGTTTGACTACTTTTGTAATTCGTGTCTCTCACACCCATCTTGTGTGAAGATCAGCAAATATTCTTTAGGAAGAACTCGGATGTGATAAGAGCCAACAAAGCTGAAAAGGATAGACTGTGAAATAGCAATGTGATAAGTGTGCTTAATTTTCAACAATTGCTTATAATCCTGCGGCATTCCATAAATACTAAGAGCTGATTACGAGTTTGTCACTTACTGTTTTGGATTCTAATTAATGTAAGCCAATATATTCAGTGTGCTAACCTAAAGGATAATATGAACAAGAACTGAAATACTCTCTATAGCTACGGGGATAAGAACTGCCACCCTCCCCAGTCTTCTAGTAGTTTGCAAGATTTCCAGAGGCTGTAGGATAAAGCCAAACCTCCATAGATGTTCTTCATGGAGGCTGTCTATGAAGAGACTAAACCAATTGAATTGGACTGTTTCCAATATGTTGAAGAAAATAAGATATTAAGGAGGACTCAAATGGTGGAAGTGATTCTACAACCATGAAAAAATAAGGAAACAAAACCAGAGTGAATACATGGCAACTCTCACCCCTTGAAAAGTTCTTTTTGTAGTACATCAGGGCAGTAGTACACTTCCTGGAGAAAAGGTGCATGTCAGGCTGAAAATGAACAATGTGGACCTGTGTTGTAAAGAGAGCGATTCCTTGACTTGCTGTAGAGGTGATGGGAATGTTTCCTGTGATTTTTTTTTTTCTCCTTTGCCAGTGGCCTTTTCATGAAAAATGTTAATATTTAACATTTTAACCATTTTCTTTTTTTCAAGTAATATTAGTTGAAAATTCATAGTCATTGCCTCAACAGTGAGGGATGTTCTATAATTCAGTGCCAGTCAAAGCTTTTTTTTAATGTAATTTCTGACTTTAAAGTAATAATTCAAGACATAATTATAATATCAATTTTCATATAAACACAAAATAATTTGATTACAGGGGCAATGTTTCAAAACATGTCTTTTTGTGAAAATTGTTTCTTTTGAAAATAAACTTTTCTTTTTCATTCACATGAAGCAATTTCAACAATACCTTTGTTAAGGAAGACTCCCCTCCATTTTATTTTGAAAAGAAACATTTATTTTGAAAAGCCAATGGGTGACTGAGAACCGGCACAGGTTTCCCAGAGAGGTTGTAGAGTCTCTATCTTTGGAGATATTAAAAAGCTGTCTGAACATGGTCCTGGGCAACCTTTTCTAGGTGAACCTGCTTGAGCAAGTGGGTGACAAGATGACAGCCAGAGGTCATTCTCTACCTCAGCCATTCAGTAATTCTGTGAAAAGTCAATTAATTGGTCAGCATTGTTTCAGAGTACTCAAAGCAACAATGCTTAAGTACACGCTGATCCTGTAGTATAGTTCTCTCTGCTTTTCACAGGCCACTTAAAGTTTGGTTTTCTTCTTCTTTCATTTGTTCATCTCTTTTTGTCTCCATTTTTTCTGTGTGCACATAATTTTCATTTCATTTCTGTTTCCTATTTTTCTTTTTTGTTTGTTTTTATTGAAATGTATCTTCTCTCTTGTTCTGAATGTAGTAAGTCTGTCTTGTGGGTCTCCTCTGATAAAGAATTTAAAAGCTTCCTGCTGTGAAAAACCAGTCCCATCCTTGCAAATTTCCTTCTTGACTGTGAAGAGCTTCAGGGTTTGTTGCTTTGGGAAATAAGGTCTATCCCAAGCTCATTGAAAATTAGTGACAAAGTTTAATGACTTCAGATACAGGATGAATCCATCACAAAAGGCAGAGAGAGAGTGATACACTGTAGCTATCTCTCTCCAAAAAGCAAAATTTGATTTAGCGTAAATCTGTCTTCCCCACCCCCCACCCCCACCCCTTATTTTTTTTTCTTCTAGGATAGCCTTAAAATTAGAAAAAAAACCCCACATAGTGCTCAACTTCCCAGAAACCCTAACAAAGCTCGCTATTGAATAATTAATGAAAATGACTGGTATCAAAGCTTGTCAAAATTATTAGCCTCCATTCCAGGCTTGGTATACCTTCAAATAATTGAAAATAATATCAGACTTTGCAACTATAGTTTAATTATGCTATTAATATTACCATAGCTTTACTACTTTATCAGTATAGACTTGTTGGTCTTAGAAGTAAAATTAATTTGTTTATGCTTTCCTTCTGATTCTATTTGTTTCAATAAATTGCAAAATGTGAGCCTAATCAACCATCAGGCAGTCAGCTCAACTGCATTTAATTTCTTCAGTAGAGCAAGCACCCTATGATATCTGATGGACCAAAATAGACATTTTATTAGTTTACATTCTGGATGCACACACGATAAATAGTTATAAACTCAGTATAGTGTGAAATGTCTAACAAAAAGTGTTGTTTCCCAAAGAATATTGGAAGAAGCAGTATAATATACTTGTAAATTTATTCCAAGAACTGGATTTTTTTGTGTACTGTAAAAGGATGAAGAGTTGGAAGAGAAAGCTGTAAGAATTGTTCCATATTTACTTCCCTTTTCCATCTACATGGCTAATATGACAACAGAACATACTCAGATATGAAGAATATACCTTGAAAATTATATAAATGCAACCAAGATAAGGCAAAACATACCTTTTTGAAACAAGATTCTGTTTATTTTCCTCAAACTGCTCTGCATACTGGCACAACACGATGTTAGAGACTATTTGTTCTAGAAAATTTCTGTAGTAGTTTCTGCAGTGAAATCTATGCAAAACACTTATTGTAAGACAGATATATCAGATAATTTAGTCTGCTGATCTTTATAGGTTTTAATCATTTTACAGGCATCTGCCTATTCTAACTTTTAGAAATTTACATAGACTGTTATGACATTTAGGTAGGTAATGATCACAATACGATCCAGTGCTGCTTTTAATGAAGAATTCTTTCATTATTCCAATTTCCTTACTTTATGCCATTTTAGGATCTTTAGTGACTCATTGTTTTCTGCAGAAAAGCACTGAATCATGTTTATACTATCCAGAAATAGACCCACTGAGGTCACTCTAAGCAGCCAATAGATTTGTCAGCACTGAGTAAGTACTTAGAAAAGCAAGACCTTTCAAATAAGGGTTCAGACTCTGCTGTAACTCTTCATTCTTGAGCCTAGCAACTCTTAAGAAGTTTTAAACAGCAAATACCTTTTAGCAGTATGCAATCTACAGGTTAGGCAAAGAAAAACAGGATGGGTTGAAGTTTGTTTCATTCAGTCTTGCTGTGGTGGGACTGGATTCTTTGGAGCGTTTTGTTTATATTGTGTTACCTTTGGAGGTAGTTGGCTACCCTTTGCTTGTGAGTCGCTTCTTCTCTACGCGGCTGCCATCTCTATATAGGGGCCAATTTGGATAAAGAGCAGATACTCTGGCTTTGAGACAGATAGGAAATGGGTTGATAAGAACTTTCTCTAAATTTTTCCCTCAGTATTTAAGACTTATGTGCACACGAATGCACCTCAGCTTTCAGAGAATATATAAATGTATACTCTGTCAATTAGTCCGTGATAACTATGTACATATATACTCTGACCTCTGGGTAAATGCAACGTCACTATCGCTGTGGTTGAGCCGCTTCACATTTTCTGTGGTACTAGAATATGAACACAGACTGTTACTGTCAAGTTGTTGATGTGCTGTCAATTGACATCCTAGCTTTCCCTAGGGGATCAAGGTCAATGTATGTTTGGAACCCATGCCCCTACTGATACTAGGTTAAAAGCAGTTGAGAGCTGCTTTAACTTTGGCTGGGGCTGGGCTATACACCATCAGTGACCTGCTGTCAAAGACTTTCTGATCTCAGCTGGTGCTGAGTAGCACTTGGCTACAGGAGAGAATCTTCTGAATTTCCAAACCCGAAGAATGTATAGCTCTTTTGGCATTACTTTTTAAGTTTTAAAACTTTTTGTTTGTTTACTTAGCATACTGAGAAAATCCAGTGTAGTTTCTACAGATGACTGTCCAATGAAATGAAAAATAACAAGTTGTGGGGCATTTGAGAGCCTTACATTAGTATGACAGTGTTTGCCACTGACATCCTCTCCAAAAGGTTTGTTAGCTGAGTCCTGTTTCTGACTTCGAGGACACGTTCATTTTATTTGTTTACAGTTGTAGCTTGTTAAGGACCAAATTTTGTCCCTGTTCAAATTAGCGAGAGTTTTGCCATTAGCTTAAAAGTATCAGGATTTGGTGCTGTGCAAATTATACAGTAACTCTGGAGCTTTGTGTGTGGTGGGGGTGGGAAGAGGGAGAGTGAAGTCTCTTACATAACAAAAATTTGGTAGCTTTAAAAATATCAAAGCAAAGAAGTGACATGTGTACTTGTCTTTACTCTTCTGATTCTCCAAAGAGGCAGACTGAATCCTTCAACAGTCACCCTAGTGCAGACACATATGCCCAATACAACCTTCATTGTCATCTTCCAAAGCTGAATCTTGAACAACTGTTAAGACTTGTACAGTTCTTGGTAGAATTCCAGTCAATTGCAGCAAAGTGGTTTCTTTCTTTTTTCTTCTAATTTATTTAAATATTAATCTCTCTGCATTGTTGTCTGTTATGGGTCTGGAAGGTTTGAATTGGGTAAAGTAGCAATGAACAACGTGTACTGTATTTATTTTAACCTAATAGTTTTACTGTATGACAGAACTTGTCATTATAATTTCTAAAGTTTGTGCAACCAGTTGTAGTAGTACATACGTATCTGTGTGCATGTACATATATATTCTTAGACCCAGCCTGGTACTTTATGCATAAAAAAATTATTTTTCTCTTACCCATGTGGTTATTTGACAGATTATTTATGTATGTTTAGACTGAAAGCAGTAAGCAGAGTGTATGTCTTCTCTTGCCTTTATAAATATCTACATGAAAGACACCGTAAAGGATGATGTTTGTGCTTTGCAAGATGCAGTATAAAGTAAATCCTTAACTGTCTTTGAAGATCCACTTTTTTAAAAAATGTTTCTACAAAACTGCAGCATCACCTATTGTGTGCACATCCAGAGAATTAAGACAAAAATAACCTCTTAATTACACTTTCACTGAATCTTTTACAGTGTATTTATAAACTGCAGGTGGATAAGGTGTCTCTGTATCTTCTGTTTTCTGCATAAAAGCAGGTAGAAATGTCCTGCATGATTAGCCACTCCAGCACTGCATTTACACTGTAATTTATTTTCAGCTGAGAGAAGGTAGATAATTGTCCTGGTTATGGCTGAGTTAGAGTTAATTTTCTTTCTAGTAGCTGGTATAGTGTTATGGTTTGGGTTCAGTATGAGAAGAGTGTTGGTAACACACTGATGTTTTCAGTTGTTGCTAAGTGTAATGTTTAGACTAATTCAAGGATTTTTCAGCTTCTCATGCCCAGCCAGCAAGAAGGCTGGAAGGGCACAAGATGTTGGGAGGGGACACAGCCAGGGCACCTGACCCAAACTGGCCAAAGGGGTATTCCATACCGTGTGATGTCATGCCCAGTATATAAACGGAGGAGTTGGGCAGGGAGGGATTGCTGCTTGGGAACTAACTGGGCATTGGTCAGCAGGTGGTGACCAATTGCATTGTGCATCACTTGCTTTCTATATTCCAATCCTTTTATTATGATTATTGCCATTTTAGTATTGTTATTACTATCATTATTAGTTTCTTCTTTTCTGTTCTCTTAAACTGTTCTTATCTCAACCCACGAGTTCTACTTTTTTCCGATTGTCTCCCCCATCCCACTGGGGAGCGGGGAGTGAGTGAAGGACTGTGTGGTTCTTAGTTGCTGGCTGGGGTTAAGCAGGATTTTATTTTCAATTTGTCAGTCTTACTGGTCAATTTGACAGTGGGAGAAAAACTTCCCTTACTCTTCTTCCATTACTGTGTTCAAGGCTTTATGATGAAATAATGCTTTTAATGCAGCTAGAGCCATGTGCATTATATTCATGTTACATTTGTTTAACTCCTTGATGTGAAGTGGGATTAGGACCTGATTTTCCTCTAAATCAAAATGTTGTTATATGGCTAGAGAGATGTAAAATACTATTCATCCTGGATGAATGTTCTCTTTGGCATCTGTGTAGACTTCCATACTTTAGACATGCTTACAGCAGAACAGAGAGACGTTATTATTAACAGTTGGAGTCACATTCTGTTGCTGAGGAGGACAAAACTCTGGAAAACTGCTATCTCATCATTACTGCCTTGCAGGTGCAAGAAGGCCATGGCTAGGCATGCACAGCTGCATCTTACATTTATTTTGTTGTGCTTTGCACTGGCATTCTGTCATTCTTGGCTGTCATCCTAGCTGAAGTAGATCAGACAAAGAATGATAAATTTCATATTAAACATAGCGCTCAGACTGCAGGTGAGGAGAAAAACTGTACACTGTTCTGAGATGTTCACAAGGCATATGCCAAACTAATGTAGGAATGGCATGCATGGATATGAAAACGTATTTTTACTCTGTTGCTTTTTGCTTCAAAAAACTTTGTGCAATCTACTTTAGAAGGGTGAAAAGTCTTTGAACTTAGAAGACTGTTTTTGGGGAGAAAATGTTATTATAAGGAGGAGTAAACTTAAACTTCCCATAGGATTTCTTGATGTAAATTATTTGAATTAAAATTTTTAAATATTCTGTCTCAGTCCAAAGGAGGATGATGACACTAATACAGATGAAGTAGCACAGAAGTAATGATAATACTTCTTGGCTAAGATTAGGGTTTTATTTAACTCTGTTTTGCACATACATGCTTTATGATAGTTTTTTAGCTTGCTGTTTCATTTAGCTACAAGTGCTATTTGGCATTCTTAGCTGAGTACGATAAGAATTTAGTGGGAAAACAACTTTTAGTCTTATGAAGTTAAAACCAGGTTTTTTTCTGAATGTTTGAAGGAACTTTTCTTCTGAAAAAGTAGTTTTCAGGCCAGATTTCTGCTTTCCAGTTCTCTGGTGTTTTAGCTTCAGAGTGATCTGAAATCATAGCCATTATTGATTTGTTTAAGAAATATTCTTTATAGTCATAAATTCTCAAGTTCTCTAAATCAATTCATTGATGAAAACATGCATTGTTTTATTCAATACTTTTAGGAAATATGCTAAACAATTTTCTTAAGCAGTATGTGACAAAGGCTTAAGATGAAAAATACTCATACATACATAAATTTTCAATCTCGCCATAATAGTTGCTACATTCTGTGTGTACTAGTAGAAGCATATGCAATCCTGCAAGTCGTTAAGCACATACACAACTTCATACATTTAAGTAATTGTATTTGCTACAGTGGGGCCATTACGTTACATGAGTCAGACTATTTGGCTTCTGTAGAAGTCTCTGTAGGACTTTGATCAGCCCTCAGTGAAGTCTTTATAGCGTGGTTAGCATTGAAATTAGTGGACATTTTACTTTCAGCATAGATTAAAAAAAAAAAATTGGGATGAAATTTCTTGGGATCCCAAGAGATTATAATGGTCTGCATTTTAAAATCTTGCCCTGGAATCTGCACTGCAGAAGAAATGATACTATATCTACTCTGACATAGAGCCCTGAACAAAGTATACATGCATAGAATTACAGTGAGGAGGCTGCAAAAACCTAAGCTGCATCTAGGATATCAGAGGAGGCAGAGGGAAGGGGCACATAAGGTCCTCGATTCAATAGTACTGATTCCAAACATGAACATCCATTGAGCCAGTCTTAAGTCTCTTAAATATTCTCAGCTCTTTAGCTGCCACATTAATAGCTTATGTTGCCTAGTACTGCAGTACAGTGACTCATATTTCCCCTTCATTGTAGATACATTCCACTTGACCTGAATTAAATGATCCTGAATTTGACTGCATAAAAAATTTCAATACTCATGCCATAATCAAATCTGGATGTAATTAAACTAGTTCAAATTTTTATATTCTCAATGAAGCAACAATATTGTTCTCCATGTGTGATTTTTTTGTTATGCACAAACGTTCATGCATTTCTAGGTGGATTAAATAAATTCCAAAGTCATTACAAAGATTAGGCTAACAACAAACTTGAATCCCACTACTGTACGTTGTGGTACTGAAGAAAAGTTTGCATAGGACGAGAGAGGAAGAAGAGAATAAGTAGGATTAGGAAAAATGTCTTCTAACTAGATTGACAAGTAAGATGTTGTTCTGATGGGAAAACTAATATTCTAATGACAGACTCTCGGTGGGATGCTTACCATATGTAAGGAAAGCATTAGTCATAGTTTAGACACTTTTTTGCCCTAATCAAGGGTGATATTGGTGGAGACAGAAGGAACATTGCACAGAGCTAACAGATTTGGTGCTGTCTTAAGTGCTTAGAACATGGGGCTACTCTGAACTCCTAAGCTCCCTCTGTAAAGAAACCCCTTTTCAAAATTAACATGATGAAGAGTAACTAGAAGTGTTTATGATTTCTTAAGGTTCTAAGGAGAAACTGGATTTTGGTCTGGCTGGTTTCCTTGTTTTACAATTGCCTGAACCAAAAGGAAATAGTAAATGTTTACTGCATGGGGGCATTGTCTTGACAGCACATGTTGCATTTCCTATGTTCAAAGAATGCTGTAGCCTAATCTATGCCTCAGAGTTTAAAGGGAGGATTTCAGTGATCATCCCCCTTACTGGGTAGACTGGAAGTGGAGAGTTAAGTAATTTATTCAATATTTTGGATAGTTTAATATAACCTTAATGCCAATCCCATCTCAGGCCCTATGTTGGCAGAATCTGTCAGACCCTGCCTTATGAAAGTTCTGCAAAAGGATAGCAAAAGATGGTGAGATTCCCTGCGTTGTACGATCTTAGGTGAAATATGTCTATAAAAGACATCAAGAAATCATATAGCCTATACTTTTTCTCGAGCACAAGATGAGCTGTTCTTACAGAATTTGTGACAGAGATCTACCTGGTCTGCTCTGTAGAAACCTGTGGCTATGGAGAATCACAACCTTGCTGGGCAGTATTGTCTTGTACTTCCCTATTCTTTCTATTACTAAGTCTTTTATATAGCCTGATTTTAAACACATCCCTCACCCTTCTTGCATTTGAAAGATATTCTTTCCTGTCTATCTAAGCAGGACATGGAGAATTGTTAATTTCTTTTCATAAATTTGAAGTCTTGTCTTCTCTCCTTCTTTCCTGTTTAGGCTATAGAAAGCCCAGTGCACTTAGTCTTTCCATGTGTCACGCATTGTCTCTTCTTTGGATTTCAGTGCTTACATCCATTTGTATTTTTTTGTCAAGTCTGGTTCTCCAAATGAAACATGTTACTGTGAACAGCTGGGTGGATTTAGCTGGCTGTGTTTAGTGTTCCAATAAAGATCAGCTTAAAATTACATTTAGTGGGGTATATTCCATAGCAGGGGCAATGATTAGTGAAGGTAATGTGTCTGAAGTGGCTGTACCCTTTACTGGATTCTTTTCCACTTTTTACACTATTTTGTTGCTTTTACTGTTTTGAAATTTCCATTAAAAAAAAAAAAGTGAATATTTTATTTTAGGTATTCTATTTAAATGATCTTTGAGTTTTTAACTGAACATTTTGCTTTTATTTCTGTGTAAAAGTGCCTATCAATGTGATATTCTACATATTCTGAACTCCTTGTTCTATGTATTAAAAAGCAAATCCCTTTTTGGTCCCTTTTAATCTCTCATAATCTTATATCTTTCTTCCCAAATAGATGGAAGCATTTTTACTGGGTAATGTCTCCCTAGCCGGAGTATTTGATATTAAAGATTGATTCGATAGGTCTTCTGATGCTTCAGAGACAATGTGCCTCTGTTTAGCTTGCATACTTGTTTCATAAAATCTTCTTGTTGGAATGCATTTGCTTTTTTCCAGGTTTGAGCTTAACAAGCAAGTATGTGAGATTACCTGTGGAAACAAAATGCAGATGTGCTCAAGTGTTTGACAAATAATCATATATCAAAGAAGGTAACCCCCTCCTTCTCCTCCAAATCTTTCAGAAAGCTTGCAGATTGATACCACTGCAAAAATTAGCATGTCTATAAAGTTAGCACTTCCGTATAGTTCTGACAACATGCAGAAACAATTAAATTGAGTGAATGTTCAGATGTCTGGTAACTTCAGTAGGTTTTCACAGAACGTGAAACTATTTTCTGCAGTGTCATAATTCAGGGTGAACCTGTATATTCTATCTTGATGGCAGTGCTATAACAAAGTAGAGACCTTTTATTAATTTTCCCTTGGGCAAAATTCATAATAGAATCTATAAACCACATTCAGCCAGAACAAGGGCCAACAGCATTGTCAGGAACAAATTCAGCCTGTTGTGTCCGTGGGTCTGTTGGCATTGCACTCTGGAAAATGTTCAAAGGACAGGTTTTCCCAAGAGCTAAGTACAGCCCAGATCTTTACTCTTTTCTTACAACAAAACAGGGAGAAAGAAATAAAATGCCCTTCACATTCAGAGCCCAGCATGTCAGTATGTTTTGTTTTGGCGTTGTCATTAACTGTTTCAAAATAAGCCAAGCAGTCTGTGCTAATGCTTTCACCTCTGAATACTTTGCTGCTTCCAAAGGAAACTTTTTTACAAGTTAGAGTTCATGAAAAGCAAACTTCAGGTGGACAGAACAATTGTTTCCATGATGAACAACGTTTCAAAAATTGCAAGTTTTTGGATGGCAGAAATTACATTTTCTTCCCTCCTTGATTTTTAATCTTTGTTTCAGTCACCCTGGAATTAAAGGAAAATTGGAAATGTTAGCAGGCTGGAACAGGATGGATGAAAGCAGTATACATTTCACTCCTTGTCTGTGTTATTTTACTCTTCAGTTTCCTTTGATTCTTCAGCAGATACTGATGGAGGTGTCAAATGTTTCTGCAGTTTATGTGGATCACAGAACTAACACAAGGGGTACCCAACAGATAATACTCAAGAAATTCCTCCTCCTCTTCACGGTAAACCAGTCTTATTTATCTTAATTGGTAGCACATTGTGTTCTAGTAGGAAAGACAGGCTCTGTTCTGAAGAGATATTTAATTTTACTAAACTATATATTATATCATCAAAGTGACTTTGTGTTTTAAAGCAAAAAAAAAACAATTCAGAGCAGTAATTAACCACTTTATCATCAGACACTATAAATTATGTTATGCCTGATGTTGGATCTATTTGGTTGGGTTTTTTTTTTTTTTTACAATAGCTAATCCCACAAAATAGAGATACTTCTGGACATATGTGCTTATACAGTTGTTTATCCCTTTTGTTAATTTCCAAGGGTCAAGACACTATTGATCAACAGAAAGAATAGACTTAAAAGAATAGTAAATTTTTTTCACCGGAGGCTTAATAAAATGCATTTTTTTGGTTAACGCACAGCTCTAGCTAGTTGAAAGTAGCTTCCATTTAGAAGCATGTATGTGTTCAGGGAGTAAAGCAACAGCCCAGTTTTTACAAAGATAATATATAGTCTCTGACCTACTTCAGAAATGGATAATGTGAGTCAAGTCCTGCTGAGATCTTTCAGATGAGGAAGGGACACTGGTAATTTAATATTACAAGAAACACTAGAAATGGAGTATATTGAATCTAATGGAGTGAAATTTGTCTATTGGATTTAGTAGCACTGATAGAAGCAGTCTATTGCCCAATCTAAAATCTTCATGAGTGCTTAAAAAAAAACAGGTGACCATAGGTTTTCTTTTCCACATCTATGTTGGCTTGGTTTTATAGACTTTTAAATTTCCATGGCCATTGTGGCAAGTATCATATTGAATGTTCCTGATGAATGCTATTGGCTTTCTAGTTACACAGCTTTTTACATGTGCTATATCTGCTGAACATATTGGCTGGTTTGATCCAAAGTTTAAGAACTACTTTATTCAAGATATTTGTGATTCCAGTTATTTTAATTTCTAAAAAGATTAGGGCTTTAATAGGAATACCCTTAGAACCGAGAGAAGATAGTTCTCTATCTTCTCTATCTCTATCCCTCTAGCAGCCAGAGCCCTAGAGAGACGGTGTAAAGCATTGCACATGCCAGTTGGCTCTGAAGACTAAAGAGAGGCTGCAAGAAGGGGAAGCCACTTTAACCCTTTAACTGGTATTTTAATTCTTTTAGCTGGATGTCTCAGAACTCCATCCAGGCCAGGGGCCTGCATAGTTAGCACTAGACATATAAGGAAGAGTTTTCAGTCTTCAGCAGATACAGTCTAAACAACTAGGCAGAGAAGGTAAATGAAACCAACAGATGGAAGGAAGTGTAGGAAGAGAACAAGTAACAGAAATAGCTGCATAGTTTGCAATAAATGAATTGGATTCACTGTTCTTGACATATCACTGTCTATGACTACAATAGGACTACATGTTCAGTGTAGGGAATTAGCATCTGTTCAGCCACTAAACCAAGGTTCACATGGCATCTTTTGCTGAATACCATCCTTTAGTTTTACATTTTAAAATGTTGCTTTTATCGTCAGTACCAACGCAAGTTGCTGACTTTGAATGTAAAAAGTAACAATTGTGGAAATTTTTAGCACTAGCTTTTGATATACCTGAAAAACGTCAGCTTGTGTTCAGGAAGGGAAACTGTCTGTCTGTTTCCAGCTGAATTTGCAGTTCTGCTTTCAGTGTAGTAAGATATGGTCACAGGATACTGGATTCATGACAGAGTTAAAGATTTCCTTAAAAAAAAAAACCAAAAACACCAACAAACAAAAAAAAAAACCCACCTGAACCACTGACAATACTTTTTTATTGAATGTATTATTATTTAAGATGACCAAAGAGCTCTAAATTGTTGTCTGATAAATAGGAACACACTAGAATGACAGATTTTTCAGTGTTGAGCCAATGTATCATAACAATGTGCAATAACCCAACTTAGGAAGTGATTGCATCCAAGAAATTCTTCTGAAGATATTAAGTACTGTTCTAATGGAAGAAAGACTGGATAGGCACATTGTTTTATAAGCAAGCCATGCTTATACATAGAAGCTAGTTTTGACTTGTATGTAGCCTTATATTATTGAATATTTAACTAGCCACAATAATGTCAGAGAAAGCTGGCATTAGACTTGCTCTGGAACTGTCTGGTTTTTTCTGTCTTTATTGACTAGAGAGGGAGATCTCCCTCCCTAAGCAGGAGCATCCAGTTTAGGCTAGATGTCTACATTCTAGGTGTCAAATATTGGTCAAATGAATCCCTCACTTAAACTTTATAGTTAATATGTAAGGATATCAGGAATTATCTTCAGCTGAACTCATAAATTGAGTTTAAGTTTAATGAAGCAAAAAAGTGCCAAATCCTTAGGTATTCTGCAATTCCTTTATCTATATACTCAATCTGAAGCAAAATATGAGTAAGTAGTCCAGTGAGTTCTGGTCTATTAGGCTTGCCTTTGAAACCATGAAGAATATAAACCTATGTAGGAAGCAGATATTCCTGTTTGCAAGCTCTTACTTTTCAGGAGCAGTTTGTGTTCGGTTGGTTGGTTTTTCAGCTTTTGCGACAGGCACATAGGATTCCAAGTACATGGGCCTTCTGTTATCCTGATTGTAAGTCTTGCCTATGAAGTCAATAGGATTGTATGCATTTTCTAGGCTTAGTTCTTCATATATTTTTATGCCATGTCCTCTTGGAACTTCTCTTCAACTTAACACCCTTGAACCCTATTTATAAAAGTCCTTATATTTCTTTCCATTTTCGTACGTGTCCTGCATATAAAGGACAATAATTGGCTGCCTTGGTTTGAGCCTTTGCCATAGTTTCCTTTCCAAGCTGTTATGAATAATTGTTCCTTCTTGGTGTTTAAACTAACATGCTGATATTTTTAGTTGTTGATTGATTAGTAACCTGTTTAATATCTCTTCAACATACCAACAGCTACACTCTTGATCTTAAGTCATACTTACCTTCCCCCTTTCCTGGAGCCTGCATAGTATTTTCAGACTCCTAAAGAAGGCAGTTCATCAGCAAGTATTGGCTCAATCTGCTTGAATTCATCCCATTATGAAAATGACACAGTGAAGGCATTACTTTTTCCATGGTCATGTTAAATAGTATCAAGGATAGGGAATCTCTCCTCATTATTTTCATACTGGTATTAAACGAGACAAATTTCTACTTTCTCACACACCAATTTTTATAAACAAGCAGTTGTGCTGTCTAAATATATAATAATGATCCTTTAATACTGTGCTGTGATATAAGGACTATTTCCCAACATACTGGGGGAGGGGGTTGCCTGAAAAACTGTGTATTCTGACATGTTCCTTTCCTTCTTTGAATCATCATCAGTTTAAAATATTTTTTTCAGCACTGGACTAATATCTGTAGTCCAGACTGAGATTCCCTCTGTCTTTACTGCATACCTATTTATTCAGTTAGGATTTTAAAAGCTGCTGTAAGGAGAGGATGCCTCTGTAGTTTTACATTAATTGGGCCTGATTTCTGACGTGTAGGGTGCCAGAATTAATTTGTGATTATTTTTTTTTTAACCTATTACTACTCATTATTACTACATATTATTTCTCCTTATTATTTTAATAATTTGGTGGAAACACTGTCAACAATGGATGCTTTTGTTATTTCTGATCATTCTAGAATCTCTTTGAGGCTGCATTTCCTGTAGATAATTAATTGAAAACCAGCCACTTGTTCTTGCCCTGTAGCAATTTCAGCATTGAAGAACTCATTAAAGTACTAGATTGAGCTTTCTAGGGATGTGTTTTTTGAAACTGAATTTTCCCCCTCATTCTCTACCAGTCTTCCTTTCAGTCAGTGTAATTTCCTTCGTATATTAGTACCTTATATAATGCTTTACATTATTTTTCTTTCTGTTACACTTCATTTTTTCCAACAAGTCATGAAAATTCTGGATTTTGTGTGTTATTTTGTACTGTATTTGTGTAGCTTGATGCCTGCAACAGATCATGGCTAATTCTGTTCAGAGGGGGGCATGCCAACCTGACTGTATATTCACACTTGGTTCTTTTGTCGGTCTTAAACCACATCCACTTATTTTTTTACTTGAAATTCTTGCAGTTGTCTCTTCTGTGGTCCTTCTGACTGTATCACTGATTATACTCCAACAATTTCATTATGTTTTTCATGTTACCATGTTTTTCATCTTCAGAGCTGTTCTTTACTACTACCTGGAATTTGTATCTGTACATTGACTTCCTCAGAAATTCACATCGCCTGTTCTTTCCATTCTTGCAAGAGATGGCAGGAGTCAAAGCTGCCTTTCTGTTCTCTTTAAAGATTCTGGACAGTGCATTTGTATCCTGAGTCAATAATTAATTACTGTGGGATTTTCTGTGCATGCTTGTGAAAGTTTTAATCAGAGATTATGGTATTTTTCATACGTGTAACTTCAGCTACAGTAACACTAATCTTATAATGTTTTCCTTAAGTGCATCATGAAGGACCTTATTCCCTAAAGTTCATTTCCACAAACAAAATTCCTGTATTCTTTTGCAATGTAGTCACTTGGAGTAATTCTTATGATGTATCCTGGACACATTCACTACCTTCATTCAAGTTTTCTACAAAGCGTTATAATGTATGGAGAATATGTCATCTCTTGTTTCTTCCCTGTAAACATATTGATGTCATCCCATCTTAATGGGTAGCATAATATCGTTCACTATAGAGCTTATGCTCACTAATCTTTCGTCCCTAATAAAAGAGTCTAATTTTGCTAATTTTGAGAGGCTCAATTCTCCAAAATACTGCTTTTCTCTTTTTTCTCTCTCTTTTTTTCTCTCTTCTCTCTTTCTTCTATCTCTTTTCTCTCTCTTTTCTCTCTTTTCCCTCTCTCTTCTCTCTCTCCCCTCTCTCTTTTTTCTCTCATTTTTTCTCTCTCTTTTTTCTCTCTTTTTTTCTCTCTCTTTTTTTTTTCTCTCTCTTTTGTTTCTGAGGCTTACTTAAACTTTTCTTAACAGTTATGCTTTTCATAAAATAACCAGTCTCAATTTCTAAAGTGGGGGAGAGAGTAGATTTCTCCATAATCTTTCCTGTGTTGTTTCATCTATGAAAGAGGAAAATATCCATAGGCAGACCTCTTTAAGTTAGGAGAGAAATAAACAGCATGTCCCATCCGTCAAGTTTATGCAGTTTCTTGAGAGATCCTGTGTAAAACACCAAGTGTCTGCCAGTTTTCATGCTTACAATATCAGGAGTATACTCATGGACAGAGAAAATATATAATTTCAGGGTTTCCAGAAGTTCATATACTGTTATTTAGGACCCATACAAAAATGTGGCAATTCAATTAGAAATCTAGCTGGATAAGTAAAAGCCCGGATGGGGAAGTAAAGCCCCATTTCTGCAGTTGTTTCTTCATATAGATCCTTATGCCTGCGCCAGGATTCATGGAGGTCATTGAGGTGTGTATTGAACAGCAACAGTCTCAAGCTCTAGAGACTTCTTTGATTCAGAGGTTTAGCAAAAAATTATGTGTGTGTGCATTTCTTGTTCATTTGAGTTAGAAAACTAAACATAAAGCCAATTCTTTCTAATTCTGAATCAAGTCAAGTGATGCAAACTCAGCTGAATGAATTTTCCATATAATTAGCTTTATCTATGAGACTATAGTATAACACTACTTTTTGTTATACTTAACAGTAAAATGTATCTACTTTATACATATGAGTTACATAGTTTCAAAATGAACAGAGATAACTTAATTTTACAGAAATCCTGCTGTATTAGTTCTGTTTTGTGCAAGATGGCAAATGGTAATGTTAATTATAATGCATCAATGACAAATAATATTTCTGTTAAACTTTATAGAAATAATTTCCTCAAATATATTTATAACTGAGATGTATACAAGCTAACAACTATGATTTACAAACCCTTTGCTCTTCTGAAAGTGTCATAAACATAACCAACAGGTTCTAAGCTTCATTAAAGTAATTGGCACTAAGCAATGCATAACATTCAGCTCAAGCATCTTTGAGAGATCCAGGCTTGTAACATTATTTGTATGTAGAAAACATAATGACTGGCTGGAAGTGCCAGCTTCTAACTGGTTATAGTACATACATGTGTTACTAAGTGATTGTTGACTTCAGTGGGACAATCTGCATGCTTCAGGTGGGACATAAATGTGGTGTACAAAGTTTCTAGTGTACCATGAGAAACTAAGAAGTAAATGAGTATCTGAAGGTTAAAGACTAATGTAACAGCTAAACATGGGCATCTCTGGGTTGCTCTTTTTTAGGAAGGAGAAATACATATATGAAATACAGTTTCTTTTAAACCTCACCAGTTACTTTTTACCACCAGTAAATTATTTCACAAGCTCAAATTTTTCACATTTGCTTTTGGCCCAGGTATGCTATATAAAAAACTATCTTGTCTATCCTGTATCCTTTTATTCCTGCATGAGTATTGAGACTAATGGGCCTGCCCCCTGTATGTGTTTGGCTTTGCTAGAAGCTTCCTCTGTTTTTCCAGACACAAATTTCCTTCCAGATGTTACTTTGTTGAAATTTATTTTCTGTGCCAGCTTCCTGTATGGATTTCTTCAGCAGGACACCTGGTTTGAGTCAAATTATACATAAGCACGCAGTAGGCTTCTGATTTTCTGGAATAGCTCAAAGATGGTTTTGCTAAACAATAAAATCTTTAGGCTGTGAATTATTTGAGTTTTCTGCATTGATTAGAGACAGTGATTATTTTAATCAGTGTATTCTAAGAGGCATTTGGCTGAGTTGATCGAAAAATACATTTAAATATCTCCTGCAAGGATATAGGGACATACCTCAAGATTCCTTTTGATAGATTTTTTTTTTTTTTTTTTTTTTTTTTAAGATGCAAGTAATAAGTGGTCATATTTTTAGTCAACATTTTAGCTATTTTTCTAGACATGAAAATAAAAGCATGTAGACACAGTGCTCAGAGTGCAAAATAATGAGAAAATGATAAAGTATGGACAATTACACAAGTACATACACTAGATAAGTGGAGTGGGTAGCTTAAAGTGAATGAACTATTTACCGCAAGGGCACTCAGCACTCGCCTCTGTGTAGCGGTAAATGCAGTTACAATATTGTTTGTGTAGCAATGAAAGAATTTAACCTTAGGAGTCATAAATGTATTCTAAAAAGAATATCACCTGTGTTACTATGCCCTCAAAATTCTACAGCAAAAAGCAAGTCAAAATATGCCAAAATAAATACCAGTCCTGAAGCACTTCACCACTGGATCTTGCCTGCTAATGTATAGCAGCAGAATAGTGTGGTGATTAAAACACAAGCTTAGGACTCAAGATATTTGAGGTTAAATGCTCAACCAGCATAGAAATTTCTTATATGACTTTGGGCAAACCTTTTAGTCTCTGTGTGCCTCAATGTCCTTCTATGAAAGGGGTACAATGATTCTCTTACAATTTGTCTGTTCCACACACATGCATTATAAGCTTTTCAGTGTAGGGTCTTTCACGTGTGCAGCATTTGGCACCATGATACTCTGTTTTGTAAGACAAAAGGGCCCTGAGTGCACTTAAAGCCCAAAGACAATTCTCTAATAATGTTTTAGGTGGAAAATCTTCATTCAGCTTAGCAATAAGACTTCCCAGAGCCTTACTAAGGATTAGTCTTCCATGCAGTTTTCCCACATAAATGTATGTATGGAGGAGTCAGCACATCTGTGTTCTTTACATTCTTTGCATTGCTTACAGCCTTTGTCTACAGGCTCTGGGCAAATATGACACTGTATATCAAACTTGTTGGTTTTGATGATAGCCAGGAGTCGAAAGAGCTTTTGTAAGTGGCATGATGAAATGACAAAGTGAGGAAGCAGATCTGAGAAAGTGTATGTATCTGAAAATCTCACTGCTTTTTTCCAGCAGTTATCAGTATAAGACAAGATACTGCCTCTTTTAATAAGTCTTGCCTAATTTTTTAGGTATTATAAGAAAAAAAAATGAATACCACCTTTTTTTTGGCAAAGTTGTCATAGAAGCAGAAGTATGTTTACTGAAAAATAGTTTGCAATGCCAGGAACATGAATCATGTTAAGAATGATAGGTCAGCAAATTATCTCTTTCCACTGAGATGATTTCATGCTGACCCATTGACAATATTGTAACCATAGACTCACATGTTACTGGAGTACATTATGAGTTACAAGATGGATCAGAAATAAAAAACATCTATGACTTTATTTCTCTGCTGTGGTGGGAAAGAAAAGCTGCTTTCATTATATTGTTTCACTGTAGGTCAAATTCTTGCAGAGAAGATGTTCAGCAACCTGCAAAATGACAAGGAAGGTACTCTCAGGTACGCTTCTTGCACCAAATCTGAAGTATAACTTTAACAGTGTAGGAGCAGGTCCCATTCAGGTGATCGTATTTCAAAGCATTACAAGTTTGAAGCCAGATTTTGATTCCATATTCTGTTGGTTTACCCAGGATATTTAATCTAAAAGGATATTGACTTTTAAAAGGTGCCGGCTGTTCCTCAACGGTTAAACCTGCTCAAAGGTATGAAACTTTCAGAATGGCAGAATAAAAATATGCCATATGTTTTGAAATGCAGCTGACTACATTGGCACTGCATGCTGTTATTGTCAGTTCTTAGGTGCTGGACATCCTGAATCACTTATGAGTCATCATTGCCAGGGAGAAAGGATATCCCGACAGAGAACTTAGAGTTCCTCTGATACATATGGCAAGAATTTAATCTAAATTTGGCCAAGTAATTACCATTCCTTAATTTTGCTTATGTGTGAGTTATTGCATTCTCTGGGTATGCAGTCTGCATCTCTACTTATATCCTTTATCACAACATGGAGAATCTCTGTTGAAAGACTTGTGGTTTCTTCCTTTATGAGCTTTATTGTTCATTCAAATATGCATATATAGAAGTAATAATAATATAGCATAACAGTGTAACATATGTTGAGTACATTTTTACTTGTGTCCCTTTTTAATACAGAAAAGTTGTTTTTCATGCTAAGGTTTGTCTTGTATCATATGTGTACGTCTACACAGCAGTGTCCTGAAACAGCACTGAAAAGTTAGTGTAACAGGTATGCTTCTGGCACACAAACTATTCCATGGAAGTGTTTTAGTAATCACTGACTGCTCATGTAAATTCACATTGTCAGTCCAGCAATGAAAGACAGCTGTGAAGAGCAAAGAGACTGTTACCAAGGCTGGCATCATCTCTTCCTTTGCTCAAGAACCTATTGTTCAGGCATACTAAAGTGAAAAACAGAAATGTTATTTCTTTCCCTATGCTTAAACTAAAACCTGTTATTCAGAACTGTGACACTCATAACTTGTGGTCATTAAATGATCTCTTTTCAGAGAGGTGAATATTACTTTGAAATGTGCTCACAGAATTAATATTATATTTATACAATTTTAAATTTACTATTACATTAGTAGTGCAGTGACAAAATTATAAAGCAGAAGAGTTTATAAACTGAGAGCCAGACAAATCCATGTGCTTTGAGTGAGTTATTTTGTTTTTTGCAGACACCAAATGGTGGGTTTTTTTCTGACATGGGGGGAAAAAAAAAAAAAAGGTCACAGATAAAGTCGAACTCCAGTTACGAAGAACCTAAACAATGTCATATATCTTATAGAACAGTAATATGCTGTAGAACTCCTGTACTTTTCACCTCTTCTCTGATGCAGCTGTTATGGCTTACAGAACAGATCAGAGGTTGTACAGGTACATTTTCCATGCTTTTTGTTTGACAGGCTGGTGTGCAGAATGAGAACATTTTGGGAAACCCATACTGTACGGTAGACATACTAGTGCATATGCCATTGCATTTTTAAATGGAGATATAAACCAAGCTGCAGGAATATGTTCTGGTGTTCAGTAACCAGCATGTATCCAGAATAATTCTACTGGAGTTAATTTTGACTAAAATCACAATTTGGCCCATATATCTGGCACGAAATTTTTAGTGGAGATATTTGATTTCATTTTCAATAATTGTTTATTTTGAACCTGAGAAGCAGTTTGGTAAATATTTATGGTAAAAATTAAGGCCTATATCCTTGATAGCTGTCGATAGTTAAAATTCTAAGAGCAATCTGTGGTCAGCTGAAGTGTTTAAACCAGTAGTGTTCAATACTGGTGTCAGAAGTGGCTTCTGCCTAGTTGACCTTGCCTTCAGGCAGGGAGATGGTCTAGATGACTTCTTGAAATCAATTCCAGACTGTTTTTTTCATGTTCTGTTGCCTTCGTGTCTTCCCTGCATTGGCAGAAATGCAAATTTGCTGCTACCTCTTACTGGGAGAACAGATGTTTTTCAAGGAGTTCTGATGTGGTATTCTGTGAGCTATCACACCAATGAAAAAAGTAGAGCTAGAGATATCTGTAACAGAAATAATAAGGATCCTAATTCTTGCATCTTTGCTTATAGATGTGGGATGGTCTCAAGGAATATGAGTTTCCCATTGCTGGATTCCAAAACTGGTATTTTAAGTTGTGAGTAATGTGATTGATCTCAGTATCGACACTGTGATCTGAAAACTAGGCCCTTTTCAGGTACCGCAGGCTGGGCACCCAGAAAACTTCTGAATAATTTTACATAGGAGGTAAATGCATGCATTTTGAAATGCATGCTGTTTTTTAAAACCCATTTAGAGCTAAACTGAGGAAAAAATGAATCTGTGTTTTGACGAACTTTGAAGCGGTTGTTGCCGTGATTTGTGCTGTGGATGAGGCTAACGATATGTGGATTGACTGTGATATGTCTGAAATTTTTGGGTTGTAGTAGGTAGAAGACTAGTGTATTTAAGAGTTCTGTTGGGCATGTTACAAATTAAAATCCAGTGTGTTTTCAGTTTACTAGCAAACTTTCTAAGAACATATTTCATTAGGGTTTCTGCACTTTGTGTGCTGTAACATAAGCTCCTCAATGTTGTGACTGGGAAGAATGATGAGCAGAAGCAAGAAAAGGCGTGTGAGCCTTTACCCACACTCTTTTGAGATCCTGTTTTTCAGCTCTGCCTTAGCTACTGGGCAGTCTCAGGAGAAAGCAGCAGGCTATTGAGGCAGGCTTTGGATACTTAGTGTATAACTTTTGATGTAGCTCACATACAGTTAGTGGCATATACAGAACATTTTTGAAAGCCCTGCACTACAGCAAACAATGTTATGGCCAAAGGGTCAGATTTTCAAAGGCTAAATATTAACCAGTCCGTCTTTCACCATCTGATGTTCTTGCAAGGTACTCAGACTCTTGACAGTGAATTTATGTGGTGATCTGCTTGCTTTTACTTTGTTTTATCAAGGGCAGCTTAGCTGTACTGAAATTCCAGGTCCTGGATATAAATATCTTTCTGATGATCCCAGCTTAAGCCTTTTGACATACCAAGGTTACCTCTTACTGTTCTGGGGTTTAAAAAGAAAAGAAAGTGAACTGCAGAGGAAATAATTTGAGACAACAGTGAATTTGTATAGCCAAATGGAAATCATATATGGCACTTAAAGAAATTACTAGTAGTAGATTAACTTTTTGTAACACTATACACAAAACCTGATTTTTAAAAAATGTTGTTGTTGTTGCTGGTAGAAAGTAAAGAAAATCTGATAGGTGCTTGTGTGCGTGTACATATATATATGCGCAAAATGCATCCTTTTTATGTTCTGAAAGTGATTCAGAATGTCAGCTGAGTCAGCACAGACTGAAAGAATATGATTAATATACATCAGTGATATGTACCATATAGACAAGATAATGTTCCTAATGTACTAGACTTTTTTAGAATTACTTACTGAATCCCGTTTATATGTTAGTCCAAAAACTAGTTAGAAGGAAGGAAAAAGTGTCCCACCTCCCCTCCTCAACAAACCTGTGATAATTTATTTACATTTTGTTCACATAACTAAAAGATGTTTGTGTTCTGTTTTGAAGAAACCAGATGTTCCTGCAGAATTTTTGAGAGAGAATTTGTGAGTAATCCCACTTAGTACCTCTGTTTTCAATGTGGAGATAACAAATAATGTAATGATTCTATGTATTCTATAGTTTTTAGAAGGGTTTACACAGACTAAGTGTACACCTGAGAGTGCATGCAGTCTACATGTACATCTACAGTAGCAATTCAGGGTGAAGTAGGGATATTTTTTGGTACAACTTTGTGCTGTGTCAGTACTGGGATATGCACTCAGCTGTGTCAGTGGTGTGCTCAAAGTGGTTTAATTCCTGGTAGAACTGAGATTGAAATTGTGTACCTGGTTGCCACCTGGAGTACCCACCTGAAATGTGGATGTGGGGTTCTGCAGCAGTTAGCTCTCATGCATGGTGTGCACTCAGGCATGCAGCATCCAGTCTACACTCATTGCTAGTAATGACACAATGTGGACACTTTGTCCTGCAATCGTGGCAGATTGCAGCAAAATGAACTCTGATCCTTCCCTTTTTGGATACCTCAGTCAGTTATGTGGATGCACCTTATGTGATATTTAAGTCCCCTGATGGCCATTACTGGCTACTCTGAACCACTCCATGGCTGATAAGAGGTGTTAATGTAGCAAAGTCCAAGATCAAGGGAAGATAAGCAGCATAAACAAGTAGCCATTTTCTAAACATTATCCTGATAAGCTTTTGAATTTAGTCCAATAAGCCTGTTAATGAAGATAGTATCTTACAGCACTTTAGAATTAAGTAATATGAAAAATCAAATTGAATCAATTAAAAGCCTGGGGTAAATGCAATAAGCTACTGTAGAGTTAATATATTTTTGAGGAAAAGTGACTACATTCAACATGCCTAAGATGAAATGGTGAGGAAAATTTAAGTTCTAATGTTCTTTTCAAAGTTTCAAATATGGTTAGAGCTAGTTGTTTAGATATTTAGTAGGAGATAGTAGAGGTCTGTCCTCTGTTATTCTGGATGATATTTTGTGTAATGGATATGTCAAAGTAAAGATGAAATGGTAATTAGAGGAAGAGAGAAAGGAAAAGAGAGAAGGAGCAGGCCAAGCAGGTGCCAATAGCACAAAGAAACACAAAAACCTAGCAAATGCACAACATGGCTGTTGCGACTATGCTCTGCTACTTCAGGGCTAAAAATATGTTGGGAATTAATATCCTTGTTCCTAAAAAACTGTATAAGGATTATTTTTTGTACCACTTGCTTGTTTAAAAGAAGGAATTCTGACAATGATAGGTGAAAATGCACAACAAAAGCTCACATTTAGTGAAAATACTTCTACTGATTTCTTCTTGTTTCTGGAAAAGGGACAGTTAGATATCACTCTGAGGGAAGTAAGATTCCTTAGCTCAATAGTGTGAGATAAATGACATGGAAAGTCTTGTACACCCTCAAAAGCTTTACTTCCCATCGCCTTCACTGCAGATGGTATAAAGGTTCTTTTTCCCAGTAGGGTTACTTCCAGCCGGCAAAGAGAATGAGACACCCCTCCCCCCTGCTGCCTTTTAAAAAAATATATTTAAAAAAAAAAAAAAATCAGTGGAGCTAGGTAAACATTAGGGAGTTTACCACTTCAAACCTGTAACCATACACAAACAGTCATTATCAACAGAAACCCTCCTTCCTATAACATACTCTGTCTGCAGACCAGCCCTTAAACCTCTGTTGGCCTCTCCCTCTTTCTCCAGTTATCTACCATAACCCCTTTCTTTCTTTTTTGTCTGTTTGGCTTTTTATCTTCCTCTTGTCATTCCAAGATTTATTCCAGCTGCCATTTTCTCTCCTTTTTTTTCTTACAAATCTTTCTCTAATCTTCATCTCTCACATCTTCTGTTTTTCTTTTTCCTTCTCATATATGGATTTGTTTATAAGGATTTTTCACTAGCTTTATCACCTTAAAAACCTGCTGTGATTGCAGCTGGTACACAGTAGTATCTGTCTCCCCATGTTATCTTTGATACTGCTGTGTGATAATCAAGGCTAGATGTTGAGATTTAAGAGATCATTGTGCCTCATGACAGGCTACTAAACTGCTGTTTCAGGAAGGACTGACAGATGCTTTTGTTTCTACACATGCTTGTCAAAGCTGTGGGACACAGTAGGTATTCAGATGAGAACGACTGGAGCCCTTCCCATTAAGTATATTGGGATGGTTTCAGAGTCATCCTCCCAATTTTAAGGAAGGAAAAGAAATCTATTTCAAAGTGTTTTTTAAAAATCTTTACTCTTAAGATAATTGTAGCAGTTTATCTGTTCAGGGAGGTTCAAAGAGAGGATCTGTGAAATGTGTTCTTAGGATTCAAAATAATTACATGGTAAAACTTTTGGTATCTCTATGTTGTGGCATCCTGGGACAGGTCTGCAAACTTCACTGTATTTATTCATTAATTACGTTGTGATCTATCACTCTTATCAAAAGAAACAGGATGAGGACATGTCTGTTAACTAAACAAAAGCACAGTATCAGACAGAACAGTTCCCTGAGAAGAAATGCATTTGGCAATCCAAAGGATAGCATGGAATTCATAGTAAACAGAGCACACATTTCTCAGCAATAAATTAGCCTAAATGTACATAGGCAATTCACATTTCACTTTGTAAGTGTTATTGTAGCTGTGCAAACTATTATGCAGAAAAAGACAACATTATCTTGCTGCAGACTGAACTAAATAAAGCATTTACTTTGGCTGCTTGTAAAAAAATGTTGCTAGATTTCCCCAATGCATTTTCAGAGTTTATTTCTAGAAGGTGGTTTGTTTTTTTTTTGTTTGTTTGTTTATTTTTACTGATTACTGTTAGTACTGGGATTGGAGATGGTAGTTTATTGTCACAGAAAAATACCTTGAGCACCTTGTAGTCCGGGGGCTGCACTGATGAATTAGTTTAGGAGTCTTGGGATCTTTTTAATCATTCATCTGCTGTTTGGCTTCAGTAAGTCTCTTCTGTTTTCTACATTGAGCCTGTTTTTGCTAATTAGGGAGAGTGAGGACTGTCTTCTGTGAGGTGTTAATGTACTACATATCTTCTACAGGGCAATGCTCATCTAGGTTGTGACCTTAGTGCAATAAAATAAACAATAATCTATTAATCAGTCCATTTACCAGTTAACTAAAGTTGAAGATCACCAACTAATGCTGTTTTTTCTAGTCATTATCCTGCCGTAAAACTTGGCAGATGATTATTGTTCTGACTAGTTAGATGCTGAAGGTATAGTAAGGCTGATAGGCACTTAAGTCTAAGTTACAGCTTTGACTTGCACATTGTTGGACCATCTTGGCTTCTGTTGTTTAAAAGTTTCTCATTCTAATGGCTATGACATATATAATGTAGACACTTGAATGTATCTTCACCTTAAAATAAACATGCAGAGAAGGAAAATGTGGAGACCAGATAAGAAAATGTTATTTTTACAATTTATGACTTACGACAGGAAGACCACAGACCTTAGCTAGTGTAGTAATTGAGTAAAAATGTTGAGAAAATAGTCTAATATTGTGCCTTTTCATGCTGCATCTCTGTAAAAATATCATCATTATTATAGTAATCATAAAAATAAATGCAGTGTTGTCACTGTTTAGTAGCTCTACTATCTGCAAGAACTAGGCAATACCACAAATCTAATTTGAGGTAAAATTCTTTGCACAGTGAATACGAGCATTTCCATTAAGGCTGAAGATGGGCTACTGTGAACTCCACTTTAAAATATAGATTACAGTTTATGCTAAATTATTTTGCTTTTACAATTTTTGTTTTCCATTTCTTAGAATCTGACAGATGTGCATCAGGCCAGAATGCCCTATGAAACTTCCTGCTTTGAGAATTCTTGATGGAGTTGTTCCAGTTCTGCCTGTGCAGTTTCAAATACATGTATTTTCTAGCTGATTTAAGACCAGATCACAAAGAGCTAAGCCAATTGCAGTAGAAAGCAAATTTAGGACTACGTCCTACCTGGCTGGTGACTGGGTACCTAGCTGTACAAAAGAAAGTGAGAAATACTTTCTTAAAGATTTAGGTCATAGCTCTAATATATTTATCAGTATGTGATTTCTATATTTGGTAGACTCTGCAAGAATACATTAGTGTCTTGGTTTAACCCCAGCCAGCAACTAAGTACCACGCAGCCGCTCACTCACTCCCCCCCATCCAGTGGGATGGGGGAGGAAATCGTGGAAAAGAAAGTAAAACTCCTGGGTTGAGATAAGAATGGTTTAATAGAACAGAAAAGAAGAAACTAATAATGATAACACTAATAAAATGACAACAGTAGTAATAAAAGGATTGGAATGTACAAATGATGCACAGGGCAATTGCTCACCACCTGCCGACCGACACCCCGCCAGCCCCCGAGCAGCGATTCCCTGCCCCCCACTTCCCAGTTCCTAAACTAGATGGGACGTCCCATGGTATGGAATACACCGTTGGCCAGTTTGGGTCAGGTGCCCTGGATGTGTCCTGTGCCAACTTCTTGTGCCCTGGCTGGGCATGAGAAGCTGAAAAATCCTTGACTTTAGTCTAAACACTACTGAGCAACAACTGAAAACATCAGTGTTATCAACATTCTTCACATGCTGAACTCAAAACACAGCACTGTACCAGCTACTAGGAAGACAGTTAACTCTATCCCAGCTGAAACCAGGACAATTAGGATGTAGGGATGTCCTTGGAACATGCACAGCAGCTGGCCAGGAGGGTTGATTAGTGTAAGTGGCCTCGGTTTGAATCCACTGAAGACTAGCTCCATGAATGACTGACATGGAGTTCAAGGTAAACATATCCCAAAATGTAGAAGGCAAAGAATATAAGAAACCTGTGATAGGCATCCCCCACCAGTGCCCACCTTCTTCTATTCTAATTTTGGAAGAAAGATTGAATATGCATTCTTTCTTTGGGGCCAGCATTGAGTTATGAAGATAAGAGAAAGCATAGAGAGCACACTGGCAGTAAAACTGAATGGAATGTACCATTTTTTTTCATTATAATATGATTATGGTAGAGGCTGGAAAACAATACTGAAAATAAGGGCATGCAAAAGCAATTTTTAGGTGGCAGAGATCTACTTCATGCCAGAGTTTTAACTAGCCAATGCTGTGTATCCTGTGCAGTCAGTGCTGGTTAGTATGTGTTGCAAAGCTCTTTAGGAAGGTACTGCCTCCCACTATTAGGTAAAATACTATTCTTCTCAACTTAGGAAATTTTCCAGATCCTTTCCAACTCAGCTGTATGTTCAAGTAAGTGTTGGAGCTTCCAGCTGTTCCTCTGATTCCATTATAGTATCATATATCTCATTTTTCAGTGATCTATGAAATTGTATGTAAGACCTGGATCTGCTATGCATTCTGAATGCATTTGCATGTTAAAATACAGCAGGGGAAATTGTGGTGACAAAGCAAGCAAGAAAAATTTAAGTAACCTAACTTGGCATGAAAATAGTAAGACCTGATATATCTTTACATACATTGATTTATATATCTAATAGCATTATTTGATAAAAAACTACCCTAACACAATAGTTTCAAGCTTTTTTGGTGTACATACCTTCGAACGTTTTTCAGTGATGGTCTGGGTCCTAATTAGGTAACTTGTATTGGCATAGGCTTGTTTCCTTTGGTAGTATGTCTTGTAGACATGAAAAGTAGTCCACGGATCCTCAAATGTCTTCAGACTATAGGTTTTCAACCTATTTGTTGGTATTTTAAAAAAGCATTTGGAAAATAAATTTGTAATTAGATTTAAGGATGAGTTTTTCTTGGTGTTTCCCTTCAGTGATTGTTACTATTATCTCTGATCATGTTAGGTGGAAGCAAGCCTGGACCTAACCTTCATGATCGTGAAGGTTCTTACTTTCATGAGTGGGAAAACAGTTGTTCTGTCTATAGTCTAGACAACTACAACAACTATTTCTTGTTAAAGAGAAGTGAAATCCATGAAAGAGTGATCACACTTTTGTCTATTTAGGGCAATATGATAAACAATTACTTTGATATGCCCTCCAACACCCTCAGGTGCCTTTTCACAACCTCCTGCTTGAGGGCTGAGTGCCTGTAACGGAAGTTCTGACCGAGCATCTATATATGCTGGAAGAAGGTGAATCTCAGCTCTTACTCTTTTCTTCCTGCTGTGAGGCAGAAGTTGTAGTTTAGGCAGGCAAAATTGGCTTCCACTTGCAATTTTTTTTCCATCTGTGCAAAGACTGTGATTCAGGATAGAACAGTGAAAAAGTGTGCCCTTCTCCCTGTTCCCCTTCTTCCCTTACAACTGGCAGGCAAGATTTCACATGTGTGTGTTAGCAACTGCCTTTTTCTGAACAGGAGGTTAGCACGGTGGACCATAGATTCTCAGAACTGTGAATTGCACAGTTATCTTAATTTTTTATCTCTCAAAATATTGCAACCAGGTAATATTTAAGGATTCTCAAGTATTTCCTCAGTACTGATGCACTTTGAATTATTAAAATATTCTTGAGCTGCAATGGATTCACTGTGTTCCTACAGAAGACACAGCTGAGTTTTTCTCTTTGATGTTCGGCCAAGCAACATTTATCTGTGTTTTAAAAGATGGCAAAACAGAGCTGGTGCTCCAAATGCTCAGAGCCTTTTGTTTTATTTCCCTACCTATTTATTACTATCAACTGCATTGGGAAGAGTGGAAGAATAAGAACCCCATCTTTATACCGGTTGTGCTGGCTCCTAGCAAAGCAAAGGAAAACAGCAGAACTTAAAATGAAGCAAAATGTTCTCTAGCTCAAGGATGTGTGGGCAGTCTTACTGTCTCTGAACCTCTGAACTGTGCTCTTACAGCTTCTCTGTGCCTCTATTTCTGTAATGATTTTAATTGGCAGATACTAATACTTTCCTGCCCACAGGAGGAATATGAAGATTATTCAATGTTTCTAAAAAGCTTTGAAGATGAACAAAGTTGCCCCTGCAGAGCTGTCTGTGGTTTCGTTAGGAAGGTGCAGCAGGGCTGAAAAACTTACTAGTTTATTTTGCTGGCAGTTAGAATAATTTTTTCTGCTCACTGGAGGAAAAGTTGTTTTTCTTCACTATTTGATAGGCTGGATTGTCCTGTGAGGCTGGAACCAAAGCAGGAGGTGTGTGATGCGTGAGCTGTGCTATACAGCAGGTCTGCCAGACAAACTGCGTGTTCTCTGAAGAACCAGTCCTGGTTCCCTACATGACCCGTTCATTCCTGGCATGTAACATCAGCAAATTAGGACATTTCTGTCCTAGTCTGTGCAACAGGAAGATGAAGTTAAGGCTCTAATCTTTTCCCCTTCCTGACCACTGGTCTTTTCTTGGGGGAGAGTTAAGTAGCAGTTCATATCTAACCATTCCTGTAGTCAGGCACAAACTCCATGTGTTTCTCCAAAAAAAAAAAAAAAAAAAAAAAAAAAAAAAAGTGTTCTGCTTTTTTCCATCAAGAGATAGACCAGGTTATAATCGGAGCCAAAGTGATTTGCAAATATCTATCACCTCTTAGTAATGGAGAAAATTACCACCCAAGTGAAATATTGAGTTGCTAGAATTTCTGCTGTTGGCTGTGCTAGACAACCTTCTACTTACTCATTCTTTCTTTTGTTTATAAAACTCTTGTATGATCATCACTAAGCCAGAATCAGATACTATATTACCTCAGCCAAATTAGCCATGCTGGTTGGATTGGTGGCTACTTGGAAGTACTTATCATAATTGCTCCAAGAGATACAAATGTTGCTTGTTTTATATTTCAGGTAGTTGAAGTTTATTACTTGGGTTGATGGAAGTGAAGAGTATGAAGTATCAGTGCAGAAGAATATAGTACAGAAAAATATGCTAGCACATAAAGGTTTCAAGCAGCTGTTAGTTTATGGATATGAAAAGAGGCAGCATAGTTATCAAGAAGACTACTTCAAGGATAATGCTGAAGGCAATTCTGATTCATACAATCACAGAATCATTTAGGTTGGAAAAGACCTTTAAAATCATGGAGTCCAACCGTTAACCTCACACTGCCAAGTCCACCACTAAACCATGTCCCTAAGTGCCACATCTACACATCTTTTAAATTCCTCCAGGGATGGAGACTCAACTACTTCCCTGGGCAGCCTGTTCTAATGCCTGACAACCCTTTCAGTAAAGAAATTTTTCCTAATATCCAATCTAAACCTCCCCTGCAGCAACTTGAGGCCATTTCCTCTCCTGTTACTTGTTACATGGGAAAAGAGACCAACCCTCGCCTCACTACAACCTCCTTTCAGGCAGTTCTAGAGAGTGATAAGGTCTCCACTCAGCCTCCTTTTCTCCAAGCTAAAACAACCCCAGTTCCCTCAGCTGCTCCTCATAAGACTTGTGCTCCAGGCCCCTCACCAACTTTGTTGCACTTCTCTGGACATACTCTTGCACCTCAATGTCTTTCTGTAGTGGGGGGCCCAAAACTGAACACAGTATTTGAGGTACAGCCTCATTCGTGCCAAGGACAAGGGGACAATGGCTTCCCTAGTCCTGCTGGCCACACTATTTCTGATACAAGCCGGGATGCTATTGGCCTTCTTGGTCACCTGGGCACGCTGCTGCCTCATATTCAGCTGGCTATCCACCCACAGCCCCAGGTCTTTTTCCGCCAGGCAGCTTTCCAGCCACTCTTCCCCAAGCCTGTAGCGCTGCATGGAATTGTTGTGACCCAAGTGCAGGACCTGGCACTTGGCCTTGTTGAACATCATACAATTGGCGTTGGCCCATCAATCCAGCCTGTCCAGATCCCTCTGTAGAACCTTCCTACCCTCCAGCAGATCAACATTCCTTCCCAACTTGGTGTCATCAGCAAACTTGCTGAGGGTGCACTTGATCCCCTTGTCCAGATCATTGATAAAGAGCTTAATAATAATAAACATAATAATAATAATAATGATAAATGGAACTGGCCCCAATACTGAGCTCTGGGGAACACCACTTGTGTGAATGGTTGCCAACTGGATTTAACTCCATTTACCACCACTCTTTGGGCCCAGCTATCCAGCCAGTTTTTTACCCAGTGAAGAGATTGAGGGCAAACTTGTGGTTAACATTTTGTACTCATAGCTAGGCAGCAAAGTGTTAGTGTTAGAGACAGCATAGTAGACCTTTTTGAATGGCAGTGGCTTGGTTTGTCCAAGAAAGAGACTTTGGTGAAGAATGAAGCCACAGACCTGCTCAAGAGGTGAATATCACTGTGCATCTGGCAAAAGTTTTGTATCATTTCTACCTATAAGGACAATCTTGTATTTCTCAGGCTCATCTGCTTCCACTATGGGCTACTGTACTTAATGCTAAAGGACTGACAGTGACAACAGTGATTATTCCATTTCTTTTGAGCCTTTTTGTGTGGAAAGTAGAACAAACAAATTCTTGTTGCGTGTTTTTTTTCATGTTTCTGCATTCAGTTACAGTATACATCTTAATTTAGAAGCTCAGTATTCAAGAAAAACTAGGTTTTAACACAGCTATCTGCCGAACTGCAACGCTGCAATAAAACAATGGGTAGCATTTATTCTACACTACAGTGTTTTTACTCAGCAAAGTATCAGAACCTTCTTGCTCAGAGTAACGTCATGTTTTGGAGTTTGAGTAATGTTACCACATAAAAACATGCATTAAGAATCAGTTAGCTTACAACTAGGGAATAAAGTAGAGATCCATTAGTATATTAACTCATTGGCAGTAATAACAAATAATTATTCATTATTGCAATCTTTTCTTGACATTTCTGCTGCTGAAATTTTTAGTGGAACTACAAAATGTTCTTAGATATATTAGCAATCTATTGATGGATCTTCAGTTGGTATCAAGCTCTTAGAGCAAACTGCTCTTCTGGATTGCTGCCTAGTTAATCGGTGATTAATGAGTGCTACCATTTTGTATATGAATTTGGAAGGCTGTGTTCTTGGCATTGTTGAAGTATGTAAATGTCTTCCTCAGATAAAACATGACAGACAACACCTAAAATACAAGTGCTTTGTTCTGCTACCTGTCAGATCAAGGAAAAGGTCTGGATTCTTAAAGCTATGAATTTAATTGGGAGAGCAGATGAACTGGCAATTACTCTGTACTCAGTTCTTTTTGTGACATCCTCCTGAGTCATTTTGCATAATGAAGGGCAAAACCAGCAGATGAGATATATGGATGTCATTGTCCAAAAAAATAGTGTATTTGTAAATAAAGACCTGCATGCTGTTTAAAGTAAACATTTTAAAAAAGCAAATACCTCTTTTTAAAAAAAGACAAATGACCTTATCAGGTGCCATACCACAGGTATGGCTGGATGTCTGAAACTCCAGAAGTATTGGTTTAAAAAATGCAATTACAATTATTGTGTGAAATCCTGGGTGGTGATAAATGCTGGCAAGGTCCTCTGAACTTAATGGGAATTGTGGGTACTTAACACTTCCTAGAATTTGACCCAGAGTCTGTAGGAACAGCCTCTTTTAACTGTAAGTAATTAAATGGTTATTCTTGCAATGGAACTGCAAGCTGCGCTAACCATAGCGCTGCAATTGTTACCTTGCAATTAATTCTTCAGGGCTTTCAGAAGTAGCTCTTGAAACTGACAGCTGCAGCCTGCAACATATCAAGTGCTTTATATAGCTACTTTAATGAAAACTCAGATGAGTGTAAGGTCAGTCTCTCTACAGTATGTTCTAATTACATTTCCCCTTGCCTTTAAAAAGCAGATCACATCTAGCCCAAAGACAGAAGCCTATTGTACCAGACATAATAGAATAGGTGTTGTTTTGTACTTCTCATCTCTGAAAGATAATGACGTGGAAAATTCATTTTCTTCTACTCTTTAGTAATCTTCCATCTGTTACTGTATTTGTGTGTGCAACTAGATACAAAAGCTAATCACAAACCTCTGCTTTAAAAGAGTTTTTTGTTAGCTCCAATGTCAACATGAGCTTATGCAGACGAGGTTGTTGAAGCAGAAATGTTGCAAAGCAGTGTGGAACATCGCTCAACTGTATATGCAAGACTGGATTATTAATAGCACAGCATCCATGTAAAGGAGTTGCTACAAATTTCCAGGACATTTTCATAGCTTATTGTCCACTTTATTATGTTCTAGGTGAGTCCTAGGAAAGCTGTCTTTACACTTGGAGCAGAACGTCAATATTTCAATCTCATGGAATTTAATCTGAACTCAAGGAAGAATTTGGCCCAGTGGATGTCTAATATTCTTTTCTGAGATGAGCAATTTGGAGACAGTATTTTTGTCACTTCTGGAGTAGCATATATTCTAACCCACAGAAGAACAAAACCTGCTTTTTTTGATTTTGGAGGAGGGGGTGGAAGCATGGAGGTGATATCCAGAGCAGGATATCACAGTTCTGCTGGTGGATCCTGGCGTACCAGAGCAAAAACCAGGTGTGTACCAGACATTTGGCTTAGTAACATATGCATGGCCAGACATCAATATATGGGGGTGGAGGGAACAAATCTGTGTAAAGTCTTGACTCCTTTAAAGTGCCCATAATTTCAGAAGAGCAGAATTTCACTATAATATTTTCAAAGAAATTGAAATTACTTGAAGGGGAAATGACAGCTGTAGAGGAAACAGTCAATCCCTCCATTCTTTTATATGTAAAATGTACTTGATGCTCTTACTCATTTACTGCTGCGTTGTGTCTCAATAGGACCAAAGGTAGTGATTTCTCTCTTGAGCTGTTGGTCAGAAAGGCAAACCCAAGTGAACTTTCAAGAATGATCTTAAAATCAGCAATGCTACCATGAAGGTACAACAGACACACCGAGACTGGACTTTTGCTTATAACAGATGCAGAACATAAGAAAACTCTACAACAGCAGGCTGAAATTCAGAGTTGAGTTGATTGGCAAGCACACTGAGAGAAGAAATCACAGGCTGTTCTTCAGGAAAAGAACAATTAATGCTTCCATATACTGACATGAATGTACTCTTTGCTTGTCCATTCTGACCTAGGAACCTTAAGGTACTGTATTCTAAGCAGTTAATAAATACTGTCTTTCCTAAAAAGGCTATCCTGTGTCACTGTAAAATGTCTCCTACTGCATCTGAGCTGTGAGAAGGCTAATTCTCAGTGGAGCTCTATCCTCTAAGTGAAAGAAGCTAAAGTAAGAAGTAGGGTATATGCAAGGAATCCATTCATAATTGATCAAAAAAGTTTTGCAAAAAATAAAAGGAGTGATGATGGGGTGCTTTAAGCTCGGGGGGGTGAGATTGCTGTATTGCTCCTTGAGGCCAGCCAATTGCAGAAGCTGTAACAGCAAAATACTAGTTTAATGAGTTTTGTGAACAACTGATGCTCTGGAAGGCAGTGATTTTTTTTTTCTTATTTTTTAATTTCCTTTTACTTTGTGTCTCATTCAGGAAGCCTAATTGAAGCATGTGAATAGTTCCATTGAAAGTAATAAGATTAATCATGCTGCAAGCCAACCACATGGTTAAGTATCTTCTTGAACAGTGACTCCAGTATCTAGAACAACATTGGCTCAGGCTTCCTTGGGGCCCTTTTGTTTTGCTGTAGTACCTCCAGTGGGAAAAATATGCACAGTAAATTACTAATCTGATAAATTTTGTTGCTTCCCATGAATGCTGTCCTTAAGTCCCCTAAACATCAAAACTTTGTTAGCCTTTTCAATTTTATTCTTCTGTACGTCCATCTCCTTCATTATTTTATCCATATTTTTAAATAGATTCCAGGGCTTATAGGAGTGTTTTATAGATAAGTCATTAGTTATTTATAGGTAACAGTAAAAAATGGTGTAAAATATATATTTATATCAAAATACAGAATATATTGGGAAGGTAAGTAAACCTTTTACTCTTCTCATACTAAGTTTTATTTTCCATATCTTTCGTCCTAGAATGTATGAGAATATAACTTAAGGTGTCAGTGTGAATAGTTTGTATCCTTGGGTAGAAGGATCTTCCTATCCTTTTTCATCCATTAGCTATGTGCATGACTGAGGAGATTGTTCATTCTGCCATAAACAGGCCTTTGGAGAAACACCACAGAACCACTTGCGTTGATGTGAAATGCATATGTGTTCCAGATGCACGTAACGGAGAAAGTCATCAGGCTTAGTGTGAGCTGGATACTTTGACTATAGCCATCTCCCTTCAAATCTTAGTTTTGTTTTTGTGAGCATATTCAGTGCATCTTTATTCTAACTTTGTACCGTGTGCCTTGATCTGTTTCCTAATCTCAGATTTACATTAATTTCATTTGTACAGTACTAACTATTTAACGAAGAGAACAAAGAATTCAGAGTTTAGGCCTGTGGTGAAAACTTCTAAACACCTGAACTCCTTTCAGTATGTAGTCTCCTTTGTATGAACACCTTGGTATTAGCCATAATGGCAATGGTGTTCATGAATACTGTATGTCTATTATACTTCAAGCAGACGTAGCACAGCTTTCAGTCTTTGCATATTTGCTAGATTTTTCAAAAGCAAATATATACCTACTAAAATGAAAGTCCTGGACCAGGGACATTTCTAAAATGAAAGGACCAGCAAGGTGCATCAACTTCATTCTGACTTTGAAGCCGATGAGGTTTGAATATTTCTAGGCAGCATTTCTGACCTGATGGCTTATGAGTCCAAAACTGGGGGTAAGGAAAGGGCATAAGGTATTGAAAAATGATACCACATATGAAAAGATGCCCCACTGTTTCTGGAAACTTTTATACATAGGTATTTTCTATCACGTAAGTAGCAGAGTATTAAAATGTTTGACTGCTAAACAGGTAGTCAACCTGTAAACTGTGCAAACCATGCCTAAGCTGTACAAGGTATATGCTTTTTAGATTAAGTTTTGTTGTAAGTGGAAGGAAAGCTGGTAGCCAGTTTGGAATTTGCATTTTTGGCAGCTTCACACAAGAGTTACAGTTTGTGGTCTGGGCTGAGCTCTCCAGAGGAGACAGACTGAAGATAGAGTCACAGTTTGTGATTCATTTCATTTCATGACATTTTTTTAGCCACATGAAAAACTTTCTGATGGTTGTTGTGCTTCAGTGTTTATGAATCTCATAGTGAGAAACATACCTAAGGAACCTACTGCCCATATTAAGCCTAGCATCTAAGTGGCTCACAAGCAATGGATGAGCAATTAATTTGGAGTGAGAAGTAGTTATGGCGTAGGAGAGAAAGAACATAATTTGCAGCAAAGGTTTTAATGCAATCCTGAGAATATTAAGTAGTCTTTTTGTTTTATTTGGCACTTTCAGAGGTCTCCTGGTGGAAGACTAATGTTCACAATTCAGCAAGGTTGTTGATCACCACTGAGAAGAGCCAGTGGAATAATTAAGGCATAGGAAAAAAGGTATTAAAGAGGAAGAGTTCCAGGAGCTCAATCTACTTAATCTATCAAATTTAAGGTGAAAGAGTGGTTGTAGTAGTCATTACATGAGAAATATAATTTATATGTTCTCATAATATATGAGAAATATAATTTTCCTATGGAGGGCTTTCTGAAATCTATCAGATGAAAATAAAGCAAGTTCTGATGTTTGAAATTGACAAATTGAGAATCAGGGGATTAAATTTTTTTTTTTAACAATTCGACCCCCATTTGCCAGGGAAGCCATGGATTATGCTTCCCTGGACACATCTTAAATCAAGAACAGATATTGCTTCATAAAATATGAATTGCTGGAATGAGTTTTGCCTTTGACTCTCAACTTTGTACCCCTGCTTTTTCAGTTTTGTGTTATTCTTGACAAGAAACTAAGCGTCACAGGTTGGCTGCAATGGTTTTGCATGTGGACTAATGGCCTCTAATGCATGCTTGTTTTTCCCTTAGGACTTACTAGGATTTTAAAAGTCTATTTTTAGAAACAAATAGCTAAAGCATTCCCTTTTCCTAGTTAGGAGCCAAAATACAATTGCACACAGTTATCTGTATTCACTGAAGGTTATGCTAGATGTTTGACAATTTTAATTTAAAGTGGGTTAAACTTTTGCATATTGTTTACAAATTAGGTTCTATAAAACATCCTGACTACATGGAAATGACAGTGATTGATGTGAAGTAACATACACACAATTAATACTGACTGAATTG